>NC_133654.1:263709735-264068166 GCF_009905375.1 Apium graveolens | reverse complement strand
AATAAATAAGTGTTTTGCTATATAAAGTTATGGATGCTCCTTTTGTAAAACCAATGTGGGGCTTTCTTTTCTTCCACAAATTCATCATTACTAAGAGACTAACTTTGAATGATCATATTTCATCCATCTCTAAGTCATTTTGAGTGATTCAAAATGTCTCAGAAAACTCTCTCTGAGGAGAACGTATTCCAAGTGTCACTCGTTGCGCGCATGCAACATTTGTCCACTCAACTTATGACTCAAATTGACTTGATAATGTGGGACTACTACCCACATTTTCCAACAATAGCAGCATTGTGTAGTTCAGTCCGTATAACACTTTAAATTTAGACTTTCAGCTTAAGATGTTAACAAAGCTTATGTGGGTTCTTACAATTGCTTCAAGTTAAATATGAAAGTGGTCACTCAAGTGAACGGATATATGGTTGTGAACAGTATTCTTAATGGTATCATTTGAGTTGTCATAATAAAAATCAAAACATACTCTAATATATGCTCGAGAAGTAAAGTAATCTTTTATCGAGTTTTAATATTTTTCTTGAATGCTAATACAACCAAATTGAAGTTCGTGATTTCTAGTATTTTAGATAATAAATTTGAAATTTTATAATTTTAATAACTAATAATTTTAAACTTTGTAATTATTTAATTTTATATTAAATAAATTTCTTATAATCTAGATATAATATATAAAATACTAAAATTTATAATTTTTCATTTGGTTGCGCTAGCATTCAAGAAAAATGTGTACAATTCAACAAACTGTTAATTTTACTTGTCGAGCACATATTATTAACTTTTACGTGTCAATATATATAATTAAGGAGTTGGACACCTGTCGCTATATTAAAAAGCCGTGTGTTTTAGCAATGCCACGAACATTAATTCTATGCCGCCACGTTTCTTGTTCTTTTTTTTCTTTTTCCCCAATTTGCTATTAATTTCTATAAATCTTTTTCTTCTAGCTCATTTCCAAATGTCTTAAGTTTGTACCATTATTATTTTCCCGATCTATTTCTCTATCCAAAACTCTCCTTTCACATTTTTTTACAAAATTAGATTTTGATTCACATATAACTTCAACTCTTCAACCACTTATCAATTTTATCGTCCCCAGAAGTATCATATCGTGCTATGTTGTTTGCTATTTCTTCCAATTCTTATTTTTTCTTTCGTTTTCGTCTTATATTCTAATCATTTCAAGATGTGGATATTTTTTCAAGTCAAATCGATAAGTTATTGCATACAATGGTTTTTAGAATATAAATTCTACAATTTTATTTAAATAGATGGATTCTTACTATTTTCAAGCCAACGAGATAGAATCGAAACCAATTTTTATGCTTTTCTTTTTCAAAACTTAAAATTTTCCCTTAAAATTATATTTACAGAGTGAAGGGAAATCTAATCCCAATCCAAATCGTGTATGTATATATTAAAAAAATTATTTGTTATTTATTTTAACTTCGAGTTTCGGTTTGGTTTAAAGTTTGAACAAAATTTTACTATTTTTTTTGCAAATTTCACAAAAGATAGGATCGAACTAAAATTTCATGGTTCATAACAGTTTTTAACACTTCGTAGTAATAGATAGATCAGGTACAAACGATCTATAAACATTAGTCGACAATTCTATTGTGGCACAAAATTTTAAATATTCATAAGATTTTTCTTCCCGAAATGTTGGTATCCAGTATTTTTAAGCTCTTCAACTTAATTAGAGATTTATATTTTTTGAAAATATTGATTTTCATTTTCTATAACTCTATTTATGAATTTGTTGCAGCAAATAATGAAGAAATTGCTCCAAAAAAGATCGAGTTGCACCTTCAATGACTTGCTTTTGTAGGTAATTTATTTTATATTTATAAAATTTACATAATACTTGTGGACAATTTTTTAAAAGTCAATCATACTCAATCACGTCAATGCATCATGACTCATGAGTAAGTAGATTTTAATTTGAAAAGAGTACTATGAAATTTTATCAAATATGTTGTAAATAATTTCATGCTTTCCTAGTATTTAATATATTTTAATGATACTTAACTGAGTTATATCTTTTTATCTTTAGTAAAATTAGGTTTCGGTTAATAGTTTTCGTCTTAAATTATTTTAGATCTTTTTTATTTGATGAGGATTTTGGTAAAATTAATAAAAAACTGAGTTTGGGAGTCCTATAGTGCCTTAGATTTTATTTTCATCTATGTTGGACTTGGATTGTTGTTAAACTTGAATGAATTTTGTGAAACTTATTGAATGGATGTTAAATTTGAACATTAAAAGTATATGATAAATTGCAAATATATTTTTTATGAGAAAATGTCTTCTATTTAAAATGTCTTCTTTTGTTTTTGTTCGGTTGATATCCATTTGTCAAATGCTATATATCGTATTTTCTGTTGGAGTTATAATCTTAAACTTATTTGTTTTTATTATGAGTGATTTGGTAGAATAAGCAGTAGCAAGAATACAGGGATCATGGAGTCTGTTTAAGGAAAGTCATGGCATGTAGTCCCTGATTTTCTGGTAGCCAGTTGTTTAGCTTTCTATATGTAATAGTGCTGCAGAATAAAAAATTATTGTGTGGTCTTTTGACAAGCACAAACTTTGTTTCTATGTTCTTACTTCTAAACAGCTTATACATGTATCTATAACTGTTTGATCGTTTACAACACTTGGTATCAGAGCATTAAGGTTCAAAGTGATAGTTCGTGTTTATGTCAAAAGCAACGATGGACGCAAACAAGATGAAGGGAGGATCTATGGGTTTGAGTTATCCGATGTTAACCAAAAGAACTATACTGCTTGGGCGTTAAAGATGAGGGTGTTTATGCAAGCACACGGAGTCTGGGAGGCAATAGAACCAACTAATCTGAAGGCTACGATAGACGAGAGGACTGATAAGATTGCCCTGGCCATGATTTACCAGGGAATACCAGAAGAGAGTTTGCTTTCGATTGCAGACAAAAAGAAGGCTAAAGACGCCTGGGAAGCTATCAAAACTCTGTGCCAAGGAGCCGATAGAGTCAAAAAAGCAAGGATCCAGACTTTGAAAACGGAGTTTGAATCATTGCAGATGAAGAACAATGATCAGCTTGATGATTTCTGCATGAGACTCAATGGACTGGTAACAAACATCAGGGCACTCGGAGAAGAAATAAATGAATCATATGTGGTGAAGAAGTTACTAAGAGCTGTACCAACGAAATTCCTGCAAATAGCCTCAACGCTGGAGCAATTTGGGAATATGGAGACAATGACGGTTGAAGAGATTGTGGGATCTCTTAAGGCATGAAGAAAGATTGAAAGGCCATACTGAAGGTGCTAGCAGTCAGTTACTGCTCACAGAGGATGAATGGGCTAAGAAAGAGAAGGATGAGTGTAAACTACTATTGACCAGAGAAGAGTGGCTAAGGGAACTGGAAAAACTGGAGCAGAGTCCACTGGTTACATGAAAGGGCGAGGTGCAAGGGATAAAAGCAAAATAAAATGTTACAATTGTAACAATTATGGACACTACGCAGCGGAGTGCAGAAAACCCCGTCGTACTAGAGAAGTGACACAGGAGGTCCAATTGTCCAGGATGGATGATGATGAACCAGCGCTATTATTAGCAAAGCATGCCGATTTAATGTTGTTGAATGAATAGGGGATGCGACCAAAACTCATAATAAATGACAAAGAAAAATGATTGGAGTCTAATGTATGGTATTTGGACATATGACGGGTGCAAAGTCAAAATTCAAGACTTTAGACGAGGGAGTAAATGGTCAAGTCAAGTTCGGGGATGGATCAACAGTCAACATAGAAGGAAAAGGGTCAATAATCTTTAAATATAAAATGGTGAGGAACGGACACTCCATGATGTTTGTTATATACCCAGTTTGTGCAGCAATATAATCAACCTAGGTCAACTGTCAGAGGAAGAAAATAAAGTCGTGCTAAATGGAGACTATCTGTGGGTTTATGAGAAGAAAGGAGATTTATTGATGAAGGTAAAAAGATCTTCCAACAGGTTGTATAAGTTAATCATTGAGAATGTTGAGCCAGAGTGCTTATTTTATAGATCTGAAGAAGTAGCGTACCTGTGGCACACACGCTTGGGGCACATCAATTTCAAATCCATTGCTTTGATGTATAAGGACAGAATGGTGTATGGGCTACCAAACATTATTCAACCAAAAGATGTTTTTACGGGATGTTTGGTGTCGAAACAAACAAGAAAGTCATTTCCATCGAAATCAAGCTACAGGGCCAGCAAAGTCCTAGAGTTAGTCCATGGTGATTTGTGCGGTCCTATTGAACCTGCAACTGCTGGAGGTAACAAATATTTCTTCCTTCTTGTTGATGATTTCAGTCGTGTCATGTGGATATACTTACTCAAAATAAAGACGAGGCTTTTAGTGCTTTTAAAAAATTTTGAGCGAAAGTTGAGGATGGAAATGGAAAAAAAGTGAAGGTTTTTAGATCAGATCGAGGAGGAGAGTTTTCCTCAAGGGAATTCACTTCGTATTGTGAAGAGATTGGGATTGAGCGGCACTATACGGCCCCATACACGCCCCAACAAAATGGTGTTGTGGAGCGCAAAAATCGAACAGTGGTTGAAATGGCACGTAGCTACTTGAAAGAAACAAAGTTACCATCAGAATTATGGGGGGAGGCAGTTCGGCACTCAGTTTACATACTTAACAGGTTACCCACTCGAGCTCTGTCTGGACAAACACCTTATGAGGCTTGGACAGGTTCAAAGCCAAATATTAGTCATGTCCGTGTTTTTGGATGTTTGGTGCATATGAAAGTCCCACATGTGCACATAAAAAAATTGGATGATCGAAGTATGCAAGTAATTAATCTTGGAAAGGAACCAAGTACTAAGGCTTATCGCTTGTTTGATCCTATAAACAAACGAGTATATGTAAGTAGGGATGTTGTGTTCGATGAGTTAAAACACTGGCCTTGGAATCGACAAAAAGAGGAAGAAAGTTATGCTGGGTCTTTCTTAGTTCCTGAAATGCATACAGATATCGAGCAGTCTCAGCAAGAAGGTGCAGAAAATGATGACATCTGGGAAGCTCGTGAAACAACACCTCCTCACTCACCATCGAGCTACCAAAATTCTGATAACTATGATGATAGCAGCGAGCCAAAGCGGTACAGAACGCTTAATGATATTTACAATAATTCAGAGGTAGTAGAAGTGGAGGACGAGTTACTTTTAGTGGGCCAGGAAGAACCTGTGAACTATGGGCAAGCAGTTAAAAAAAGGGAATGGAAACAAGTAATGGACAAGGAGATTGAATCCATCGAAAAAAATGGAACTTGGGTACTAACGGAACTTCCAGACGGGCACAAGACCATAGGCCTAAAGTGGATATTCAAACTGAAGAAAGATGCAGACGGAAAAATAGTGAAACATAAAGCGCAACTCGTAGCAAAAGGCTACGCTCAAGAATATGGTGTGGATTTCGATGAAATTTTTGCCCCTGTGACTCGATTGGAGACTGTTCGCTTGTTACTAGCTTTATCTGCAAAAAATCAGTGGCAAGTGCATCATCTTGATGTGAAAACTGCGTTTCTGAATGGTGAAATTAACGAAGAGGTTTATGTGGCTCAACCAGAAGGATATGAAAATGAGGGAAAAGAACATCTTGTATATAAGCTTCTGAAGGCCTTGTACGGATTGCGCCAGGCCCCTCGAGCCTGGTATGGGAAACTCAACAGATGTTTGTTGGGACTTGGGTTCAAGCGTTGCCCGTATGAACATGCTGTATATACTAAGCAAGTAAGAGGTGAAAAGTTGATAATCACAGTTTATGTAGATAATCTGTTGGTCACAGGTTCTAATGTGGGCATCATTGAGGAGTTCAAGAAGCAAATGAACTCAAAATTTGAAATGAGTGATTTGGGAAAGCTAACGTACTATCTGGGAATTGAAGTTCAGCAAAAGGAGGGTTATATTAAGATAAAGCAGTCGAGTTACGCAAAGAAAATTCTGGAGAATGCAGGAATGATAGGATGCAATCCCACCAAGTACCCGATGGACCCAAAAGAACAGTTAACCAAAGATGGGAGGTAAAACAGTAGACACGACTCAGTATAAAAGTATGGTGGGTGGACTTCGTTACCTTGTTCATACAAGGCCTGACATTTCGTATGCTGTTGGCATCATAAGTCGTTACATGGAACGACCAACTGTTCTTCATCAAAATGCTGTAAAGAGGATACTTCGATATAAAAGGCACGCTTGACTACGGACAGATCTATTCGAAACAGGGAGGTAATAACATTCTAACTTTGGCAGGTAATATTGATGACAGGAGGAGTATGAGTATTGTGGGTATGGTGTTTTATTTAAATGAAAACATGATCACATGGATGTCTCAAAAGCAGAAATGTGTAGCTTTGTCCTCCTGTGAGGCCGAATTCATGGCTGCCACAGCGGCCCTTGTGAAGGTATGTGGCTTCGAAATGTTTTAAGTCAGGTCATGAATGAATGCATAGGGCCAATTGTTCTATACATAGACAACAAGTCAGCTATAGATCTTGCCAAAAATCCTGTTTTCTATGGGCGCAGCAAGCATATTAGTATTCGTTATCATTTCATTCGGGAGTGTGTGGAGCGTGGGGAAATAGTCATAAAGCACATAGCTAGTGAACATCAACGAGCTGACATTTTGACAAAGGCACTGTCCACCATCAAGTTTGAGAGAATGAGGGAACTTCTGGGAGTAAAGGAACTTGTCTGAGAGTTTAAGATTAAGGGGGAGAGTGTTGGAGTTATAATCTTAAACTTATTTGTTTTTATTATGCAATTTTAGTCGTTAGTAAAATTAGGTTTCGGTTCAATAGTTTTTGTCTTAAATTATTTTAGATCTTTTCTTATTTGATGATGATTTTGGTAAAATTAATAAAAAAAACTGAGTTTGGGAGTCCTATAGTGCCATAGATTTTATTTTCATCTGTGTTGGACTTGGATTGTATGTTAAACTTGAATGAATTTTGGTAAAACTTATTGAATGGATGTTAAATTTGAACACATTAAAAGTATATGGCAAATTGCAAATATATTTCTTTAGGAGAAAATATCTTCTATTTAAAATGTCTTCTTTTGTTTTTGTTCGGTTGATATCCATTTGTCAAATGCTAGATATTGTATTTTCAGTATACTTTTTTAGGTTTTCTTATAGCTTGTAGTTTTTACATCATCCAAAAACAAATTTTGCAGTCAAAGATTGCAGCTACCTCTAGCGAGGAAATGCATATCCATCAAAAGTTAGTTAGCAGATAAGTATAGATGACTGTGGATGATTAATTGCTTTGTCACTATGTACAGCTGTCAAAAAATCATGCATAGCTAGTAGTATATAATGTATTCGCAGAGTACATTGAAGATATATAACATTTGTAATCACACTTGTAATATAGAAGAAATTAGAGCAAAAATGATGCACCTGATGAGTTTTTCTTCCACTGCTAAAAAGTTAGATGGATTGCACTAATTTTGCTACTAGCTTCTCCTGGTAATCAATTTTCATCGCCAGATTTATGTAATTCACACACTTCAGTATAGGCTTTGGTTTTTATCATGCTGCTTCATAATATGTGTACACTATTGTAATGATCTTTTGGTTTCAGTGTGTGCAATCGGAGTTAATAAGCAATCTGCGGGCTGTTCTATCAAATGCAAAGGGTTGGACATGAACTGCAACGACGAGTGCAAAGACTCAGGATATGCTGCAGGAGTTTGTCTACCACCATTCAGGGACTGTTGTTGTTTGTTCAAGAATAGTTATCAGATGGTGTAGAAGAAACTTGCTAAATATTTGTAAAACAGTGTAGTTACAAGTTTACTGCTTTGTTCATACTATTGTATTCACTTTATATATAAAATTTTCAGAGGGTGTTCTCTATCATTGTACCAATGTACACACACAATGGATATTTATATATAAAATTTTCAGAGGGTGTTCTGATACTCATTTTCTTGTCATTTTGTGCAGTAATTTTTTTTAACCTCTTTGGAACGCTATCGAGGCGGGGAGTGGCAAAGGATGAGACGTTAAATGAAATTGCAGCTACTGAATTTAATAATGGATTTTTGAGGGGAACAGAATTTTCTTTTTTTACCGACAACAAATGCCACTTAAAGATATTTAATGTTTATAAATAATTTGTTTGTCGTCTCATGATGGAAAGAGGTGGAGTCAAGATGAAATGGTGGCTATTAAATTTAAAATAGTTTTGTGCTGATTTTTAAGGAGAGAAACATAGTTTTCTAAATTCTCACCAACTGTAGATGTAATTTAAAGATATTTAGTATTTATGAACAAATTGTTTGTCGTCTCATGATCTGTGATTATCAGTGCTTCACTTGAAGTACTTGAAATTTTTGTAACCTCAGAGTACATGCATAATAATCAGCGTAATATGTCTATGACTGATAACTGTGTACATAATTTGTTCAAGGATAAATGTCAGAGAATTAACATAAGTATGCAAAATAAAAAGAAGTTCAATCATAATAGCAAATTGTAGTTCAGCTCTGCATCAAGTATTGTTAAGTGATTATAGATGAATAGCTTCGATATTTACTATTTCTAATTTCATGCTTTCGAAATAATCAAATGTATACAATTTATTTAGTTAACTATAACCCTAGTGATAGCCTATAATATCACGGGCCCGTCGGTAAGAGCCCAAGACCCAATAAGAAGGGCTCAGGGACCATTCAGCAATAACTCTGGCAGACCCCAGGACACGTGGCAGTATCACCACCGTCCAGGTAGCCCGGACCCAGAACGTTCCTACGGTCCGGATTCAATAGAACACCAGCTCATCATGGACGTCCACACGTCCTACAGTCCAAAAACCACACCTACAGTCCATATCAAAAGGTACAGACCCCTAAACCCTAATGGGAAGCCTATAAAAGGCTGAACAAAAGGGGTATAAAAGGGGTATAAGGGGTTACTTCATCTCTCATATACACACACACCACAATATACTCGTATAATTCCCGTTTTACCCCTTTCAAAACCCTTTCTAATTTTCACGCCGGAGGTGCCGCGGGGACGCCACCCCCTCCGGTTCTATTTTGTAGGTTCCCACCCTATAGCTACACCGCACGCCGCCGTCATTTCTGTCCAACCGGAGTTCGGGTCCGGGTTCAACAAGGAAGGGATCCCAGGGTGATTCGGGATTATCAACTAGTTTATATCTCAGTTGTGTATAATTTTATTTCTTTCAGTCGAGCTAAAACATGTGAAACTATTAACTATTCATGTTTGTGACCGGATAGAAACCTCATATTAGCTTCTTTTGTATTAAACATAAATGAGTGAGAACCATCCTTGTAGTAAACTCATGAAACCCCAAAATATACTATTTACTTATCATTGCTCACAGAAGATAAAGTTTTTACGAAGATAATATTTAAGATGTCGGTGAATTCGGTATACCTGAACTATTTTAATGCCTTTTTAATGAAGGAAATATTTAAAAATATTAGTCTTTTTTTGAAAATGAATAATATACCACACAATAATATTATCAATGCGCCACCTTTATACTCAATACGCAAACATGTTGTTATAACTTATTTCGATTATCTGTAGTTGAGTAATTATAATTGAACAAGTAAGCTCACAAGCGGATAGATAGAGATGAGGGATGGTGGTTTGTCCGTATGTATAGTGGTCAATACCTCATATTTCATTAGTTATCTGTAATTGAGTAATTATAATTCAACAAGTAAGTTCACAAGAGTATTTTTTTCATTGCCAAGGAACTTTTGTGACATGGATTACACTTATTTTGCTAATCGTCTTGCTTGGTATAGTTCATCACTGAGTTTTCATGCATACGCTTGTGTGCCTTTTTTTCCGTATGTTGCATGTGCACAGAAGCGCACACTGCAAGATCACAGTGTTTATATAACAAACTTGATGTCCAAGGTTATATCCAAAATATCATGGTGCATTTTTTTTTTTATAGCCTTTGATGTACATCATTAAATGTATCTGCATCTGCGATTAGAGAGAAAGGAACAATTGGAGAATGTTTTGGAAAATGCGCAGACTTGGGGATTGATTGTGATGAGTTATGGAGAGACTCAGGGTTTCGTGGAGGAGGTTGCATTCCTATACAGAAAGATTGTTGTTGTGTTTATTCTTAATTAAACTATCATCCAAGAATATGTATCAAAGTCATTTCTCTGTACAAGTGTTAATGTGCTTTCAATGGCTAATTGAATAAAATTAATGTGTGGATGTTCTGATTTTTCGTCCGTAGTCACTCTGCAGTACTTGTTATGACAATTCACAAATGAAGCATTAAGTTTTACTACTAAAAACCAATTTTCTTTTTAATAATTTGTCATTCCTCTTCCTAATGGACAAAATATTCAAAGGGAATATGTATAGCTGTGAACACAATATACGATTAATACATGTAAATAAGTGTGTGTGAATAACAGAAACCAACTAAAAGGATATGAATGACAAATTCTCGAGTTCAGTCGGATAACTGTCTCCTTAAAACTATTACGGCCGTTATTGTATGTGCGAGTCGTTAGTCTCCCAGATAAAACGAGAAGACGACGATGTTACGCAAACAGCACCTTCGGTTAACTAGAAGAGCAACTGTGTGTTGTATATCAAATGAATCAATAACCCTAAGTCTGATACGATATTATATAAGCTCGAGGAAACGTGTGCGCTACTCCACGCATAATTAATTAAAATGCATTAATTATTCAGTCGGTTAATAAATCAAATCTGTAATTGAATCTGATTATTATTACCTCAAATCAATTATAATAATTCGTAGTCAAAAGGAAATTAAAATTTTAAAAGCCCAAAACTAGTGGAAATTAAATTAGCAAAATTAGTCCGTGATTATTCAGGTCAATTTTTTGCTACATTCGTGTCCGCACATCGCACACGCGGGAAAGCTCGAACGCTTCGCAAGCCTCAGATTGTTCCTCGAAAGCCCAAGATTTGCACCCCTTGCGCGCGCACATAGGTGTTGGAGCAATACATAAGTAACACATTTTAACAATAAATAAGTGTTTTGCTATATAAAGTTTATATAAAGTTATGGATGCTCCTTTTGCAAAACCAATGTGGGGCTTTCTTTTCTTCCACAAATTTATCATTACTAAGAGACTAACTTTGAATGATCATATTTCATCCATCTCTAAGTCATTTTGAGTGATTCAAAATGTCTCAGAAAGCTCTCTCTGAGGAGAACGTATTCCAAGTGTCACTCGTTGCGCGCATGCAACATTTGTCCACTCAACTTATGACTCAAATTGACTTGATAATGTGGGACTACTACCCACATTTTCCAACAATCATCATTGTGTAGTTCAGTCCGTATAACACTTTAAATTTAGACTTTCAGCTTAAGATGTTAACAGAGCTTATGTGGGTTCTTACAATTGCTTCAAGTTAAATATGAAAGTGGTCACTCAAGTGAACGGATATATGGTTGTGAACAGTATTCTTAATGGTATCATTTGAGTTGTCATAATAAAAATCAAAACATACTCTAATATATGCTCGAGAAGTAAAGTAATCTTTTATCGAGTTTTATATATTTTCTTGAATGCTAATACAACCAAATTGAAGTTCGTGATTTCTAGTATTTTAGATAATAAATTTGAAATTTTATAATTTTAATAACTAATAATTTTAAACTTTGTAATTATTTAATTTTATATTAAATAAATTTCTTATAATCTAGAAATAATATATAAAATACTAAAATTTATAATTTTTTCATTTGGTTGCGCTAGCATTCAAGAAAAATGTGTACAATTCAACAAACAGTTAATTTTACTTGCCGAGCACATATTATTAACTTTTACGTGTCAATATATATAATTAAGGAGTTGGACACCTGTCGCTATATTAAAAAGCCGTGTGTTTTAGCAATGCCACGAACATTAATTCTATGCCGCCACGTTTCTTGTTCTTTTTTTTCTTTTTCCCGAATTTGCTATTAATTTCTATAATCTTTTTTCTATCTCATTTCCAAATGTCTTAAATTTGTACCATTATATTTTCCCGATCTATTTCTCTATCCAAAACTCTCCTTTCACATTTTCTTACAAAATTAGATTTTGATTCACATATAACTTCAACTCTTCAACCACTTATCAATTTTATCGTCCCCAGAAGTATCATATCGTGCTATGTTGTTTGCTATTTCTTCCAATTCTTTTTTTCTTTCGTTTTCGTCTTATTATTCTAATCATTTCAAGATGTGGATATTTTTTCAAGTCAAATCGATAAGTTATTGCATACAATGGTTTTTAGAATATAAATTCTACAATTTTATTTAAATAGATGGATTCTTACTATTTTCAAGCCAACGAGATAGAATCGAAACCAATTTTATGCTTTTCTTTTTCAAAACTTAAAATTTTCCCTTAAAATTATATTTACAGAGTGAAGGGAAATCTAATCCCAATCCAAATCGTGCATGTATATATTAAAAAATTTTGTTTGTTATTTATTTTAACTTCGAGTTTCGGTTTGGTTTAAAGTTTGAACAAAATTTACTATTTTTTTTTGCAAATTTCATAAAAGATCGGATCGAACTAAAATTTCATGGTTCATAACGTTTTTAATTTACACTTCGTAGTAATAGATAGATCAGGTACAAACGATCTATAAACATTAGTCGACAATTCTACTGTGGCACAAAATTTTAAATATATTTCATAAGATTTTTCTTCCCGAAATGTTGGTATCCAGTATTTTTAAGCTCTTCAACTTAATTAGAGATTTATATTTTTTGAAAATATTGATTTTCATTTTCTAATATAACTCTATTTATGAATTTGTTGCAGCAAATAATGAAGAAATTGCTCCAAAAAAGATCGAGTTGCACCTTCAATGACTTGCTTTTGTAGGTAATTTATTTTATATTTATAAAATTTACATAATACTTGTGGACAATTTTTTAAAAGTCAATCATACTCAATCACGTCAATGCATCATGACTCATGAGTAAGTAGATTTTAATTTGAAAAGAGTACTATGAAATTTTATCAAATATGTTGTAAATAATTTATCATGCTTTCTAGTATTTAATATATTTTAATGATACTTAACTGAGTATCTTTTTATCTTTAGTAAAATTAGGTTTCGGTTTAATAGTTTTCCTCTTAAATTATTTTAGATCTTTTTTATTTGATGAGGATTTTGGTAAAATTAATAAAAAACTGAGTTTGGGAGTCCTATAGTGCCTTAGATTTTATTTTCATCTGTGTTGGACTTGGATTGTTTGTTAAACTTGAATGAATTTTGTGAAACTTATTGAATGGATGTTAAATTTGAACACATTAAAAGTATATGATAAATTGCAAATATATTTCTTTATGAGAAAATGTCTTCTATTTAAAATGGGTCTTTTTTTTCTCTTTTGATAGTAGGTGTGCAAATTATTTTTCCAATGAACTTGAAAAAAAAGTGGATGGGTGACAAGAACCTGTAAATATGTTTCTCAGGAGAAAATTTCAGCTATTTGAAATGTGACTTTTTTCTGTTTGGATAAGAGATTTTATATATACATATTAAGGAACTTTTTGATAAAATGGGGATGGGTTACTGGAACTTGATGATCATAAATAATGAAATGATTTCAGGACCTTCAAGCGAAACACTTCCGCAAGTGTGAGACTCAAATTACGCTTCAATCTTTGGGTTTTCCGCTTTAACTTTTAATTATTAAATGTTTATTTTATATGAAAAAATTATATTTACTCGCATTTTATCATAATATATTTAATGTCAATAATTTATAAGGAATACTGATTGGTAAATCGCTTTTTGATAATGCATATTCTCTAGATGCGTCTCCTCCCAAATAAATGTTTTTTTCTTCGGTTGATATTCATTTGTCAAATGCCTATATATCATATTTTCAGTATACTTTTTTAGGTTTTCTTATAGCTTGTAGTTTTTACATCATCCAAAAAAAATTTTGCAGTCAAAGATTGCAGCTACCTCTAGCGAGGAAATGCATATCCATCAAAAGTTAGTTAGCAGATAAGTATAGATGACTGTGGATGATTAATTGCTTTATCACTATGTACAGCTGTCAAAAATCATGCATAGCTAGTAGTATATAATGTATTCGCAGAGTACATTGAAGATATATAACATTTGTAATCACACTTGTAATATAGAAGAAATTAGAGCAAAAATGGTGCACCTGAGTTTTTCTTCCACTGCTAAAAAGTTAGCGATATGGATTGCACTAATTCTGCTACTAGCTTCTCCTCGTAATCAATTTTCATCGCGAGATTTATGTAATTCACACACTTCAGTATAGGCTTTGGTTTTTATCATGCTGCTTCATAATATGTGTACACTATTGTAATGATCTTTTTGGTTTCAGTGTCTGCAATCGGAGTTAATAAGCAATTTGCGGGCTGTTCTATGAAATGCAAAGAGTTGGACATGAACTGCAACGACGAGTGCAAAGACTCAGGATATGCTGCAGGAGTTTGCCTACCACCATTCAGGGACTGTTGTTGTTTCTTCTAGTAGTTAAAATCAGGGACTGTTTGTTCAAGAATAGTTATCAGATGGTGTAGAAGAAACTTGCTAAATATTTGTACAACAGTGTAGTTACAAGTTTACTGCTTTGTTCATACTACTATTCACTTTATATATAAAATTTTCAGAGGGTGTTCTCTATCATTGTACCAATGTACAATGGATATTTATATATAAAATTTTCAGAATACTCATTTTCTTGTCATTTTGTGCAGTAAATTTTTTTTAACCTCTTTGGAACACTATCGAGGCGGGGAGTGGCAAAGGATGAGACGTTAAATGAAATTGCAGCTACTAAATTTAATAACGGATTTTTGAGGGGAACAGAGTTTTCTAATTTTTTACCGACAACGAATGCCACTTAAAGATATTTAATGTTTATAAATAATTTGTTTGTCGTCTCATGATGGAAAGAGGTGGAGTCAAGATGAAATGATGGCTATTAAATTTAAAATAGTTTTGTACGGATTCTTAAGGAGAAAGAAACCGAGTTTTCTAAATTATCACCATCTATAAATGTAATTTAAAGATATTTACTGTTTATGAACAACTTGTTTATCGTCTCATTTCTGTGATTATCATCAGTGCTGCACTTAAAGTTCTTAAAATTTTTGTAACCTCAGAGTACATGCATAATGATCAGCGTAATATGTCTATGACTGATAAATGTGTACATAATTTGTTCAAGAATACTTGTCAGAGAATTAACATAAGTATGCAAAATAAAAAGAAGTTCAATCATACTAGCAAATTGTAGTTCAGCTCTACATCAAGTATTGTTAAGTGATTATAGATGAATAGCTTCGATATTTACTATTTCTATGCTTTCGAACACAAATAATTTAATCAAATATATACAATTTATTTAGTTAACAATAACATTAGTGATAGCCTATAATATCACAGGCATGGCGGTAAGAGCCAAAGGCCCAATAAGAAGGGCCCAGGGACCATTCAGCAATAACCTTGGCAGACCCCAGGACACGTGGCAGTATCACCACCGTCCAGGTAGTCTGGACCCAGAACGTTCCTACGGGTCCGGATTTAGTAGTAAACTAGCTCATCATGAACGTCCACACGTCCTACAGTCCAAAAAACACACCTACAGTCCAGATCAAAAGGTACAGACTCCTAAATCGTAATGGGAAGCCTATAAAAGGCTGAACAAAAGAGGTATAAGGGGTTACTTCGTCTCTCATATACGCACACGCCACAATATACTCGTATAATTCCCGTTTTACCCCTTTCTCCTTCATAACCCTTTCTAATTTTCACGCCGGAGGTGCCGCGGGGACGCCACCCCCCTCCGGTTCTGTTTTGTAGGTTCCCACCCTATAGCTACACCGCACGCCGCCGTCATTTCTGTCCAACCGGAGTTCGGGTCCGGGTTCAACAAGGAAGGGATCCCGGGGTGATTCGGTATTATCAACTGGTTTATATCTCAGTTGTGTATAATTTTATTTCATTCAGTCGAGCTAAAACATGTGAAACTATTAACTATTCATGTTTGTGACTGGATAGAAACCTCATATTAGCTTCTTTTGTATTAAACATAAATGAGTGAGAAACATCCTGGTAGTAATTAAACCCATGAAACCCCAAAATATACTATTTACTTATCATCGCTCACAGAAAGATAAAGTTTTTACAAAGATAATATTTAAGATGTCTGTGAATTCGGTATACCTGAACTATCTTAATGCCTTTTTAATGAAGGTAATATTTAAAAATATTAGTCTTTTTTGAAAATGAATAATATACCACACAATAATATTATCAATGCGCCAACTTTATACTCAATATGCAAACATGTTGTTATAACTTATTTTTGTTATCTGTAGTTGAGTAATTATAATTGAACAAGTAAGCTCACAAGCGGATAGATAGAGATGAGGGATGGTGGTTTGTCCGTATGTATTGTGGTCAATACCTCATATTTCATTAGTTATCTGTAATTGAGTAATTATAATTCAACAAGTAAGTTCACAAGTGTATTTCTTTCATTGCCAAGGAACTTGTGACACAGATTACACTTATTTTGCTAATCGTCTTGCTTGGTACAGTTCCTCACTGAGTTTATATGCATACGCTTGTGGCCTTTTCTCCCTATGTTGCATGTGCACAGAAGCGCACACTGCAAGATCCCGGTGTTTATATAACAAACTTGATGTCCAAGGTTATATCCAAAATATCATGGTGCATTTTTTTATTTTATAGCCTTTGATGTACATCATTAAATGTATCTGCATCTGCGATTAGAGAGAAAGGGATAATTGGAGAATGTTTTGGAAAATGCACAGACTTGGGGATTGATTGTGATGAGTTATGGAGAGACTCGGGGTTTCGTGGAGGAGGTTGCATTCCTATACAGAAAGATTGTTGCTGTGTTTATTCTTAATTAAACTATCATCTAAGAATATGTATCAAAGTCATTTCTCTGTACAAGTGTTAATGTGCTTTCAATGGCTAATTGAATAAAATTAATGTGTGGGTGTTCTGATTTTTCGTCCGTTGTCACTCTGCAGTACTCGTTATCATAATTGACAAATGAAGCATTAAGTTTGTTGGGATTTAATCTAAACTTTTTTTTTTAGTTGTTATTATTTAATAATTATTATGTGGATTGTTTTATTTACATGACTTGGTCATGCAGCAGTAGAGAGTTTTTAGGAAGTTTGAATAAGGTCTCAGTAGTGGATACGTGTTAGTAATCTTGTTAGTAGTTTTGTTTATTTTCATGCCACCTTGTTAGGCATCAGTTTCTATTTATTAACGTTGTAACCATCTTTTTTATTATCACTGATAATACATTTTGTTTTCCCAGTTTTACAAGAATAAACACCTTTGTATGTATTTGTATTGCAGTGTTCAGTTTCTACATTTGGTATCCGAGCTCCACGTGTTGTATGCCCAAATATCAACCCAAACACACAAACGTAATCATGGAGATAACCAAGACAAAAGAAGGCTCTGTGGGTTTAAGCTATCCAATTCTAACGAAAAATAACTATACAATATGGTCCCTGAAAATGAAAGTTTTCATGAAGGCTCAAGGTGTTTGGGGTGCGATCGAAGAAGACCCACTATACCATAAATGGCCTACAGCAACACCAAGAAAATGTTACAACAGACCCAAAAAAGTGTTACCACAGCCAGAAAAAGGCCTAAGGTAACATAAAAATTAAAGTTGCTTTTTTTGAGTTACCTTTGGCCCCTAAGGTAACATTACTTTTGCCCTGCTGTAACATTCACTTTTGTGTTACAATAGCTGTCAAAGGTAACATTAATCTATGTCTATAGTATCACAATATGTATGTTACCTTTGGACTCAGAATTTTTAAAAAAAATGGGGCCCACATGTAGGGCCCACTGGTGGGCCCCATTTTGGGGCCTTATTTGTTTGCAAAGGTAACATACATAATGTGATACTATAGACATACTTTAATGTTACCTTTGATGCATATTGTAACAGTAATGTTTTGTATTATACCAATTTCTTTGTAACATTTTTAGTACCTAATGTAACATATTTTTCAAAAAAAAAATTGACAGGAATGGTTTGTAAATTCAACATGCCATAAAATCTTGTTTTTCATAAGTCAACCAAATAAACAATTTCAACCAAACTCCATATCAGTTTTCACAAACCCCCACCAAATACTGCGGTTTCACACAATTCGCCAACTCCACATACTCCAAAGAACAGTTACTTAGTCTAGGACGATAAATAAACATCCAAAAGCTAGTACGATAACACTTGTTACTAGTACGCAAAATAAGATATGTAAAAAGGTGCACATCTGAAATCTAAAGTCCAGAGCCTCCGGTAACTGTTGTGAGGTAATTGTCATTATCGCTGGTTGTGCTGAAATCTTGATGGTTGATTGTGATGCCTGGATTTGCGTCGGCTATTTTCTTAAGTAACCAGGCCATATTCTCCTACACCTTCTTGTTGACTTGCATATCCACTTCTTCTTGTACCTTCTTTGTCATCGATGCCTCGACTTCACTCACCAGAGTCTGCTTTATCTTTCATGCCAACTCCTGTACATAAGTATTTGTCGAACCAGCAGTACTGGAGTAAACTTTTGCAGCATCAGGACATCTTCCATGGAGCCAAGATGGCCCATGTTTTTTTCCATCAGAAAGTAGTTCCTCGTTGGGATCTTCGCTCGTACTGATTTTTTCCTTAATCTTTTTCTACATACCAGAAAAACAAACGAACACTCGGTCACACAATAATTTAAATGCTTCACTAACTAATTTCAAAATAACCGAACAATTTAATCCAATTAAATTCACAATTAGTAATCATTAAATAAAAAATGCATGCAGGTACATAAATAAAACTTCTAAACACCAAATAAATCATAAAACACAACTAATTAACCATCTTGCGACATTAACGGATATTCAGAAGCACTAAGATTAATAAAAAACACTTACAATCTTGTTTTTTATTTCTTCAGTGTTGGTCTTATACTCACGACCATCAGTACGCTCACGAGTCTCAACAAAAACCTCTGCTTCAGGTGGTGGACACTGATTCTTTGCCTTTTTTTCTGACAAAAATGAACAAGTTAGCCAAAAGAAATATAGAAATTAATTTCTAGATATATAGTAATATATGTAACCAGAAGGCTGCCCACATTCATATATTTGCGTAACAACTAGCTTATTGAGGTTAATTTGCGTAATTGAGATTCTGGCCATACCATATTGTTTCGAATTTGTGCGAAAGTCTTTGGACCAGTAGTGTGTGTGTCTGTATACTGACATCGACTTCTTGCATTTGTCGCTGCTCTTTTCTACAAAAATGTGAAATACCTTTATGTCACTTAGATCAAATATAAATACATAATTAAATATGAAAGTGCAAGGGGAATTAGAAAACCTTAATGCTTTCATCATTCCAGTACTCCAGCAACATCTTGAAACTCTCAAGGGGAATATCATTTGGACTATTTTCCATCCGTTCTTCATCAGTTTCAAATGCTTTATAATGCGCCTTCTTAATTCGGCTCTTACGTGTCTTCCAAGATGACTGAATGGTTTTCAACACCCATGTTTCACATTCATCAGGTATAATGTATCTTTGCTGGAAAAAGTCAACAAAATAAAGAACACAAGTACAGTTAATCAAAGGTAATGTTGCAGAAAAATAAATCACGATAATTAAACAATGTATGTGATACCTTGACATAATTCCACAGTGTATTTTTCAAAGTTTCGGAACATCACGCCAAGAAACATAGGTAAATGACACGCATCGCTTTGCGAGTGTCCTCAAGAAGTTACTAAGTTCAGAAATTACTTTGTCCTCATCTGAAACGGGCTAGAACCTTTCATTCATCTGAAGGACAACTCGATGGTCATATTTCTGGTATGGAACCCTATGCATCCTCGTCGGTCCTCTCAGCCTTTTAGGAACTTCAACTACATATGAGCAAAAATTACTTGTAGGAAAATCAAACAAAGTAGGAATATTATAATAAATTTGATTATATTTATGGGTGTTTTTCTAATATGTCGTATTTCAAAGATTGATCTATAAAGATGTCTTATTTTTAGTTTTTATTTTTTTAATGGGTGTCTTTATAATAAGCAGCCTTTATTTTTAAATGATAAATATAGATAACACATACCTTGGATTCTGGACACTCTAAAGTACCTACTGTCATAAAGAATACATTAATTCTCATAGGGGTTGTGTTTTAATAATTATATAAAAACACAAATAACAATTAACAGCATTATAGATTACATATGCTAATTAAATTTATGCAAGAAGTTTTACATCTATCACATAATTAACCATGGTTAACTTCACAATTTCATTAACTTAAATGACATAAATAACCTTATGCCAATTAACCTCAATTATAAGTAATTTACTAAACTGATTGCAAATTAATCAATTATGGAAAATATATGAATGTGGGTAGCCTAAAAGTGAGTATTCTTTAAGGGGCCTTAAAGGAATAATTCCTTATAAATAATCAGTTTATGTAATCATAAATAAAGGAAAGAAGATACCTGCTTCCTCCTCTTCTTCAATGTCCGGAAAACATTTTCTTCAACAACATTTTCTGTAGCAGTCTTTGTAGTTGCAGTTGTACTTGGAGAAATTTTCGATGTCACTGCAGCTGCTTCCTTTTGGCGCTTTCGCATAGCCCAAAAAGCCTCCATGAACCATTTGCTTCAATAGACGGTAGCTGAATCAGAGGTTCTGCAGGTTCCATATGTGATAATGACTGATTTTCCTTCTCAGTAGCATCCTCGGTTCCTTGCTTCTGTGATATAACAGTATTGGCTCGTGACCGTGTTGTTGGTCCACGTCCAATAAGCACCTTGCTTTTCTCATAAGTCTCAATGCCTACTTCCCATAGCTCATTCAGTTCATCAATTAAAGGTTGCATAAAGACATCTATATTATTCTTCGGAGACTCGGGACCAGATATGAGTGTCGAGAGAATTAGATTCTCTTGCTTCATACACATCCAGGGGGAAAGGTTGTAGTTAACCAAAATAATTGGCCAAGTACTATGACTTATGTTCATAGTACGAAAAGGATTGAAACCATCAGCGGCTAGGCCCAATCTGATGTTTCTGTTCTCGGATGAAAATTGAGGATAACGAGCATCCAATGCCTTCCAAGCCTCTGCATCAGTGGGATGTCAAAGTTTGCCGTCCTTTTTTCGACCTTTGCATGCCATAACATCAGTTCTGATAACTCTTTGCTCATAAACATGCGTTGTAACCTTTTTTTTGAGTGGAAGTAGCGCATCACGTTTGCCGGGACCTTGTGAATTAACTTCTTCTCATTATTGTCCACGGCGCCTTTTTTTTCCACTACGACCCACCTTGAAGCACCACAAGTTTTACAATTTTCTTCTTTTTTCATTTTCAGCCCAAAAACAGCATACAATTATTGGGCAGGCGTGTATCCTTGATAATCGAGCCCTAAATCTTTAATAACATTATTTGCCGCATTAAAAGACAAAGGAATGTGTGCTTCTGGAAAAGCATCTTTTATCAGCTCTAATAAATCCCCGAAACCCGACTCCGAAATCCCATGAATGCACTTTAAAGAGTACAACCTAATGATAAAACTTAAGCGGAAAAATTTTTTGCAGCCCGGATATAAGGGCTGCTTTCCTTCTTCAAGATGGCCATAAAATTTTTTGGCATCATCATTCGGTCCAGTAGTATCATTAGTACGATGGAACATCTCGTTCAAATTATCTCGAAGGTAAAGGAATCTTCAAAACCCATATTTTCTGCCCGTTCGATATCTATCCTATGATCTTTGCTCGAAACCTCACAAATCCAATTCGCATACAATGGACAAGGGCCATGACAAATAAGATGATCATAAATAAGATCTTGAGTATGCCACTTGCCATTTCTACTAATTCTTGCAAGGGCACAACATTTCATCGCCTACGGAAAATTTGGGAAATGCATTTTCTAAAAATCCTTTATCCCCTTAACTGTAAGGTGTACTGTATTTTGGAAGGGTTATCCATTGACTTAGATCATCGTCCATCACTACAGAAAACAGGACAATAATGTTATATTCCTAAAGAAAACAACGTAGTCGTGAAACCATACACCCATATTGGTTATACATTCTAACAACACAACGCAGCCGTGAAGCCCTAAGCAGACCGAGGTAATATTTTATGTTCTCCTTTTCATTGGTTGTACATACTAATAACGACACAACCGTGAAACCCTAAACCCATATTAGATATGCGTACTAATAACAACGCAGAAGTGAAATCCTAAACCAATATTATAGATTATACGTATTAATAACAACACAACATAACAACGCAGCCCTGAAATCGTAAATCCATATTAGATTATACGTATCGAATCCATGTTATATGACCATGAATATACATGTGCATACACCCATTTCGTATTATCCCACTCCTCCTACCTACCGAACTGTGACAGTTGATGTTAACAAAAATTTAAATACTCGTAAAGGGTTGAAACTCTCAGGAATAAAGGACAAATTAACATAAATGTAAATACTCATAAACAATTGCATTATAGAGACAATATCTACTTACACAATCAATTATATCCACTTGACTATGATGATTTACATGTAAGTTATAACTAAAGCCTAACATGAAAATCAACCGGATAAAAAGCAAATATCGAGAAACAAATTTAATACAAAAATCACACTTGCAGATCTACAAAAATAAAAAACCCCAATTCCAATTAAAATTACACAAAAACATGCATGAACATACATATATATGTATAAAATACACAAAAACACGCATGTAACAAATTAGAGAAGAAACTAACAGAAATAGACGAACATAGAGAGAAGAGAGAGAGAGAGAGAGAGAGAGAGAGCAGAGAGAAGAGAGGAGAGATAGAGAGAGCGGAGAGCGAGAGCGAAGAGCAGGGAGAGCGGAGAGAGATGAGAGAGAGGAGGAGATGTGAGAGGGAGAGAGGAGAGAGAGTGATGCTGAGGAGGGAGAGAGAGGAGAGAGGAGAGAGAGGAGATGATGAGCCTAGAGAGAGATGAAGAGAGGAGTGAGAGAGAGAGAGAGTACCTTAATGTTGAAACGCAAGCTGATTTGAAACCCAATTAGAAACCCTAGCTCCAATCTGGGACCCGCTTCTCCAAATGTGACCAGCTTCGCCAAAATGTTACCCCCAATTAGAAACCCTAGCTCGAGAGAGGAATGAGAGAGAATAGCTACTGGGAGAGAGAGAATGAGAGGGAGAGTGAGAGAATGAGGGAGAATGAAATTAGAGGGAGAAGTTAATTTGTCTGAAATTTTAGCGCTTCTCCAAAAAATTGAGCCTGCCTGAAAAGCCCAGCTAATTTCATCTCTTTTAAAAAAATTAAGTTTGTAATTGTCTTTAAATTTTTTATTGATAAAAATTTATCAATTATTAATTAATACAGTTTAAAAATTTTTTTAAAAAAAATATTTTCTCAATCTTAACTAATATTAATATTTTTGCTTAATTATATTATAAAAATTGATTAATTTTCATGTCAAATAATTATATATATTTAATTGTTTGTAAAATGTACTACTTTTTTATCCAATAATACCCTATTGTAACATAAATTGCCACATGTTACTCGTATGTAACACTTTGAAGCTATAGTAACATGTTTTAAAGGCTATGGTAACATCAAAAATACTACGTTGCGGTAGGCTAAGATGAGCATACCTAAGGTAACATAATTTTGTAACATGCATGATTAAACCATTGCGATAGGCCATCTATGGTGTAGTGACCCAAAGACTGTTGTTGATGAGAGTACAGTACAGATAGCTCTTGCAGGTATATACCAAGGCGTGCCAGAAGAAGTACTACTGACTATTGCTGAGAAAGAAACCGCAAAGGAAGCTTGGGAAGCCATTAAAACCATGTGTGTAGGAGCAGAGCGAGTGAAGGAGACTAAGGTATAAACGTTAAAGGGAGAGTTTGAGTCTCTTACCATGAAGGAGACATATAACATCGATGATTTTTATATGAAGCTGAGCGGGATAGCAACCAATATACGGGTTCTTGGAGAAATGATGGAGGAGTCAAGCGTTGTGAGAAAGATCCTACATGCAGTCCCTGATAAATTTCTCCAGATAGCTTCAAATATCGAACAGTTCGGAAGACATGAAAGCTATGACGGTTGAAGAGTTAGTGGGTCATCTTAAAGCTCACGAGGAGAGGATGAAGGGCAGGTCTGAGAGCGGAGACAGACAACAACTTCTCTTGGCATCTCAGAATCAAAAAACTAGAGGTGGTTATTTCCGTGACAAGAGTAGGATCAGGTGCTACAACTGTAACACCTTGGGATACTATGCATCAGAATGTAGCAAATCACGACGGGAAAGAGAGAAAAGGCAAGAAGTAAACATGGCAGTCGCCGAGAATGATGAACCAGCATTATTATAGCCATACGGGCTCAGATTAACAGCCATACGGGCTCAGATTATTAGCCATACAGGCTCAGTTGAATAGCCATACGGGCTCAGATTATTAGCCATACGGGCTCAGATTATTAGCCATACAGGCCCAGTCGAATAAGCCATACGGGCTGGAAGAATTGCATGAGACAAGTTTAGATTAAGGGAGAAATTGTTGGGATTTAATCTAAACTTATTTGTTTTAGTTGTTATTATTTAATAATTATTATGTGGAGTGTTTTATTTACATGACTTGGTCATGCAGCAGTAGAGAGTTTTTAGGAAGTTTGAATAAGGTCTCAGTAGTGGATACGTGTTAGTAGTCGTGTCAGTAGTTGTGTCTGTTTTCATGCCACCTTGTTAGGCATCAGTTTCTATTTATTAACGTTGTAACCATCTTTTTTATTATCACTGATAATACATTTTGTTTCCCAGTTTTACAAGAATAAACACCTTTATATGTATATTTTTATTGCAGTGTTCAGTTTCTACAAAGTTTCACGCCGGAGGTGCCGCGGTGACGCCACCCCCTCCGGTTCTATTTTGTAGGTTCCCACCCTATAGCTACACCGCACGCCGCCGTCATTTCTGTCCAACCGGAGTTCGGGTCCGGGTTCAACAAGGAAGGGATCCCCGGGTGATTCGGGATTATCAACTAGTTTATATCTCAGTTGTGTATAATTTTATTTCTTTCGGTCGAGCTAAAACATGTGAAACTATTAACTATTCATGTTTGTGACCGGATAGAAACCTCATATTAGCTTCTTTTGTATTAAACATAAATGAGTGAGAAACATCCTGATAGTAATTAAACTCATGAAACCCCAAAATATACTATTTACTTATCATTGCTCACAGAAAGATAAAGTTTTTACGAAGATAATATTTAAGATGTCGGTGAATTCGGTATACCTGAACTATCTTAATGCCTTTTTAATGAAGGAAATATTTAAAATATTAGTCTTTTTTTGAAAATGAATAATATACCACACAATAATATTATCAATGCGCCACCTTTATACTCAATACGCAAACATGTTGTTATAACTTATTTCGATTATCTGTAGTTGAGTAATTATAATTGAACAAGTAAGCTCACAAGCGGATCAGATAGAGATGAGGGATGGTGGTTTGTCCGTATGTATAGTGGTCAATACCTCATATTTCATTAGTTATCTGTAATTGAGTAATTATAATTCAACAAGTAAGTTCACAAGAGTATTTCTTTCATGGCCAAGGAACTTTTGTGACATGGATTACACTTATTTTGCTAATAGTCTTGCTTGGTATAGTTCATCACTGAGTTTACATGCATACGCTTGTGTGCCTTTTTTTCCGTATGTTGCATGTGCACAGAAGCGCAGACTTGGGGATTAGAGAGAAAGGAACAATTGGAGAATGTTTTGGAAAATGCGCAGACTTAGGGATTGATTGTGATGAGTTATGGAGAGACTCGGGGTTTCGTGGAGGAGGTTGCATTCCTATACAGAAAGATTGTTGCTGTGTTTATTCTTAATTAAACTATCATCCAAGAATATGTATGAAAGTCATTTCTCTGTACAAGTGTTAATGTGCTTTCAATGGCTAATTGAATAAAATTAATGTGTGGATGTTCTGATTTTTCGTCCGTAGTCACTCTGCAGTACTCGTTATGACAATTCACAAATGAAGCATTAAGTTTTACTACTAAAAACCAATTTTCTTTTTAATAATTGTCATTCCTCTTCCTAATGGACAAAATATTCAAAGGGGATATGTATAGCTGTGAACACAATATACTATTAATACATGTAATATAAGTGTGTGCGAATAACAGAAACCAACTAAAAGGATATGAATGAGAAGTTCTCGAGTTCAGTCGGATAACTGCCTCCTTGAAACTATTACGGCCCTTATTGTATGTGCGAGTCGTTAGCCTCCCAGGATAAAACGAGAAGACGATGATGTTACGCGAACAGCACCTTCGGTGAACTAGAACAGAGCAACTGTGTGTTGTATATCGAATGAATCAATAACCCTAAGTCTGATACGATATTATATAAGCTCGAGGAAACGTTGTGCGCTACTCCACGCGTAATTAATTAAAATGCATTAATTAATCAGTCGGTTAATAAATCAAATCCGTAATTGAATCTGATTATTATTACGTCAAATCAATTATAATAATCCGTAGTCAAAAGGAAATTAAAATTTTAAAAGCCCAAAACTAGTGGAAATTAAATTAGCAAATTGTGCCCGCAAGGGTTGGGTCAGTTGGTTAAAAGAGGATAACTATCCTCTTGATCACAGGTTCGAATCCCACGGGAGGAGAATTTTATGATTATACCTCATGAGTCAGAGCATGTCGCTTAAATACGGTTTACCTTGGTTTACGTGGTTTGCAGGCTATTGCGTGAGCCCGTAGGGTTTACCCAGTGCGCACCCGAAGGGTAGCGGCTGCGGGTTACCTACGATAAAAAAATAGTAAAATTAGTTTGTGATTATTTGGGTCAATTTTCTGCTACATTCGTGTCCGCACATCGCACACGCGGGAAAGCTCGAACACTTCGCAAGCCTCGGATTGTTCCTCGAAAGCCCAAGATTTGCACCCCTTGCGCGCGCACACAGGTGTTAGGGCAATACATAATTACACATTTGAACACTACTTAAGTGTTTTGCTATATAAAGTTATGGATGCTCCTTTTGCAATAACCAATGTGGGGCTTTCTTTTCTTCCACAAATTTATCATTATTAAGAGACTAACTTTGAATGATCATATTTCATCCATCTCTAAGTTATTTTGAGTGATTCAAAGTGTCTCAGAAAGCTCTCTCTGAGGAGAACGCATTCCAAGTGTCACTCGTTGTGCGCATGCAACATTTATCCACTCAACTTATGACTCAAATTGACTTGATAATGTGGGACTACTACCCACATTTTCCAACAATAGCATCATTGTGTAGTTCAGTCCGTATAACACTTTAAATTTAGACTTTCAGCTTAAGATGTTAACAGAGCTTATGTGGGTTCTTACAATTATGTGGGTTCTTACAATTGCTTCGAGTTAAATATGAAAGTGGTCACTCAAGTGAACGGATATATGGTTGTGAACAGTAATCTTAATGGTATCATTTGAGTAGTCATAATAAATATCAAAAACATACTCTAATATTTGCTCGAGAAGTAAAGTAATCTTTTAACGAGTTTTATACATTTTTTCTTGAATGCTACTACAACAAAATTGAAGTTCGTGATTTCTAGTATTTTAAATAATAAATTTGGAATTTTATAATTTTAATAACTAATAATTTTAAACTTTGTAATTATTTAAGTTTTATATTTAATGAATTTCTTATAATCTAGATATAATATATAAAATACAAAAATTTATAATTTTTCATTTGGTTGCGCTAGCATTCAAGAAAAATGTGTACAACTCAACAAACAGTTAATTTTACTTGCCGAGCACATATTATTAACTTTTACGTGTCAATATATATAATTAAGGAGTTGGACACCTGTCGCTATATTAAAAAGCCGCGTGTTTTAGCAATGCCACGAACATTAATTCTCTGCCGCCACGTTTCTTGTTTTTTTTTCTTTTTCCCCAATTTGCTGTTAATTTCTATAAATCTTTTTCTTCTAGCTCATTTCCAAATATCTTAAGTTTGTACCATTATTATTTCCCCGATCTATTTCTCTATCCAAAACTCTCCTCTCACATTTTTTAACAAAGTTAGATTTTGATGATTCACATATAACTTCAACTCTTCAACCACTTATCAATTTTATCGTCCCCAGAAATATCATATCGTGCTATGTTGTTTGCTATTTCTTCCTAAATTCTTGTATTTTCTTTCGTCTTCGCCTTATTATTCTAATCGTTTCAAGATGTGGATATTTTTTCAAGTCAAATCGGTAAGTTATTGCATACAATGATTTTTAGAATATAAATTCTACAATTTTATTTAAATAGATGGATTCTTACTATTTTTCAAGCCAACGAGATAGAATCGAAACCAATTTTTTATGCTTATTTTTTACAAAACTTAAAATTTTCCCTTAAAATTATATTTACAGAGTGAAGGGAAATCTAATCCCGATCCAAATTCATGTATGTATATATTAAAAAATTATGTTTGTTATTTATTTTAACTTCGAGTTTCGGTTTGATTTAAAGTTTGAACAAAATTTTACTATTTTTTTTTGCAAATTTGACAAAAGATAGGATCGAATTGAAATTTCATGGTTCATAACAGTTTTTAATTTACACTTCGTAGTAATAGATAGATCAAGTACAATGGATCTAGAAACATTAGTCGACAATTCTACTATGGCACAAAATTTTAAATATATTTCATAAGAATTTCATTCCCGAAATGTTGGCATCCAGTATTTTTAAGCTCTTCAACTTGATTAGAGATTTATATTTTTTGAAAATATTGATGTTCATTTTCTAATATACCTCTATTTATGAATTTGTTGCAGCAAACAATGAAGAAATTGCTCCAAAAAAGATCAAGTTGCACCTTCAATGACTTGCTTTTGTAGGTAATTTATTTTATATTTATAAAATTTACATAATACTTGTGGACAATTTTTTAAAAGTCGATCATACTCAATCACGTCAATGCATCATGACTCATGAGTAAGTAGATTTTAATGGAGTTTTTGAAAAGAGTATTATGAAATTTTATCAAATATGTTGTAAATAATTTATCATGTTTTCATAGTATTTAATATATTTAATGATACTTAAGTGAGTTATGTCTTTTTATCTTTAGTAAAATTAGGTTTCGGTTCAATAGTTTTCGGCTTAAATTATTTTAGATCTTTTCTTATTTGATGAGGATTTTGGTAAAATTAATAAAAAACTGAGTTTGGAGTCCTATAGTGCCTTAGATTTATTTTAGATTGTATGTTAAACTTGAATGAATTTGGTAAAACTTATGAATGGATGTTAATTTGAACACATTAAAAGTATATGGCAAATTGCAAATATATTTCTTTAGGAGAGAATGTCTTCTATTTAAATGTCTTCTTTTGTTGTTGTTCGGTTGATATCCATTTGTCAAATGCTATATATTGTATTTTCAGTATACTTTTTTAGGTTTTCTTATAGCTTGTAGTTTTTACATCATCCAAAAACAAATTTTGCAGTCAAAGATTGCAGCTACCTCTAGCGAGGAAATGCATATCCATCAAAAGTTAGTTAGCAGATAAGTATAGATGACTGTGGATGATTAATTGCTTTATCACTATGTACAGCTGTCAAAAAATCATGCATAGCTAGTAGTATATAATGTATTCGCAGAGTACATTGAAGATATATAACATTTGTAATCACACTTGTAATATAGAAGAAATTAGAGCAAAAATGGTGCACCTGAGTTTTTCTTCCACTGCTAAAAAGTTAGCGATATGGATTGCACTAATTCTGCTACTAGCTTCTCCTGGTAATCAATTTTCATCGCGAGATTTATGTAATTCACACACTTCAGTATAGGCTTTGGTTTTTATCATGCTGCTTCATAATATGTGTACACTATTGTAATGATCTTTTTGTTTCAGTGTCTGCAATCGGAGTTAATAAGCAATTTGCAGGCTGTTCTATGAAATGCAAAGAGTTGGACATGAACTGCACCGACGAGTGCAAAGACTCAGGATATGCTGCAGGAGTTTGCCTACCACCATTCAGGGACTGTGTTGTTTCTTCTAGTAGTTTAAAATCAGGGACTGTTTGTCACGAATAGTTCAGATGGTGTAGAAGAACTTGCTAAATATTTGTAAAACATTGTAGTACAAGTTATACTGCTTTGTTCATACTATGTATTCACTTTATATATAAAATTTTGAGAGGGTGTTCTCTATCATTGTACCAATGTACACACACAATGGATATTTATATATATAATTTTCAGAGGGTGTTCTGGTACTCATTTTCTTGTCATTTTGTGCCAGTAAATTTTTTTTTAACCTCTTTGGAACACTATCGAGGCGGGGAGTGGCAAAGGATGAGACGTTAATGAAATTGCAGTTACTGAATTTAATAACAAATTTTTGAGGGGAATAGAGTTTTCTAATTTTTTACGGCCAACAAATGCCACTTAAGATATTTAATGTTTATAAATAATTTGTTTGTCGTCTCATTATGGAAAGAGGTGGAGTCAAGATGAAATGGTGGCTATTAAATTTAAAATAGTTTTGTACGGATTTTTATGGATGAGAAATAGTTTTCTAAATTCTAGATGTAATTTAAAGATATTTAGTATTTATTGAAATTCGATGACTCGATATATAATATAATATTCTAACTGTCAAGGCAAATGGGACATGTCTCTTATGCAAATGGGACAGTCCCTTACAAATGAGACATGAATTGGACAGTCTCAATTAACTGCAGAATATAAATAACAGTAAAAAATACAGAATGCTGAAAACTTAATAAGTAATAACACCAGAAGTTTTCACTTGGTCGGCCCCTACACCTAGTCTATGGCCTACATCCAAGTCCTCATGCCAACTAGCATTAGAATGTATTATATCAACTTTAATAAAAGAACTTATAGTCTTTCCTTGATTACAAATATAGCACCTGAAAGAAACCATTTCCCAAGCTACCTTGCTACTTAGCCCACTGCTATTCCTTAGCCTTCTAGCTACCTTGCTATAATTTGAAATCAAGCTTGCCACAACCCAGCATAAAGTTGATATGAATACACGCAATAGATAATAATGAATATTACAACTCAAACTAGGCTTCTTGTTTGACTGGATATTCAAGATATAAAACAAGAATGGTGTTTCAGATTATAAGATAGAACATGGAATCATTAGGTGTAATCTGAAAAACATGAGATGTGTCTTCTTCTTAAATAGAATATTCAAGAGAATGGAATAAGAAGAGTTTTTCGGAGAATAAAGATAGAACGTGAAATAAGCACTCTTATTGAATCTGAAAAACAAGATGTGTATTTATACACACAAATCTAACGGGTTTGATTTTCAAAACAAAGAAGAGATAAGATTGGATAATCTATTTATTTAAAAATATTTGAATAAGTCTTTGTAATACAACCCGTTAGTTGGTTGTAAAAGATAAACCTTAGAAAGGATAAGATTAGAATAGTTCAAATAGGTTTATCAAGAAAGAGTTTATTTTGGGGATAAACTTGTTTACCCAGTCAAATAGAATTACACCAAACCCTATCACTTACAACAACTAAGTCCCATAATCTGCATTCTCTACATACATCTTGAATTAGGTCATCATCGTAAATCTGCAAATCAATATTCTCCCCCTTTTATGATGATGACAAAGAGAACAATTGCTCCCCCTATCAAAAAAACTTTAAGCTCTGTTCAAGATGTTAGTAACAACAAAATAACATATGCGGATTATATCTTTATGCAACAGATATAACAATAAGTATAAAATCAAATGAAATCAGTACATAATCAAAATCAAAAAACAACTCTTTCTCCCCCTCAACATCATAAAAGGGACAAAAGAATTAATCACACAAGGAGCACATACCAAGTTCTCGACGCATCAAACAAAATCTATCTTCAACTAAAGGCTTAGTGAAGATATCTGCACGCTGTTTCTCAGTAGATATATAGATAAGCTCAATATTACCTTTGGAAACGTTATCTCGTACAAAATGGTGACGAACATCAATATGCTTGGTACGAGAATGCATGACAGGATTTTTAGAGATATTAATTGCAGAGGTATTATCACAATAAATAGGAATATTTGAATAAGAAATACCAAAATCCTGCAATGTTTGTTGCATCCACAAAATTTGAGCACACCAACTTCCAGCTGCAATGTACTATCCTTCGGCTGTAGAAAGAGCTACTAAAGTTGGTTTTTTGCTATGCCATGCAACTAAACAATCTCCTAAAAATTCACAAGCACCACTTGTGCTTTTTCCATCAACCTGTGACCCTGCATAGTCAGCATCTGAAAAACCGATTAAGTCAAAAGAAGAGGAGCTTGGATAAAATAATCCCAAGTCACTCGAACCTTTTAAATATTTAAAAATATGTTTAACGACATTCAAATGAGATTCTTTAGGTTGAGACTGAAAACGAGCACACAAGCATACACTATACATAATGTCCGGTCGTGAAGCAGTTAAATATAACAATGAACCAATCATACCTCGAAATTTAGTGACATCTACAGGTGTACCTTGTTCATCCTTAGTAAGCTTAACTGAAGATAATATTTAAGATGTCTGTGAATTCGGTATACCTGAACTATCTTAATGCCTTTTTAATGAAGGTAATATTTAAAAATATTAGTCTTTTTTTGAAAATGAATAATATACCACACAATAATATTATCAATGCGCCAACTTTATACTCAATACGCAAACATGTTGTTATAACTTATTTTTGTTATCTGTAGTTGAGTAATTATAATTGAACAAGTAAGCTCACAAGCGGATCAGATAGAGATGAGGGATGGCGGTTTGTCCGTATGTATAGTGGTCAATACCTCATATTTCATTAGTTATCTGTAATTGAGTAATTATAATTCAACAAGTAAGTTCACAAGAGTATTTCTTTCATTGCCAAGGAACTTTGGTGACATAGATTACACTTATTTTGCTAATCGTCTTGCTTGGTATAGTTCATTAACAGTTTATATGCATACGCTTGTGTGCCTTTTTTCCCTATGTTGCATGTGCACAGAAGCGCACACTGCAAGATCATAGTGTTTAATGTTTATATAGTAACAAACTTGATGTCCAAGGTTATATCCAAAATATCATGGTGCATTTTTTTATAGCCTTTGATGTACATCATTTAATGTATCTGCATCTGCGATTAGAGAGAAAGGCACAATTGGAGAATGTTTTGGAAAATGCGCAGACTTGGGGATTGATTGTGATGAGTTATGGAGAGACTCAGGGTTTCGTGGAGGAGGTTGCATTCATATACAGAAAGATTATTGCTGTGTTTATTCTTAATTAAACTATCATCCAAGAATATGTATCGAAGTCATTTCTTTGTACAAGTGTTAATGTGCTTTTCAATGGCTAATTGAATAAAATTAATGTGTGAGTGTTCTGATTTTTCGTCCGTTGTCACTCTACAGTACTCGTTATCACAATTCATAAATGAAGCATTAAGTTTTACTACTTAAAACCAATTTTCTTTTTAATAATTTGTCATTCCTCTTCCTAATGGACAAAATATTCAAGGGGATATGTTACATATGTATAGCTGTGAACAAATCTACAATTAATACATATAATATAAGTGTGTGCGAATAACAAAAACCAACTAAAAGGATATGAATGAGAAGTTCTCGAGTTCAGTCGAATAACTGTCTACTTAAAACTATTACGGCCCTTATCGTATGTGCGAGTTGTTAGCCTCCGAGAAGACGACGATGTTACGCGAACAGCACCTTCGGTGAACTAGAACAGAGCAACTGTGTGTGTATATCGAATGAATCAATAAACCTAAGTCTGATACGATATTATATAAGCTCGAGGAAACGTGTGCGCTACTCCACACGTAATTAATTAAAATGCATTAATTAATATGTCGGATAATAAATCAAATCCGTAATTGAATCTGATTATTATTACGTTAAATCAATTATAATAATCTGTAGTCAAAAGGAATTAAAATTTTAAAAGCTCAAAACCAGTGGAAATTAAATTAGCAAAATTAGTCTGTGATTATTCGGGTCAATTTTCTGCTACATTCGTGTTCGCACATCGCACAGCGGGCAAGCTCGAACGCTTCGCAAGTCTCGGATTGTTCCTCGAAAGCCCAAGATTTGCACCCCTTGCGCGCGCACGTAGGTGTTGGAGCAATACATAAGTAACATATTTGAACACTACATAAGTGTTTTGCTACATAAAGTTATGGATGCTCCTTTTGCAAAACCAATGTGGGGCTTTCTTTTCTTCCACAAATTTATCATTACTAAGAGACTAACTTTGAATGATAATATTTCATCCATCTCTAAGTCATTTTGAGTGATTCAAAGTGTCTCAAAAAGCTCTCTCTGAGGAGAACACATTCCAAGTGTCACTCGTTATGCGCATGTAACATTTGTCCACTCAACTTATGACTCAAATTGACTTGATAATGTGAGACTACTACCCACATTTTAGCATCATTGTGTAGTTCAGTCCGTATAACACTTTAAATTTAGACTTTCAGCTTATGATGTTAAAAGAGCTTACGTGGGTTCTTACAATTATGTGGGTTCTTACAATTGCTTCGAGTTAAATATGAAAGTGATCACTCAAGTGAACGGATATATGGTTGTGAACAGTAAACTTAATGGTATCATTTGAGTTGTCATGATAAATATCAAAAACATACTCTAATATATGCTCAAGAAGTAAAGTAATCTTTATCGAATTTTATACATTTTTCTTGAATGCTACTACAACCAAATTGAAGCTCGTGATTTCTAGCATTTTAGATAATAAATTTGAAATTTTATAATTTCATTAACTAATAATTTTAAACTTTGTAATTATTTAATTTATATTAAATAAATTTCTTATAATCTAGATATAATATATAAAATACTAAAATTTATAATTTTTCATTTGGTTGCGCTAGCATTCAAGAAAAATGTGTAAAACTCAACAAACAGTTAATTTTACTTGCCGAGCACATATTATTAACGTTATGTGTCAATATATAATTAAGGAGTTAGACACATGTCGCTATATTAAAAAGCCGCGTGTTTTAGCAATGCCACGAACATTAATTCTATGTCGCCACGTTTCTTGTTCTTTTGTTTTTTCTTTTTCCCCAATTTGTTGTTAATTTCTATAAATCTTTTTCTTCTAGCTCATTTCCAAATATCTTAAGTTTGTACCATTATTATTTCTCCGATCTATTTCTCTATCCAAAACTCTCCTTCACATTTTTTTTACAAAATTAGATTTTGATTCACATATAACTTTAACTCTTCAACCACTTATCAATTTTATCGTCCCCGGAAATATCATATCGTGCTATGTTGTTTACTATTTCTTTCTAAATTCTTATTTTTTTTTCGTCTTCGCCTTAATATTCTAATCGTATCAAGATGTGGATATTTTTTCAAGTCAAATCGGTAAGTTATTGCATACAGTGGTTTTTAGAATATAAATTCTACAATTTTATTTAAATAGATGGATTCTTACTATTTTCAAGCCAACGAGACAGAATCGAAATCAATTTTTATGCTTGTCTTTTTCAAACTTAAAATTTTCCCTTAAAATTATATTTACAGAGTGAAGGGAAATCTAATCCTGATCAAAATCATGTATATATATATATTAAAAAATTATGTTTGTTATTTATTTTAACTTCGAGTTTCAGTTTGGTTTAAAGTTTGAACAAAATTTTACTATTTTTTTTTGCAAATTTCACAAAAGATAGGATCGAACTGAAATTTCATGGTTCATAACAGTTTTTAATTTACACTTCGTAGTAATAGATATATCAAGTACAATCGATCGAGAAACATTAGTCGACAATTCTATTGTGGCACAAAATTTTAAATGTATTTCTATAGAATTTCCTTCCTGAAATGTTGGTATCGAGTATTTTTAAGCTCTTCAACTTGATTAGAGATTTATATTTTTTGAAAATATTGATTTTCATTTTCTAATATACCTCTATTTATGAATTTGTTGCAGCAAACAATGAAGAAATTACTCCAAAAAAGATCGAGTTGCACCTTCAATGACTTGCTTTTGTAGGTAATTTATTTTATATTTATAAAATTTAGATAATACTTGTGGACAATTTTTTAAAAGTCGATCATACTCAATCACGTCAATGTATCATGACTCATGAGTAAGTAGCTTTTAATTTGAAAAGAGTACTATGAAATTTTATCAAATATGTTGTAAATAATTTAGCATGTTTTCATAGTATTTAATATATTTTAATGATACTTAACTGAGTTATGTCTTTTTATCTTTAGTAAAATTAGGTTTCGGTTCAATAGTTTTCGTCTTAAATTATTTTAGATCTTTTCTTATTTGATGAGGATTTTGGTAAAATTAATAAAAAAAACTGAGTTTGGGAATCCTATAGTGCCTTAGATTTTATTTTCATCTGTGTTGGACTTGGATTGTATGTTAAACTTGAATGAATTTTGGTAAAACTTATTGAATGGATGTTAAATTTGAACACATTAAAAGTATATGGCAAATTGCAAATATATTTCTTTAGGAGAAAATGTCTTCTATTTAAAATGTCTTCTTTTGTTTTTGTTCGGTTGATATCCATTTGTCAAATGCTATATATCGTATTTTCTGTTGGAGTTATAATCTTAAACTTATTTGTTTTTATTATGAGTGATTTGGTAGAATAAGCAGTAGCAAGAATACAGGGATCATGGAGTCTGTTTAAGGAAAGTCATGGCATGTAGTCCCTGATTTTCTGGTAGCCAGTTGTTTAGCTTTCTATATGTAATAGTGCTGCAGAATAAAAAATTATTGCATGGTCTTTTGACAAGCACAAACTTTGTTTCTATGTTCTTACTTCTAAACAGCTTATACATGTATCTATAATTGTTTGATCGTTTACAACACTTGGTATCAGAGCATTAAGGTTCAAAGTGATAGTTCGTGTTTATGTCAAAAGCAACGATGGACGCAAACAAGATGAAGGGAGGATCTATGGGTTTGAGTTATCCGATGTTAACCAAAAGCAACTATACTGCTTGGGCGTTAAAGATGAGGGTGTTTATGCAAGCACACGGAGTCTGGGAGGCAATAGAACCAACTGATCCAAAGGCTACGATAGACGAGAGGACTGATAAGATTGCCCTGGCCATGATTTACCAGGGAATACCAGAAGAGAGTTTGCTTTCGATTGCAGACAAAAAGAAGGCTAAAGACGCCTGGGAAGCTATCAAAACTCTGTGCCAAGGAGCCGACAGAGTCAAAAAAGCAAGGATCCAGACTTTGAAAACGGAGTTTGAATCATTGCAGATGAAGGACAATGATCAGCTTGATGATTTCTGCATGAGACTCAATGGACTGGTAACAAACATCAGGGCACTCGGAGAAGAAATAAATGAATCATATATGGTGAAAAAGTTACTAAGAGCTGTACCAACGAAATTCCTGCAAATAGCCTCAACGCTGGAGCAATTTGGGAATATGGAGACAATGACGGTTGAAGAGATTGTGGGATCTCTTAAGGCACATGAAGAAAGATTGAAAGGCCATACTGAAGGTGCTAGCAGTCAGTTACTGCTCACAGATGATGAATGGGCTAAGAAAGAGAAGGATGAGTGTAAACTACTATTGACCAGAGAAGAGTGGCTAAAGCGAACTGGAAAAACTGGAGCAGAGTCCACTGGTTACATGAAAGGGCGAGGTGCAAGGGATAAAAGCAAAATAAAATGTTACAATTATAACAATTATGGACACTACGCAGCGGAGTGCAGAAAACCCCGTCGTACTAGAGAAGTGACACAGGAGGTCCAATTGTCCAGGATGGATGATGATGAACCAGCGCTATTATTAGCAAAGCATGCCGATTTAATGTTGCTGAATGAACAGGGGATGCGACCAAAACTCATAATAAATGACAAAGAAAAATGAGTGGAGTCTAATGTATGGTATTTGGACAACGGCGCTAGCAATCATATCGGGTGCAAAGTCAAAATTCAAGACTTTAGACGAGGGAGTAAATGGTCAAGTCAAGTTCGGGGATGGATCAACAGTCAACATAGAAGGAAAAGGGTCAATAATCTTTAAATGTAAAAATGGTGAGGAACGGACACTCCATGATGTTTATTATATACCCAGTTTGTGCAGCAATATAATCAGCCTAGGTCAACTGTCAGAGGAAGAAAATAAAGTCGTGCTAAATGGAGACTATCTGTGGGTTTATGAGAAGAAAGGAGATTTATTGATGAAGGTAAAAAGATCTTCCAACAGGTTGTATAAGTTAATCATTGAGAATATTGAGCCAGAGTGCTTATTTTATAGATCTGAAGAAGTAGCGTACCTGTGGCACACACGCTTGGGGCACATCAATTTCAAATCCATTGCTTTGATGTATAAGGATAGAATGGTGTATGGGCTGCCAAACATTATTCAACCAAAAGATGTTTGTACGGGATGTTTGGTGTCGAAACAAACAAGAAAGTCATTTCCATCGAAATCAAGCTACAGGGCCAGCAAAGTCCTAGAGTCAGTCCATGGTGATTTGTGCGGTCCTATTGAACCTGCAACTGCTGGAGGTAACAAATATTTCTTCCTTCTTGTTGATGATTTCAGTCGTCATGTGGATATACTTACTCAAAAGTAAAGATGAGGCTTTTAGTGCTTTTAAAAAATTTCGAGCGAAAGTTGAGGATGGAAATGGAAAAAAAGTGAAGGTTTTTAGATCAGATCGAGGAGGAGAGTTTTCCTCAAGGGAATTCACTTCGTATTGTGAAGAGATTGGGATTGAGCGGCACTATACGGCTCTATACACGCCCCAACAAAATGGTGTTGTGGAGCGCAGAAATCGAACAGTGGTTGAAATGGCACGTAGCTACTTGAAAGAAACAAAGTTACCATCAGAATTATGGGGGGAGGCAGTTCGGCACTCAGTTTACATACTTAACAGGTTACCCACTCGAGCTCTGTCTGGACAAACACCTTATGAGGCTTGGACAGGTTCAAAGCCAAATATTAGTCATGTCCGTGTTTTTGGATGTTTGGCGCATATGAAAGTCCCACATGTGCACATAAAAAAATTGGATGATCGAAGTATGCAAGTAATTAATCTTGGAAAGGAACCAGATACTAAGGCTTATCGCTTGTTTGATCCTATAAACAAACGAGTATATGTAAGTAGGGATGTTCGATGAGTTAAAACACTGGCCTTGGAATCGACAAAAAGAGGAAGAAAGTTATGCTGGGTCTTTCTTAGTTCCTGAAATGCATACAGATATCGAGCAGTCTCAGCAAGAAGGTGCAGAAAATGATGACATCTCGGAAGCTCGTGAAATAACACCTCCTCACTCACCATCGAGCTACCAAAATTCTGATAACTATGATGATAGCAGCGAGCCAAAGCGGTACAGAACGCTTAATGATATTTACAATAATTCAGAGGTAGTAGAAGTGGAGGACGAGTTACTTTTAGTGGGCAACTATGGGCAAGCAGTTAAAAAAAAGGGAATGGAAACAAGCAATGGACAAGGAGATTGAATCCATCAAAAAAATGGAACTTGGGTACTAACGGAACTTCCATACGGGCACAAGACCATAGGCCTAAAGTGGATATTCAAACTGAAGAAAGATGCAGACGGAAAAATAGTGAAACATAAAGCGCAACTCGTAGCAAAAGGCTACGCTCAAGAATATGGTGTGGATTTCGATGAAATTTTTGCCCCTGTGACTCGATTGGAGACTGTTCGTTGTTACTAGCTTTATCTGCAAAAAATCAGTGGCAAGTGCATCATCTTGATGTGAAAACTGCGTTTCTGAATGGTGAAATTAACGAAGAGGTTTATGTGGCTCAACCAGAAGGATATGAAAATGAGGGAAAAGAACATCTTGTATATAAGCTTCTGAAGGCCTTGTACGGATTGCGCCAGGCCCCTCGAGCCTGGTATGGGAAACTCAACAGCTGTTTGTTGGGACTTGGGTTCAAGCGTTGCCCGTATGAACATGTTGTATATACTAAGCAAGTAAGAGGTGAAAAGTTGATAATCGCAGTTTATGTAGATATCTGTTGGTCACAGGTTCTAATGTGGGCATCATTGAGGAGTTCAAGAAGCAAATGAACTCAAAATTTGAAATGAGTAATTTGGGAAAGCTAACGTACTATCTGGGAATTGAAGTTCAGCAAAAGGAGGGTTATATTAAGATAAAGCAGTCGAGAGTAACGCAAAGAAAATTCTGGAGAATGCAGGAATGATAGGATGCAATCCCACCAAGTACCCGATGGACCCAAAAGAACAGTTAACCAAAGATGAGGGAGGTAAAACAGTAGACACGACTCAGTATAAAATTATGGTGGGTGGACTTCGTTACCTTGTTCATACAAGGCCTGACATTTCGTATGTTGTTGGCATCATAAGTCGTTACATGGAACGACCAACTGTTCTTCATCAAAATGCTGTAAAGAGGATACTTCGATATAAAAGGCACGCTTGACTACGGACTGATCTATTCGAAACAGGGAGGTAATAACATTCTAACTTTGGCAGGTAATATTGATGACAGGAGGAGTATGAGTATTGGGGGTATGGTGTTTTATTTAAATGAAAACATGATCACATGGATGTCTCAAAAGCAGAAATGTGTAGCTTTGTCCTCCTGTGAGGCCGAATTCATGGCTGCCACAGCGGCCCTTGTCAAGGTATGTGGCTTCGAAATGTTTTAAGTCAGGTCATGAATGAATGCATAGGGCCAATTGTTCTATACATAGACAACAAGTCAGCTATAGATCTTGCCAAAAATCCTGTTTTCTATGGGCGCAGCAAGCATATTAGTATTCGTTATCATTTCATTCGGGAGTGTGTGGAGCGTGGGGAAATAGTCATAAAGCACATAGCTAGTGAACATCAACGAGCTGACATTTTGACAAAGGCACTGTCCACCATCAAGTTTGAGAGAATGAGGGAACTTCTGGGAGTAAAGGAACTTGTCTGAGAGTTTAAGATTAAGGGGGAGAGTGTTGGAGTTATAATCTTAAACTTATTTGTTTTTATTATGCAATTTTAGTCGTTAGTAAAATTAGGTTTCGGTTCAATAGTTTTTGTCTTAAATTATTTTAGATCTTTTCTTATTTGATGATGATTTTGGTAAAATTAATAAAAAAAAACTGAGTTTGGGAGTCCTATAGTGCCTTAGATTTTATTTTCATCTGTGTTGGACTTGGATTGTATGTTAAACTTGAATGAATTTTGGTAAAACTTATTGAATGGATGTTAAATTTGAACACATTAAAAGTATATGGCAAATTGCAAATATATTTCTTTAGGAGAAAATATCTTCTATTTAAAATGTCTTCTTTTGTTTTTGTTCGGTTGATATCCATTTGTCAAATGCTATATATCGTATTTTCTGTTGGAGTTATAATCTTAAACTTATTTGTTTTTATTATGAGTGATTTGGTAGAATAAGCAGTAGCAAGAATACAGGGATCATGGAGTCTGTTTAAGGAAAGTCATGGCATGTAGTCCTTGATTTTGTGGTAGCCAGTTGTTTAGCTTTCTATATGTAAAAATTAGTGCTGCTGCATAAAAAAATTATTGCATGGTCTTTTGACAAGCACAAACTTTGTTTCTATGTTCTTACTTCTAAACAGCTTATACATGTATCTATAACTGTTTGATCGTTTATAACATTTTCAGTATACTTTTTTAGGTTTTCTTATAGCTTGTAGTTTTTACATCATCCAAAAACAAATGTTGCAGTCAAAGATTGCAGCTACCTCTAGCGAGGAAATGCATATCCATCAAAAGTTAGTTGGCAGATAAGTATAGATGACTGTGGATGATTAATTGCTTTATCACTATGTACAGCTGTCAAAAATCATGCATAGCTAGTAGTATATAATGTATTCGCAGAGTACATTGAAGATATATAACATTTGTAATCAAACTTGTAATATAGAAGAAATTAGAGCAAAAATGGTGCACCTGAGTTTTTCTTCCACTGCTAAAAAGTTAGCGATATGGATTGCACTAATTTTGCTCCTAGCTTCTCCTGGTAATCAATTTTCATCGCGAGATTTATGTAATTCACACACTTCAGTATAGGCTTTGGTTTTTATCATGCTGCTTCATAATATGTGTACACTATTGTAATGATCTTTTTGGTTTCAGTGTCTGCAATCGGAGTTAATAAGCAATCTGCGGGCTGTTCTATCAAATGCAAAGGGTTGGACATGAACTGCAACGACGAGTGCAAAGACTCAGGATATGCTGCAGGAGTTTGCCTACCACCATTCAGGGACTGTTGTTGTTTGTTGAAGAATAGTTATCAGATGGTGTAGAAGAAACTTGCTAAATATTTGTAAAACAGTGTAGTTACAAGTTTACTGCTTTGTTCATACTATTGTATTCACTTTATATAAAATTTTCAGAGGGTGTTCTCTATCATTGTACCAATGTACACACACAATGGATATTTATATATAAAATTTTCAGAGGGTGTTCTGATACTCATTTTCTTGTCATTTTGTGCAGTAATTTTTTTTTAACCTCTTTGGAACACTATCGAGGCGGGGAGTGGCAAAGGATGAGACGTTAAATGAAATTGCAGCTACTGAATTTAATAATGGATTTTTGAGGGGAACAGAGTTTTCTATTTTTTTACCGACAACAAATGCCACTTAAAGATATTTAATGTTTATAAATAATTTGTTTGTCGTCTCATGATGAAAAGAGGTGGAGTCAAGATGAAATGGTGGCTATTAAATTTAAAATAGTTTTGTACTGATTTTTAAGGAGAGAAACATAGTTTTCTAAATTCTCACCAACTGTAGATGTAATTTAAAGATATTTAGTATTTATGAACAAATTGTTTGTCGTCTCGTGATCTGTGATTATCAGTGCTGCACTTGAAGTACTTGAAATTTTTGTAACCTCAGAGTACATGCATAATGATCAGCGTAATATGTCTATGACTGATAACTGTGTACATGATTTGTTCAAGAATAGTTGTCAGAGAATTAACATAAGTATGCAAAATAAAAAGAAGTTCAATCATAATAGCAAATTGTAGTTCAGCTCTGCATCAAGTATTGTTAAGTGATTATAGATGAATAGCTTCGATATTTACTATTTCTAATTTCATGCTTTCGAACACAAATAATCAGATATATACAATTTATTTAGTTAACTATAACACTAGTGATAGCCTATATATCACAGGCCCGTCGGTAAGAGCCCAAGACCCAATAAGAAGGGCTCAGGGACCATTCAGCAATAACTCTGGCAGACCCCAGGACACGTGGCAGTATCACCACCGTCCAGGTAGCCCGGACCCAGAACGTTCCTACGGTCCGGATTCAGTAGAACACCAGCTCATCATGAACGTCCACACGTTCTACAGTCCAAAAATCACACCTACAGTCCAGATCAAAAGGTACAGACCCCTAAACCCTAATGGAAAGCCTATAAAAGGCTGAACAAAAGGGGTATAAAAGGGGTATAAGGGGTTACATCTCTCATATACACACACACAATATACTCGTATAATTCCCGTTTTACCCCTTTCAAAACCCTTTCTAATTTTCACGCCGGAGGTGCCGCGGTGACGCCACCCCCTCCGGTTCTATTTTGTAGGTTCCCACCCTATAGCTACACCGCACGCCGCCGTCATTTCTGTCCAACCGGAGTTCGGGTCCGGGTTCAACAAGGAAGGGATCCCCGGGTGATTCGGGATTATCAACTAGTTTATATCTCAGCTGTGTATAATTTTATTTCTTTCGGTCGAGCTAAAACATGTGAAACTATTAACTATTCATGTTTGTGACCGGATAGAAACCTCATATTAGCTTCTTTTGTATTAAACATAAATGAGTGAGAAACATCCTGATAGTAATTAAACTCATGAAACCCCAAAATATACTATTTACTTATCATTGCTCACAGAAAGATAAAGTTTTTACGAAGATAATATTTAAGATGTCGGTGAATTCGGTATACCTGAACTATCTTAATGCCTTTTTAATGAAGGAAATATTTAAAAATATTAGTCTTTTTTTGAAAATAATAATATACCACACAATAATATTATCAATGCGCCACCTTTATACTCAATACGCAAACATGTTGTTATAACTTATTTCGATTATCTGTAGTTGAGTAATTATAATTGAACAAGTAAGCTCACAAGCGGATCAGATAGAGATGAGGGATGGTGGTTTGTCCGTATGTATAGTGGTCAATACCTCATATTTCATTAGTTATCTGTAATTGAGTAATTATAATTCAACAAGTAAGTTCACAAGAGTATTTCTTTCATGGCCAAGGAACTTTTGTGACATGGATTACACTTATTTTGCTAATCGTCTTGCTTGGTATAGTTCATCACTGAGTTTACATGCATACGCTTGTGTGCCTTTTTTCCGTATGTTGCATGTGCACAGAAGCGCAGACTTGGGGATTAGAGAGAAAGGAACAATTGGAGAATGTTTTGGAAAATGCGCAGACTTGGGGATTGATTGTGATGAGTTATGGAGAGACTCGGGGTTTCGTGGAGGAGGTTGCATTCCTATACAGAAAGATTGTTGCTGTGTTTATTCTTAATTAAACTATCATCCAAGAATATGTATGAAAGTCATTTCTCTGTACAAGTGTTAATGTGCTTTCAATGGCTAATTGAATAAAATTAATGTGTGGATGTTCTGATTTTTCGTCCGTAGTCACTCTGCAGTACTCGTTATGACAATTCACAAATGAAGCATTAAGTTTTACTACTAAAAACCAATTTTCTTTTTAATAATTTGTCATTCCTCTTCCTAATGGAAAATATTCAAAGGGGATATGTATAGCTGTGAAACAATATACTATTAATACATGTAATATAGTGTGTGCGATAACAGAACAAACCAAAAGGAAGGATATGAATGAGAAAGTTCTCCGAAAGTTCAGTCGGATACCTTATTGTATGTGCGACGTTCCTCCCTGATAAAACGAGAAGACGATGATGTTACCAGCCTTGTGAACTAGAACAGAGCAACTGTGTGTGTATATCGAATGAACCTAAGTCTGATACGTATTATATAAGCTCGAGGAAACGTGTGCGCTACTCCACGCGTAATTAATTAAAATGCATTAATTAATCAGTCGGTTAATAAATCAAATCCGTAATTGAATCTGATTATTATTACGTCAAATCAATTATAATAATCCGTAGTCAAAAGGAAATTAAAATTTTAAAAGCCCAAAACTAGTGGAAATTAAATTAGCAAAATTGTGCCCGCAAGGGTTGGGTCAGTTGGTTAAAAAGAGGATAACTATCCTCTTGATCACAGGTTCGAATCCCACGGAGGAGAATTTTATGATTATACCTCATGAGTCAGAGCATGTCGCTTAAATACGGTTTACCTTGGTTTACGTGGTTTGCAGGCTATTGCGTGAGCCCGTAGGGTTTACCCAGTGCGCACCCGAAGGGTAGCGGCTGCGGGTTACCTACGATAAAAAAATAGTAAAATTAGTTTGTGATTATTTGGGTCAATTTTCTGCTACATTCGTGTCCGCACATCGCACACGCGGGAAAGCTCGAACACTTCGCAAGCCTCGGATTGTTCCTCGAAAGCCCAAGATTTGCACCCCTTGCGCGCGCACACAGGTGTTAGGGCAATACATAATTAACACATTTGAACACTACTTAAGTGTTTTGCTATATAAAGTTATGGATGCTCCTTTTGCAAAACCAATGTGGGGCTTTCTTTTCTTCCACAAATTTATCATTATTAAGAGACTAACTTTGAATGATCATATTTCATCCATCTCTAAGTTATTTTGAGTGATTCAAAGTGTCTCAGAAAGCTCTCTCTGAGGAGAACGCATTCCAAGTGTCAATGCAACATTTATCCACTCAACTTATGACTCAAATTGACTTGATAATGTGGGACTACTACCCACATTTCCAACAATAGCATCATTGTGTAGTTCAGTCCGTATAACACTTTAAATTTAGACTTTCAGCTTAAGATGTTAACAGAGCTTATGTGGGTTCTTACAATTATGTGGGTCTTACAATTGCTTCGAGTTAAATATGAAAGTGGTCACTCAAGTGAACGGATATATGGTTGTGAACAGTAATCTTAATGGTATCATTTGAGTAGTCATAATAAATATCAAAAACATACTCTAATATTTGCTCGAGAAGTAAAGTAATCTTTTAACGAGTTTTATACTTTTTTCTTGAATGCTACTACAAAATTGAAGTTCGTGATTTCTAGTATTTTAAAAATTTGGAATTTATAATTTAATAACTAATAATTTTAAACTTTGTAATTATTATTTTATATTTAATGAATTTCTTATAATCTAGATATATATAAATACAAAATTTATAATTTTTCATTTGGTTGCGCTAGCATTCAAGAAAATGTGTACAACTCAACAAACAGTTAATTTTACTTGCCGAGCACATATTATTAACTTTTACGTGTCAATATATATAATTAAGGAGTTGGACACCTGTCGCTATATTAAAAAGCCGCGTGTTTTAGCAATGCCACGAACATTAATTCTCTGCCGCCACGTTTCTTGTTTTTTTTTCTTTTTCCCCAATTTGCTGTTAATTTCTATAAATCTTTTTCTTCTAGCTCATTTCCAAATATCTTAAGTTTGTACCATTATTATTTCCCCGATCTATTTCTCTATCCAAAACTCTCCTCTCACATTTTTTAACAAAGTTAGATTTTGATGATTCACATATAACTTCAACTCTTCAACCACTTATCAATTTTATCGTCCCCAGAAATATCATATCGTGCTATGTTGTTTGCTATTTCTTCCTAAATTCTTGTATTTTCTTTCGTCTTCGCCTTATTATTCTAATCGTTTCAAGATGTGGATATTTTTTCAAGTCAAATCGGTAAGTTATTGCATACAATGATTTTTAGAATATAAATTCTACAATTTTATTTAAATAGATGGATTCTTACTATTTTTCAAGCCAACGAGATAGAATCGAAACCAATTTTTATGCTTATTTTTTTCAAAACTTAAAATTTTCCCTTAAAATTATATTTACAGAGTGAAGGGAAATCTAATCCCGATCCAAATCATGTATGTATATATTAAAAATTATGTTTGTTATTTATTTTAACTTCGAGTTTCGGTTTGATTTAAAGTTTGAACAAAATTTTACTATTTTTTTTGCAAATTTGACAAAAGATAGGATCGAATTGAAATTTCATGGTTCATAACAGTTTTTAATTTACACTTCGTAGTAATAGATAGATCAAGTACAATGGATCTAGAACATTAGTCGACAATTCTACTATGGCACAAAATTTTAAATATATTTCATAAGAATTTCATTCCCGAAATGTTGGCATCCAGTATTTTTAAGCTCTTCAACTTGATTAGAGATTTATATTTTTTGAAAATATTGATGTTCATTTTCTAATATACCTCTATTTATGAATTTGTTGCAGCAAACAATGAAGAAATTGCTCCAAAAAAGATCAAGTTGCACCTTCAATGACTTGCTTTTGTAGGTAATTTATTTTATATTTATAAAATTTACATAATACTTGTGGACAATTTTTTAAAAGTCGATCATACTCAATCACGTCAATGCATCATGACTCATGAGTAAGTAGATTTTAATGGAGTTTTTGAAAAGAGTATTATGAAATTTTATCAAATATGTTGTAAATAATTTATCATGTTTTCATAGTATTTAATATATTTTAATGATACTTAAGTGAGTTATGTCTTTTTATCTTTAGTAAAATTAGGTTTCGGTTCAATAGTTTTCGGCTTAAATTATTTTAGATCTTTTCTTATTTGATGAGGATTTTGGTAAAATTAATAAAAACTGAGTTTGGGAGTCCTATAGTGCCTTAGATTTTATTTTAGATTGTATGTTAAACTTGAATGAATTTTGGTAAAACTTATTGAATGGATGTTAAATTTGAACACATTAAAAGTATATGGCAAATTGCAAATATATTTCTTTAGGAGAGTGTCTTCTATTTAAAATGTCTTCTTTTGTTGTTGTTCGGTTGATATCCATTTGTCAAATGCTATATATTGTATTTTCAGTATACTTTTTTAGGTTTTCTTATAGCTTGTAGTTTTTACATCATCCAAAAACAAATTTTGCAGTCAAAGATTGCAGCTACCTCTAGCGAGGAAATGCATATCCATCAAAAGTTAGTTAGCAGATAAGTATAGATGACTGTGGATGATTAATTGCTTTATCACTATGTACAGCTGTCAAAAAATCATGCATAGCTAGTAGTATATAATGTATTCGCAGAGTACATTGAAGATATATAACATTTGTAATCACACTTGTAATATAGAAGAAATTAGAGCAAAAATGGTGCACCTGAGTTTTTCTTCCACTGCTAAAAAGTTAGCGATATGGATTGCACTAATTCTGCTACTAGCTTCTCCTGGTAATCAATTTTCATCGCGAGATTTATGTAATTCACACACTTCAGTATAGGCTTTGGTTTTTATCATGCTGCTTCATAATATGTGTACACTATTGTAATGATCTTTTTGGTTTCAGTGTCTGCAATCGGAGTTAATAAGCAATTTGCAGGCTGTTCTATGAAATGCAAAGAGTTGGACATGAACTGCACCGACGAGTGCAAAGACTCAGGATATGCTGCAGGAGTTTGCCTACCACCATTCAGGGACTGTTGTTGTTTCTTCTAGTAGTTAAAATCAGGGACTGTTTGTTCAAGAATAGTTCAGATGGTGTAGAAGAAACTTGCTAAATATTTGTAAAACATTGGAGTTACAAGTTATACTGCTTTGTTCATACTATTGTATTCACTTATATATAAAATTTTGAGAGGGTGTTCTCTATCATTGTACCAATGTACACACACAATGGATATTTATATATATAATTTTCAGAGGGTGTTCTGGTACTCATTTTCTTGTCATTTTGTGCAGTAAATTTTTTTTTTAACCTCTTTGGAACACTATCGAGGCGGGGAGTGGCAAAGGATGAGACGTTAAATGAAATTGCAGTTACTGAATTTAATAACAAATTTTGAGGGGAATAGAGTTTTCTAATTTTTTACGGACAACAAATGCCACTTAAAGATATTTAATGTTTATAAATAATTTGTTTGTCGTCTCATTATGGAAAGAGGTGGAGTCAAGATGAAATGGTGGCTATTAAATTTAAAATAGTTTTGTACGGATTTTTATGGAGAGAAATATAGTTTTCTAAATTCTAGATGTAATTTAAAGATATTTAGTATTTATTGAAATTCGATGACTCGATATATAATATAATATTCTAACTGTCAAGGCAAATGGGACAGTCTCTTATGCAAATGGGACAGTCCCTTTACAAATGAGACAATGAATGGGACAGTCTCAATTAACTGCAGAATATAAATAACAGTAAAAAATGCAGAATGCTGAAAACTTAATAAGTAATAACACCAGAAGTTTTCACTTGGTTCGGCCCCTACACCTAGTCTATGGCCTACATCCAAGTCCTCATGCCAACTAGCATTAGAATGTATTATATCAACTTTAATAAAAGAACTTATAGTCTTTTCCTTGATTACAAATATAGCACCTGAAAGAAACCATTTCCCAAGCTACCTTGCTACTTAGCCCACTGCTATTCCTTAGCCTTCTAGCTACCTTGCTATACTTTGAAATCAAGCTTGCCACAACCCAGCACAAAGTTGATATGAATACACGCAATAGATAATAATGAAATATTACAACTCAAACTAGGCTTCTTGTTTGACTGGATATTCAAGATATATAAAACAAGAATGGTGTTTCAGATTATAAAGATAGAACATGGAATCATTAGGTGTAATCTGAAAACATGAGATGTGTCTTCTTCTTAAATAGAATATTCAAGAGAATGGAATAAGAAGAGTTTTTCGGAGAATAAAGATAGAACGTGAAATAAGCACTCTTATTGAATCTGAAAAACAAGATGTGTATTTATACACACAAATCTAACGGGTTTGATTTTCAAAACAAAGAAGAGATAAGATTGGATAATCTATTTATTTAAAAATATTTGAATAAGTCTTTGTAATACAACCCGTTAGTTGGTTGTAAAAGATAAACCTTAGAAAGGATAAGATTAGAATAGTTCAAATAGGTTTATCAAGAAAGAGTTTATTTTGGGGATAAACTGTTTACCCAGTCAAATAGAATTACACCAAACCCTATCACTTACAACAACTAAGTCCCATAATCTGCATTCTCTACATACATCTTGAATTAGGTCATCATCGTAAATCTGCAAATCAATATTCTCCCCCTTTTATGATGATGACAAAGAGAACAATTGCTCCCCCTATCAAAAAAACTTTAAGCTCTGTTCAAGATGTTAGTAACAACAAAATAACATATGCGGATTATATCTTTATGTAACAGATATAACAATAAGTATAAATCAAATGAAATCAGTACATAATCAAAATCAAAAAACAACTCTTTCTCCCCCTCAACATCATAAAAGGGACAAAAGAATTAATCACACAAGGAGCACATACCAAGTTCTCGACGCATCAAACAAAATCTATCTTCAACTAAAGGCTTAGTGAAGATATCTGCACGCTATTTCTCAGTAGATATATAGATAAGCTCAATATTACCTTTGGAAACGTTATCTCGTACAAAATGGTGACGAACATCAATATGCTTGGTACGAGAATGCATGACAGGATTTTTAGAGATATTAATTGCAGAGGTATTATCACAATAAATAGGAATATTTGAATAAGAAATACCAAAATCCTGCAATGTTTGTTGCATCCACAAAATTTGAGCACACCAACTTCCAGCTGCAATGTACTATCCTTCGGCTGTAGAAAGAGCTACTAAAGTTGGTTTTTTGCTATGCCATGCAACTAAACAATCTCCTAAAAATTCACAAGCACCACTTGTGCTTTTTCCATCAACCTGTGACCCTGCATAGTCAGCATCTGAAAAACCGATTAAGTCAAAAGAAGAGGAGCTTGGATAAAATAATCCCAAGTCACTCGAACCTTTTAAATATTTAAAAATATGTTTAACGACATTCAAATGAGATTCTTTAGGTTGAGACTGAAAACGAGCACACAAGCATACACTATACATAATGTCCGGTCGTGAAGCAGTTAAATATAACAATGAACCAATCATACCTCGAAATTTAGTGACATCTACAGGTGTACCTTGTTCATCCTTAGTAAGCTTAACTGAAGATAATATTTAAGATGTCTGTGAATTCGGTATACCTGAACTATCTTAATGCCTTTTTAATGAAGGTAATATTTAAAAATATTAGTCTTTTTTTGAAAATGAATAATATACCACACAATAATATTATCAATGCGCCAACTTTATACTCAATACGCAAACATGTTGTTATAACTTATTTTTGTTATCTGTAGTTGAGTAATTATAATTGAACAAGTAAGCTCACAAGCGGATCAGATAGAGATGAGGGATGGCGGTTTGTCCGTATGTATAGTGGTCAATACCTCATATTTTATTAGTTATCTGTAATTGAGTAATTATAATTCAACAAGTAAGTTCACAAGAGTATTTCTTTCATTGCCAAGGAACTTTGGTGACATAGATTACACTTATTTTGCTAATCGTCTTGCTTGGTATAGTTCATTAACAGTTTATATGCATACGCTTGTGTGCCTTTTTTCCCTATATTGCATGTGCACAGAAGCGCACACTGCAAGATCATAGTGTTTAATGTTTATATAGTAACAAACTTGATGTCCAAGGTTATATCCAAAATATCATGGTGCATTTTTTTATAGCCTTTGATGTACATCATTTAATGTATCTGCATCTGCGATTAGAGAGAAAGGCACAATTGGAGAATGTTTTGGAAAATGCGCAGACTTGGGGATTGATTGTGATGAGTTATGGAGAGACTCAGGGTTTCGTGGAGGAGGTTGCATTCATATACAGAAAGATTATTGCTGTGTTTATTCTTAATTAAACTATCATCCAAGAATATGTATCGAAGTCATTTCTTTGTACAAGTGTTAATGTGCTTTTCAATGGCTAATTGAATAAAATTAATGTGTGAGTGTTCTGATTTTTCGTCCGTTGTCACTCTACAGTACTCGTTATCACAATTCATAAATGAAGCATTAAGTTTTACTACTTAAAACCAATTTTCTTTTTAATAATTTGTCATTCCTCTTCCTAATGGACAAAATATTCAAGGGGATATGTTACATATGTATAGCTGTGAACACAATCTACAATTAATACATATAATATAAGTGTGTGCGAATAACAAAAACCAACTAAAAGGATATGAATGAGAAGTTCTCGAGTTCAGTCGAATAACTGTCTACTTAAAACTATTACGGCCCTTATCGTATGTGCGAGTTGTTAGCCTCCGAGAAGACGACGATGTTACGCGAACAGCACCTTCGGTGAACTAGAACAGAGCAACTGTGTGTTGTATATCGAATGAATCAATAAACCTAAGTCTGATACGATATTATATAAGCTCGAGGAAACGTGTGCGCTACTCCACACGTAATTAATTAAAATGCATTAATTAATATGTCGGATAATAAATCAAATCCGTAATTGAATCTGATTATTATTACGTTAAATCAATTATAATAATCTGTAGTCAAAAGGAATTAAAATTTTAAAAGCTCAAAACCAGTGGAAATTAAATTAGCAAAATTAGTCTGTGATTATTCGGGTCAATTTTCTGCTACATTCGTGTTCGCACATCGCACACGCGGGCAAGCTCGAACGCTTCGCAAGTCTCGGATTGTTCCTCGAAAGCCCAAGATTTGCACCCCTTGCGCGCGCACGTAGGTGTTGGAGCAATACATAAGTAACATATTTGAACACTACATAAGTGTTTTGCTACATAAAGTTATGGATGCTCCTTTTGCAAAACCAATGTGGGGCTTTCTTTTCTTCCACAAATTTATCATTACTAAGAGACTAACTTTGAATGATAATATTTCATCCATCTCTAAGTCATTTTGAGTGATTCAAAGTGTCTCAAAAAGCTCTCTCTGAGGAGAACACATTCCAAGTGTCACTCGTTATGCGCATGTAACATTTGTCCACTCAACTTATGACTCAAATTGACTTGATAATGTGAGACTACTACCCACATTTTAGCATCATTGTGTAGTTCAGTCCGTATAACACTTTAAATTTAGACTTTCAGCTTATGATGTTAAAAGAGCTTACGTGGGTTCTTACAATTATGTGGGTTCTTACAATTACTTCGAGTTAAATATGAAAGTGATCACTCAAGTGAACGGATATATGGTTGTGAACAGTAAACTTAATGGTATCATTTGAGTTGTCATGATAAATATCAAAAACATACTCTAATATATGCTCAAGAAGTAAAGTAATCTTTATCGAATTTTATACATTTTTCTTGAATGCTACTACAACCAAATTGAAGCTCGTGATTTCTAGCATTTTAGATAATAAATTTGAAATTTTATAATTTCATTAACTAATAATTTTAAACTTTGTAATTATTTAATTTATATTAAATAAATTTCTTATAATCTAGATATAATATATAAAATACTAAAATTTATAATTTTTCATTTGGTTGCGCTAGCATTCAAGAAAAATGTGTACAACTCAACAAACAGTTAATTTTACTTGCCGAGCACATATTATTAACGTTATGTGTCAATATATATAATTAAGGAGTTAGACACATGTCGCTATATTAAAAAGCCGCGTGTTTTAGCAATGCCACGAACATTAATTCTATGTCGCCACGTTTCTTGTTCTTTTGTTTTTTCTTTTTCCCCAATTTGTTGTTAATTTCTATAAATCTTTTTCTTCTAGCTCATTTCCAAATATCTTAAGTTTGTACCATTATTATTTCTCCGATCTATTTCTCTATCCAAAACTCTCCTCTCACATTTTTTTTACAAAATTAGATTTTGATTCACATATAACTTTAACTCTTCAACCACTTATCAATTTTATCGTCCCCGGAAATATCATATCGTGCTATGTTGTTTACTATTTCTTTCTAAATTCTTATTTTTTCTTTCGTCTTCGCCTTAATATTCTAATCGTATCAAGATGTGGATATTTTTTCAAGTCAAATCGGTAAGTTATTGCATACAGTGGTTTTTAGAATATAAATTCTACAATTTTATTTAAATAGATGGATTATTACTATTTTCAAGCCAACGAGACAGAATCGAAATCAATTTTTATGCTTGTCTTTTTCAAAACTTAAAATTTTCCCTTAAAATTATATTTACAGAGTGAAGGGAAATCTAATCCTGATCAAAATCATGTATATATATATATATATATATATTAAAAAAATTATGTTTGTTATTTATTTTAACTTCGAGTTTCAGTTTGGTTTAAAGTTTGAACAAAATTTTACTATTTTTTTTTGCAAATTTCACAAAAGATAGGATCGAACTGAAATTTCATGGTTCATAACAGTTTTTAATTTACACTTCGTAGTAATAGATATATCAAGTACAATCGATCGAGAAACATTAGTCGACGATTCTATTGTGGCACAAAATTTTAAATGTATTTCTATAGAATTTCCTTCCCGAAATGTTGGTATCGAGTATTTTTAAGCTCTTCAACTTGATTAGAGATTTATATTTTTTGAAAATATTGATTTTCATTTTCTAATATACCTCTATTTATGAATTTGTTGCAGCAAACAATGAAGAAATTACTCCAAAAAAGATCGAGTTGCACCTTCAATGACTTGCTTTTGTAGGTAATTTATTTTATATTTATAAAATTTAGATAATACTTGTGGACAATTTTTTAAAAGTCGATCATACTCAATCACGTCAATGTATCATGACTCATGAGTAAGTAGCTTTTAATTTGAAAAGAGTACTATGAAATTTTATCAAATATGTTGTAAATAATTTAGCATGTTTTCATAGTATTTAATATATTTTAATGATACTTAACTGAGTTATGTCTTTTTATCTTTAGTAAAATTAGGTTTCGGTTCAATAGTTTTCGTCTTAAATTATTTTAGATCTTTTCTTATTTGATGAGGATTTTGGTAAAATTAATAAAAAAAACTGAGTTTGGGAATCTTATAGTGCCTTAGATTTTATTTTCATCTGTGTTGGACTTGGATTGTATGTTAAACTTGAATGAATTTTGGTAAAACTTATTGAATGGATGTTAAATTTGAACACATTAAAAGTATATGGCAAATTGCAAATATATTTCTTTAGGAGAAAATATCTTCTATTTAAAATGTCTTCTTTTGTTTTTGTTCGGTTGATATCCATTTGTCAAATGCTATATATCGTATTTTCTGTTGGAGTTATAATCTTAAACTTATTTGTTTTTTATTATGAGTGATTTGGTAGAATAAGCAGTAGCAAGAATACAGGGATCATGGAGTCTGTTTAAGGAAAGTCATGGCATGTAGTCCTTGATTTTGTGGTAGCCAGTTGTTTAGCTTTCTATATGTAAAAAATTAGTGCTGCAGAATAAAAAATTATTGCATGGTCTTTTGACAAGCACAAACTTTGTTTCTATGTTCTTACTTCTAAACAGCTTATACATGTATCTATAACTGTTTGATCGTTTATAACATTTTCAGTATACTTTTTTAGGTTTTCTTATAGCTTGTAGTTTTTACATCATCCAAAAACAAATGTTGCAGTCAAAGATTGCAGCTACCTCTAGCGAGGAAATGCATATCCATCAAAAGTTAGTTGGCAGATAAGTATAGATGACTGTGGATGATTAATTGCTTTATCACTATGTACAGCTGTCAAAAAATCATGCATAGCTAGTAGTATATAATGTATTCGCAGAGTACATTGAAGATATATAACATTTGTAATCAAACTTGTAATATAGAAGAAATTAGAGCAAAAATGGTGCACCTGAGTTTTTCTTCCACTGCTAAAAAGTTAGCGATATGGATTGCACTAATTTTGCTCCTACCTTCTCCTGGTAATCAATTTTCATCGCGAGATTTATGTAATTCACACACTTCAGTATAGGCTTTGGTTTTTATCATGCTGCTTCATAATATGTGTACACTATTGTAATGATCTTTTTGGTTTCAGTGTCTGCAATCGGAGTTAATAAGCAATCTGCGGGCTGTTCTATCAAATGCAAAGGGTTGGACATGAACTGCAACGACGAGTGCAAAGACTCAGGATATGCTGCAGGAGTTTGCCTACCACCATTCAGGGACTGTTGTTGTTTGTTGAAGAATAGTTATCAGATGGTGTAGAAGAAACTTGCTAAATATTTGTAAAACGGTGTAGTTACAAGTTTACTGCTTTGTTCATACTATTGTATTCACTTTATATATAAAATTTTCAGAGGGTGTTCTCTATCATTGTACCAATGTACACACACAATGGATATTTATATATAAAATTTTCAGAGGGTGTTCTGATACTCATTTTCTTGTCATTTTGTGCAGTAATTTTTTTTTAACCTCTTTGGAACACTATCGAGGCGGGGAGTGGCAAAGGATGAGACGTTAAATGAAATTGCAGCTACTGAATTTAATAATGGATTTTTGAGGGGAACAGAGTTTTCTATTTTTTTACCGACAACAAATGCCACTTAAAGATATTTAATGTTTATAAATAATTTGTTTGTCGTCTCATGATGGAAAGAGGTGGAGTCAAGATGAAATGGTGGCTATTAAATTTAAAATAGTTTTGTACTGATTTTTAAGGAGAGAAACATAGTTTTCTAAATTCTCACCAACTATAGATGTAATTTAAAGATATTTAGTATTTATGAACAAATTGTTTGTCGTCTCGTGATCTGTGATTATCAGTGCTGCACTTGAAGTACTTGAAATTTTTGTAACCTCAGAGTACATGCATAATGATCAGCGTAATATGTCTATGACTGATAACTGTGTACATGATTTGTTCAAGAATAGTTGTCAGAGAATTAACATAAGTATGCAAAATAAAAAGAAGTTCAATCATAATAGCAAATTGTAGTTCAGCTCTGCATCAAGTATTGTTAAGTGATTATAGATGAATAGCTTCGATATTTACTATTTCTAATTTCATGCTTTCGAACACAAATAATCAGATATATACAATTTATTTAGTTAACTATAACACTAGTGATAGCCTATAATATCACAGGCCCGTCGGTAAGAGCCCAAGACCCAATAAGAAGGGCTCAGGGACCATTCAGCAATAACTCTGGCAGACCCCAGGACACGTGGCAGTATCACCACCGTCCAGGTAGCCCGGACCCAGAACGTTCCTACGGTCCGGATTCAGTAGAACACCAGCTCATCATGAACGTCCACACGTTCTACAGTCCAAAAATCACACCTACAGTCCAGATCAAAAGGTACAGACCCCTAAACCCTAATGGAAAGCCTATAAAAGGCTGAACAAAAGGGGTATAAAAGGGGTATAAGGGGTTACTTCATCTCTCATATACACACACACCACAATATACTCGTATAATTCCCGTTTTACCCCTTTCAAAACCCTTTCTAATTTTCACGCCGGAGGTGCCGCGGTGACGCCACCCCCTCCGGTTCTATTTTGTAGGTTCCCACCCTATAGCTACACCGCACGCCGCCGTCATTTCTGTCCAACCGGAGTTCGGGTCCGGGTTCAACAAGGAAGGGATCCCCGGGTGATTCGGGATTATCAACTAGTTTATATCTCAGTTGTGTATAATTTTATTTCTTTCGGTCGAGCTAAAACATGTGAAACTATTAACTATTCATGTTTGTGACCGGATAGAAACCTCATATTAGCTTCTTTTGTATTAAACATAAATGAGTGAGAAACATCCTGATAGTAATTAAACTCATGAAACCCCAAAATATACTATTTACTTATCATTGCTCACAGAAAGATAAAGTTTTTACGAAGATAATATTTAAGATGTCGGTGAATTCGGTATACCTGAACTATCTTAATGCCTTTTTAATGAAGGAAATATTTAAAAATATTAGTCTTTTTTTGAAAATGAATAATATACCACACAATAATATTATCAATGCGCCACCTTTATACTCAATACGCAAACATGTTGTTATAACTTATTTCGATTATCTGTAGTTGAGTAATTATAATTGAACAAGTAAGCTCACAAGCGGATCAGATAGAGATGAGGGATGGTGGTTTGTCCGTATGTATAGTGGTCAATACCTCATATTTCATTAGTTATCTGTAATTGAGTAATTATAATTCAACAAGTAAGTTCACAAGAGTATTTCTTTCATGGCCAAGGAACTTTTGTGACATGGATTACACTTATTTTGCTAATCGTCTTGCTTGGTATAGTTCATCACTGAGTTTACATGCATACGCTTGTGTGCCTTTTTTTCCGTATGTTGCATGTGCACAGAAGCGCAGACTTGGGGATTAGAGAGAAAGGAACAATTGGAGAATGTTTTGGAAAATGCGCAGACTTGGGGATTGATTGTGATGAGTTATGGAGAGACTCGGGGTTTCGTGGAGGAGGTTGCATTCCTATACAGAAAGATTGTTGCTGTGTTTATTCTTAATTAAACTATCATCCAAGAATATGTATGAAAGTCATTTCTCTGTACAAGTGTTAATGTGCTTTCAATGGCTAATTGAATAAAATTAATGTGTGGATGTTCTGATTTTTCGTCCGTAGTCACTCTGCAGTACTCGTTATGACAATTCACAAATGAAGCATTAAGTTTTACTACTAAAAACCAATTTTCTTTTTAATAATTTGTCATTCCTCTTCCTAATGGACAAAATATTCAAAGGGGATATGTATAGCTGTGAACACAATATACTATTAATACATGTAATATAAGTGTGTGCGAATTACAGAAACCAACTAAAAGGATATGAATGAGAAATTCTCGAGTTCACTCGGATAACTGTCTCCTTAAAACTATTACGGCCCTTATTGTATGTGCGAGTCGTTAGTCTCCCAGGATAAAACGAGAAGACGACGATATTACGCGAACAGCACCTTCGGTTAACTAGAAGAGCAACTGTGTGTTGTATATCAAATAAATCAATAACCCTAAGTCTGATACGATATTATATAAGCTCAAGGAAACGTGTGCGCTACTCCACGCATAATTAATTAAAATGCATTAATTATTCAGTCGGTTAATAAATCAAATATGTAATTGAATCTGATTATTATTACCTCAAATCAATTATAATAATCCGTAGTCAAAAGGAAATTAAAATTTTAAAAGCCCAAAACTAGTGGAAATTAAATTAGCAAAATTAGTCCGTGATTATTCAGGTCAATTTTTTACTACATTTGTGTCCGTACATCGCACACGCGGGAAAGCTCGAACGCTTCGCAAGCCTCAGATTGTTCCTCGAAAGCCCAAGATTTGCACCCCTTGCGCGCGCACAATAAATAAGTGTTTTGCTATATAAAGTTATGGATGCTCCTTTTGCAAAACCAATGGGGGGCTTTCTTTTCTTCCACAAATTTATCATTACTAAGAGACTAACTTTGAATGATCATATTTTATCCATCTCTGAGTCATTTTGAGTGATTCAAAATGTCTCAGAAAGCTCTCTCTGAGGAGAACGTATTCCAAGTGTCACTCGTTGCGCGCATGCAACATTTGTCCACTCAACTTATGACTCAAATTGACTTGATAATGTGGGACTACTACCCACATTTTCCAACAATAGCATCATTGTGTAGTTCAGTCCGTATAACACTTTAAATTTAGACTTTCAGCTTAAGATGTTAACAGAGCTTATGTGGGTTCTTACAATTGCTTCAAGTTAAATATGAAAGTGGTCGCTCAAGTGAACGGATATATGGTTGTGAATAGTATTCTTAATGGTATCATTTGAGTTGTCATAATAAAAATCAAAACATACTCTAATATATGCTCGAGAAGTAAAGTAATCTTTTATCGAGTTTTATACATTTTTCTTGAATGCTAATACAACCAAATTGAAGTTCGTGATTTCTAGTATTTTAGATAATAAATTTGGAATTTTATAATTTTAATAACTAATAATTTTAAACTTTGTAATTATTTAATTTTATATTAAATAAATTTCTTATAATCTAGATATAATATATAAAATACTAAAATTTATAATTTTTTCATTTGGTTGCGCTAGCATTCAAGAAAAATGTGTACAATTCAACAAACAGTTAATTTTACTTGTCGAGCACATATTATTAACTTTTACGTGTCAATATATATAATTAAGGAGTTGGACACCTGTCGCTATATTAAAAAGCCGTGTGTTTTAGCAATGCCACGAACATTAATTCTATGCCGCCACGTTTCTTAGTTCTTTTTTTTCTTTTTCCCCAATTTGCTATTAATTTCTATAAATCTTTTTCTTCTAGCTCATTTCCAAATGTCTTAAGTTTGTACAATTATTATTTCCCGATCTATTTCTCTATCCAAAACTCTCCTTTCACATTTTTTTACAAAATTAGATTTTGATTCACATATAACTTCAACTCTTCAACCACTTATCAATTTTATCGTCCCCAGAAATATCATATCGTGCTATGTTGTTTGCTATTTCTTCCTAAATTCTTAATTTTTTCTTTCGTCTTCGCCTTATTATTCTAATCATTTCAAGATGTGGATATTTTTTCAAGTCAAATCGGTAAGTTATTGCATACAATGGTTTTTAGAATATAAATTCTACAATTTTATTTAAATAGATGGATTCTTACTATTTTCAAGCCAACGAGATAGAATCGAAACCAATTTTTATGCTTTTCTTTTTCAAAACGTAAAATTTTCCCTTAAAATTATATTTATAGAGTGAAGAGAAATCTAATCCCGATCCAAATCATGTATGTATATATTAAAAAATTATGTTTGTTATTTATTTTAACTTCGAGTTTCGGTTTGGTTTAAAGTTTGAACAAAATTTTACTATTTTTTTTTTGCAAATTTCACAAAAGATCGGATCGAACTAAAATTTCATGGTTCATAACAGTTTTTAATTTACACTTCGTAGTAATAGATAGATCAGGTACAAACGATCTATAAACATTAGTCGATAATTCTACTGTGGCACAAAATTTTAAATATATTTCATAAGATTTTCCTTCCCGAAATGTTGGTATCCGGTATTTTTAAGCTCTTCAACTTGATTAAAGATTTATATTTTTTGAAAATATTGATTTTCATTTTCTAATATACCTCTATTTATGAATTTGTTGCAGCAAATAATGAAGAAATTGCTCCAAAAAAGATCGAGTTGCACCTTCAATGACTTGCTTTTGTAGGTAATTTATTTTATATTTATAAAATTTACATAATACTTGTGGACAATTTTTTAAAAGTCAATCATACTCAATCACGTCAATGCATCATGACTCATGAGTAAGTAGATTTTAATTTGAAAAGAGTACTATGAAATTTTATCAAATATGTTGTAAATAATTTATCATGCTTTCCTAGTATTTAATATATTTTAATGATACTTAACTGAGTTATATCTTTTTATCTTTAGTAAAATTAGGTTTCGGTTTAATAGTTTTCATCTTAAATTATTTTAGATCTTTTTTTATTTGATGAGGATTTTGGTAAAATTAATAAAAAAACTGAGTTTGGGAGTCCTATAGTGCCTTAGATTTTATTTTCATCTGTGTTGGACTTGGATTGTTTGTTAAACTTGAATGAATTTTGTGAAACTTATTGAATGGATGTTAAATTTGAACACATTAAAAGTATATGATAAATTGCAAATATATTTCTTTATGAGAAAATGTCTTCTATTTAAAATGGGTCTTTTTTTTTCTCTTTTGATAGTAGGTGGGCAAATTATTTTTCCAATGAACTTGAAAAAAAAGTGGATGGGTGACAAGAACCTGTAAATATGTTTCTCAGGAGAAAATTTCAGCTATTTGAAATGTGACTTTTTTTCTGTTTGGATAAGAGATTTTATATATACATATTAAGGAACTTTTTGATAAAATGGGGATGGGTTACTGGAACTTGATGATCATAAATAATGAAATGATTTCAGGACCTTCAAGCGAAACACTTCCGCAAGTGTGAGACTCAAATTACGCTTCAATCTTTGGGTTTCCGCTTTAACTTTTAATTATTAAATGTTTATTTTATATGAAAAAATTATATTTACTCGCATTTTATCATAATACATTTAATGTCAATAATTTATTATAAAATTACACCATTAATTAAATTAAATCGATTATTATAAGGAATACTGATTGGTAAATCGCTTTTTGATAATGCATATTCCCTAGATGCGTCTCCTCCCAAATAAATTTGTTTTTCTTCAGTTGATATTCATTTGTCAAATGCCAATATATCATATTTTCAGTATACTTTTTTAGGTTTTCTTATAGCTTGTAGTTTTTACATCATCCAAAAACAAATTTTGCAGTCAAAGATTGCAGCTACCTCTAGCGAGGAAATGCATATCCATCAAAAGTTAGTTAGCAGATAAGTATAGATGACTGTGGATGATTAATTGCTTTGTCACTATGTCCAGCTGTCCAAAAATCATGCATAGCTAGTAGTATATAACGTATTCGCAGAGTACATTGTAGATCACACTAGTAATCGAGAAGAAATTAGAGCAAAAATGATGCACCTGATGAGTTTTTCTTCCACAGCTAAAAAGTTAGCGATATGGATTGCACTAATTTTGCTACTAATTAGTGTACACAGCTAATTTCTCCTGGTAATCAATTTTCATCGCCAGATTTATGTAATTCACACACTTCAGTATAGGCTTTGGTTTTTATCATGCTGCTTCATAATATGTGTACACTATTGAAATGATCATTTTGGTTTCAGTGTCTGCAATCGGAGTTAATAAGCAATTTGCGGGCTGTTCTATGAAATGCAAAGAGTTGGACATGAACTGCAACGACGAGTGCAAAGACTCAGGATATGCTGCAGGAGTTTGCCTACCACCATTCAGGGACTGTTGTTGTTTCTTCTAGTAGTTAAAATCAGGGACTGTTTGTTGAAGAATAGTTATCAGAGATGGTGTAGAAGAAACTTGCTAAATATTTGTAAAACAGTGGTTACAAGCTTACTCCTTTGTTCATACTATTGTATTCACTTGACACATACGCTTGAACCTGGATGAAGTAATATTTGATAAAGTAATAACCTCGCTAAAATTATATTTTTCTCTGGTTCCAACATAATGAACACAGTGTATTTTTACTCCCGATAAATTAATAAACTCACTAAATTAATATTTTTCTTGATCACAACCATATTACTCCAAAGAAGTTTTAACTGCACTATGTCTGTGAAAAGAAAAGAAATAACAGGAGTATAGAACTGCAAAAAAAAGGTTCAATAATCATAGCTTTTTAGTTCAGCTGTACATCTAGCAATTTATGGATTTTCAAAAAACTGTGGTTAATTGTTTCTAGACGATGTAGATAGAGTTTGGCAGAATTGAAGCATAGTTTGATTCAGACCCATTATATTTCCTTGGATTTATGCTAGATTTTAAAAGTTATAAAACAGTAAATACACGAGTTTATGAAATCCTTCGAAATCAAATAAGTTTTTAAAATATGACAAAAATTTAGAATAATTATTAAATTTCAGATTATATATCCAACATTTTTGAAGATCTTTTGAAAGCTTGAATATTGTTGAAGTTATTAAAATCTTGATTTAATATTACCGGATTTTGGAGTAAAATCCTGTAATATATTGAGATTTAATGTTACAGGATTTTCTGCAGGATTTTGATTTGTCCATATAGTTGTCCATAGCTCTATATATTGAGATTTTGGAGAGTCTTTTGTTGATCACACTAGTATTTACAAGTAGATAAATAGAACTAAAATGAAGAACATGAGTTTTTCTTTCATTGCTAAGAAACTTGTGATATGGATTTCACTTGTTCTGCTAATCGTCTCGCTTGGTATGTATGTTCATCACGAATCAAATGTCTACAGCACATAAGGATGAACATATCTCAGTATATAAATAACAAACTTAATATCCAAGAATGTTTTTAAAATATCGTTTTGCAGATGATGATTTTAATGAATAATAATAATTGCGTACTAGACTACTAGTAGTATCTGTTAGCTTCTTAATCCTAATATTTGTAATTATCTTTTCGGTTTCAGTGTCTGCAATTAGAGAGAAAGGGCGTGCTGGGCAATGTTTTGGAAGATGCGCGAGCTTGGGGATTGATTGTGGCGAGTTATGCAGAGACTCAGGGTTTAGTGGAGGAGGTTGCATTCCACCATTCAAGGACTGTTGCTGTGTTAATTAAGGCTCAAACAACTTCTCATTTAAGAATGTGTATCGAAATTATGTGTTAATGTAATGGCTTTTAAATTAAATAGTAAGAGTGTGTTCAACCTCTCATTACTTCACTAGAAGTGTAGTTAAATTATTAATTACGACAATAAACTTTCTATGATCATTGCTGATATCAGTTCAGCGGTACATTTAGCAGTTTAAAGTAATTCTGGAAGTAAAGCTTTGGCTCAACATAATCTGCAAACCTTACAGTACAGTGAACTAAAACGTCGAGACGTTTACTATCTTTGCAGATTGTACAACTGATAGTTTTGGATGCTATTGAGAAAGAGTCTTAGCATTGTATGAGATGCTTCAACAGGAGGAATTAAGAATTCGAAAGACAAAAGATCTGTCACTTCATAGATGCTGCATTGATGATCTACACATTTTCCAGCAAATTTGGTGTCGAGATCATGGTGCTCGAATCTCTTTAAGTAATAAGCTACTAATATTGAATCTGAGTGCATAGACATGTTGTAAGGACTAATCAGCAAAGACTGCAATGGAGTATAACAAATATAACGCGATGACAACCAAGCTGTCACTCTCTTCGGATATTGACAGAGTACAACTGATAATATAACAGATCCACACAAGCAGCCAGCTAAGCAGCAACAAGAAGTTAGTTGTAGAAAGTAGTGGTGCTGATAGGTGTTGGATCATTATTTAAGAGTCTCTCTCACCCATTAGTTTGTTAGAGTTGTATATTTTCAGTTAACAAATACAATATCACAGTTTGTATAGTTTACTTACTTATTGAACAAGATTCCATTAATAAATTTCATCTTCTACATTTCAAGCATTCATATATGTGAAATCATGATTTCTCATATGGTATCAGACATCTTTATAGTAGAGAAAGGAAATATGTGTTCACAAAAATGAACATCTCTAGAGACAAAAACTTTTCTAGTTTCAAGGTTCATGACTTTGTATGCCTTTTGACCGAATGGATAACCAATAAACGAGCAGCAAATTTATCCTTATGTGGACTCGTATCAGTAGCATAACAAAGTGTTCCAAACACTCTCAAGTGATCATATGTAGGAGGTGTAGAGAACAGAACATGATAAGGAGACATACCATTCAGTAATTGTATTGGTGTTTTAGCAGTCAAAATGCAATCACCCCAAAAAGAGACAGGTAGTGAAGCTTGAAGTCTGAGAGCTCGAGCTGTGTTTAAAAGAGTTCGATGCTTTCTCTCCACAACACCATTTTGTTGTGGAGTGTAAATGCGGCTCTTTTGATGAATTATACCGAGGGTAGCTAGCTGAGTTTGCAGATTATTACTAAGGAACTCAGTTCCATTATCTGAGCGTATATTTTCACCGAACACTGAAACTGTTTGGACACGTAGGCAATGTAGTTCAACAAAAGTGTAGCTACTTGGCTTTTATCAGAAAAAAGATAAACCCATGTTGCACGAGATTTATCCTCAACAATTGTGAGAAAATAACTACAATTACCATGAGTTTTATATTTATACGGACCCCAAACATCAACATGTATAAGATTGAACAAATCAGCACTAGTTGTTATGCTATGGACAAAAGGCAATCGAGACTGTTTTGACAAATGACAAGTATCACAACTATTGAAAGAAACATTGTTTTGATACATTGTTTTGGGCAACAAAGCCATAGAAGAAGCAGATGGATGCCCTAATCAAGCATGCCATAACAGAGAATCAAGAGTACTGGTAGAATTATTACAAATGGCATTACAGCTAGACACAACTTTAGGAGACTTGGAGACAGATTGATTCAGAAGATAAAGACCGTCTTGAAGTTCACCAATCTCAATGGTCTTCTTCAAGATATGGTCCTGAACAAAACAAACATCTTTGGTGAAAAAGATATCACAGGAAGAGAGTTTAGTGAGTTTGGGAACTGATAACAAATTATAATTAAAACTGGGCACATAGAGTACATCAGTAAGAACTATATTTGAGTGAAGAGATACAGTGCCAGTATGAGTGACAGTTGTGGAGTGACCATTAGGAAGATGCAAGATAGAGTTAACAGATTGCACATTAGTCAATAAGTGCAAGTGTGGAGTGATATGATCAGTGGCTCCTGAATCAAGGATCCACTTATTACAGTCTAACAATTGGGTGTGATTTGTGTGACACACAAAATGTAAAACATTACCAGCTAGATGAGTTTGACCAATAGCAGAACAACCAACAGCAGTGCTCTGTCCTGAATTGCTTGCATTTGATGAGAGGTCCTTGAGGCTAGACTGAATCATGTGCATAAGCTGTTGACATTGAGCATTAGAGAAACCAGTTAGAGCACCGGTAGTTGTAGTAGAGTCATTAACTTCTGATCCTTCATTGACATCTGAGGTCACATTGAAAGCATGAGCATTCTTGATATTAGCAGCAGCCTTATAACCTTGAATCTTTGGCTTAGGTTTAGGTTTTTCATATAACATGTGCCATTCAGGGTATCCATGAACACAAAAGCACTTTTCCTTGTTGTGTCATGTCATATGACACACTTCACACATTTGATAGTTATCAGCACTTATTTTCTGCTTTGAGTTCTTAGAGAATCTGTTACCATAATTACCATTGGCGTGTTTCACAGCTAAAGCCATGGAATCAGCTGAAGAATTACCAGAAATACATTCTCTCTGGTTCTCTTCTTGCATCAAAATACTATAAGCAGCACTCAATGTAGGCACAGGAGTCATTAATAGGAGGTGACCTCTGATAGGAGTATATTGATCACTTAAACCCATCAGAAACTGACATAGCTTTGTACTTTTGCAAAATTTGTCAAGTTTTTCATTCACTGAACATGTACATTTTCCGCAACTACATCTACTCCTCTTCAGACTCCTATCACTCCTATTGTATCACACATACCTGCTAACACTAGACCGTCTCGAGTTAAAACTGTCCCAGCAAAGTTTAAAGACTATGTTGGTGTTCCCCATGTTAACTTGTGTCAGACTATTGATCGTTTTTCTCCTTCATATCAATCTTTTATAGCAAATGTCACTCATGTCCCTGAACCAACATCTTATAAGATTGCTTGTCAACATTCGTTTTGGTGTACAGCCATGGCCACAGAGTTGGCTGCTCTAGAAGCTAACAATACTTGGAAAATAGTACCACTTTCATATGGCAAGAAAGTTGTTAGTTGTAAATGGTTATATAAAGTCAAGTTTAATCAAGATGGAACCGTGGAAAGGTATAAAGCAAGACTTGTGGCTCGTGGGTTTACACAGACAGAAGGATTGGATTATTTTGACACTTTTGCACCGGTGGCAAAGATGACTACTGTGCGTGTTTTACTCTCTTTAGCAGCTGTTAGTAACTGGTCAGTCACTCAACTCAATGTCACTAATGCATTTTTATATGGTGACTTAGAGGAGGAGTTATATATGGCAATACCTCAAGGCTACACTATTCCTGCAAAGTTTGCACATTATCATTCTTCTATTCCTCTGGTATGCAGATTGATAAAATCCCTTTATGGTCTGAAACAATCTCCTCATAAATGGTTTATCAAGTTCAGATCAGTTCTCTTGAACTATGGTTTCAAACAAGCAGACTCTGATCATAGCCTATTTGTTCTTATGAAGTCTCAAAGTTTTCTAGCAATTCTGGTCTACGTGGATGACATATTGGTTGTTGGAAATCATCAACAACATATCAGTCTTATTAAATCTCATTTGGCCAGTCATTTTAAAATTAAAGATCTGGGTCCTATTAAATATTTTTTAGGCATTGAAGCAGCCCGATCTGACAAAGGAATTTATCTTAATCAGCGAAAGTATACATTGGATATTATTAAAGATGTTGGTTATGAAAATGTTCGTATTGCAACACTTCCCATGGAACAGAATCACACTCTTCTCAGTGATGTTACCTCACCATTCTTATTCAATCCTGCTCCTTATAGAAGACTAGTTGGTAGATTAATCTACCTTACTATCACACGACCAGATCTCTCATATTCTGTCCATGTGCTTTCTCAATTTATCGCTTCCCCACGACAGTGTCACATGGATGCTGCTTTGAAAGTTGTTAAATACTTGAAACACACTGTTGGACAAGGTGTTCTTCTGTCAGCAACCAGTCCTTTGCAGCTCAAAGCATATGCACATGCTGACTGGGGAGGCTGCCCTCTTACTCGACAGTCTTTAACAGGCTACTGTGTTACCTTAGGTGATTCTCTGATATCATGGAAATCTAAAAAGCAGCAAACAGTATCAAGATCCTCTGCAGAAGCAGAGTACAGGGCCCTTGCAGATGTCTGTTGTGAAGTAACTTGGTTACTTTCATTATTTTCTGAACTTGGAATCCAAGGCTTAAAGCATGTAGCTCTATATTGTGATAATCGTTCTGCACTTCACATAGCTGTCAATCCAGTCTTTCACGAAAGGACAAAACACATTGAGATAGATTGTCATATAGTTAGAGAAAAATTACAAAAGGGTATGATCGTTACTTCTCATGTGGCTTCCAAGGATCAGCCTGTAGATTTGTTCACTAAGGCAATTCTCTCTTGTTTAATGACATATCATTTGTCCAAGCTAGGAGTACTCAACTTGTTCACACTTCCTCACTTGAGGGGGGATGATAATATAACAGATCCACGCAAGCTGCCAGCTAAGTAACAAGCTTACATCAGTAACAAAAAGTTAGTTATGCCAGCTGTAGAAAGTAGTGGTGCTGATAGGTGTTAGATCATTATTTAAGAGTCTCTCTCACTCATTAGTTTGTTAGAGTTGTACATTTTTCAGTTAACAAATACAATATCACAGTTTGTATAGTTTACTTGCTTATTGAACAAGATTCCATTAATAAACTTCATCTTCTACATTTCAAGCTTTCATATATGTGAAATCATGATTTCTGATAACAACAAATATAACGCAATGACAACCAACCTGTCACTCTCTTCAGATATGTAAAGTAGCAACATGTTTAAAATCTCAATGTGGATTTGTGGTACAGATTATATTATATGAACAAGTGAGTTACGAGAAAATTCATGAATATATTAATAATCCTAACAACAAAAAATCAAACGGGGGACGTGATCTCCTGCATTCAAATGTTAAATCTCGAAAATTTTATGCATATAGACGAGACCAGCACCGATTAAACATACCCGGATAACCTTTTCTAATTATCATGTTAGAAGTTGCAAGTAGTATATCATTGACAAATATGATCTGAATCTAAGAGTTCTCAAATGTGTTTTGTATGTGTCACATTTGATTATGTTTCTCTAAATGAACACACATAAGTGTACAAGTACAATTACTTCCCCTCATTTGCCGGGTCATTTTTATTAATTTTATTTGAAAAATAGGTTAATCTTTTCCTTGACCCTTAAAACTTCCCCTCATTTGCCCGGTCATTTGTGCGAAATTTTGTAACCAGTTTTGTGGTGTACCACCACGTAGGGGTTCCAAAATCAGACATGACCTGAAACCCGACACGAACCCAACCCGCAAAATACGAATTAGGATTGAGGATTTTGACTTTCGGGTCGGGTTCGGGTTGGATAAAAATTTACCCAAAAAAATCGGGTCATTTTCGGGTTGACCCGAAATACCCGAACCCGACCTGTTTATTTAAATAATTAATATATATTATATATGTATATAAATGGTAGGTTATATTTTATAAATTATTTGTAATATTGTGTTTTATTAAATTTTTATTTTTTATATTAATTTGGCATAACATTTTAGTTTTGTAATGATGTAAATTAATTTTTTTAATTTTAATTTTATTAATTTTTTCTAAATTTTGGGTTATTTCGGGTCAAACAGGTCAATTTCGGGTTACTCGGGTACCTACCAGGTCGGGTTCGTGTCACAATTTTTGAACCCGTTTCGGGTCGGGTCGGGTTCGGGTCAGACTAAAAAAAATCAGGTACATCCAACCCGACCCAAAACCCGAAATTGTCACCCCAGCACCATCGATAACAAATTAGCGACTATGCTAGCCTAAAACAAAATTTGTCACTTTAAATTTTCGGCATTATTGGGATTTGTTGGCTTCTTTGTTTGTTTTTCCTGAATTTTTTATTTCAAATTTTCGGCATTATTTTGTCGGAGAAATAATTTTTACTACCTCCGTCTCTCTCATTTCTTTACAGTTTTTTTCACATGCTTTACACGCATTTTAAGACAACTATAAAGTATATCTCCGTAATTTATTTTTAAAATTTTTTTTTTGTATAAAAATTTAAACATTATATTATTATTTAGAAGAAAAAAATTAAAAAATAAAAATTATGCAACTACATGTAATAAGAGCATTAAAGTGTGTGTCGAACCCCCGTCCCCCAATATAAAGAATTGAGGGGGACGGAGGGAGTATATGTTTGTTTGATTTTTAAAAAATATTTTTTTAGAAGTTAAAATTTTCAGATATAAGTTATTTTCTGACGCATAAACGGAGCCTTAGTATTAGTATTTCTATATGATAATTGTTTAGTCTTTTACTCCCTGTCCCTCCCAATTGTCATCGTAGAAGAGTGTTCGACACGTATTTTAAGATGAATATAAAGTATAGTTCTTTAACTTTAAAAAAAAATCTGAATAAAAAATTAAACATTCTATTTTTATTCAAAAAAAGAAAATTTTGAAAAAAAAAATTATAAAACTATACTTTACATTCATCTTAAAATGCGTATCGACACTCTTTCAGAAACGATGCGTGTCGGACATTCTCAGAAACGATAACAATTGGATAGGACTGGGGAAGTATAATTTAAAAACACGACACTTGAAAAAAATCATAATTCGAAAATGTAACAAATTTTGTACCCGAACTCATTTTATGTCTATGTTCATAACTAAATAATGACATAAAAAGAAGATTCATACATCAGATAAATTGACGTGTAAAGTACCAAATTAGATATATACTATCTTAAAAGAATTTGTAAAAAACAAAATATTATGTCAAAATAGCATCTTAATTTATATAAAGCTATCAACCACATTCTCCATTCTACCCCTCATAAAAACATAACCAAATTTCATATATGTGTGTACATTTCTCAAAGCTTCATTTTCCTCTCCCCTTTGCAATGAACATGCACAGGTAAGATTCTCTTCTGTTCGGTTTCGAGTTCGAGTTTCAGTTTAAATTTCAGTAAAATATATTAGTACTCAATAATTTTCGAGATTTTTGAGATTTTCGATGAAATTAATTTAATTCGAGTTGTTACATTTTAATTCAGGTGCATTGCAATACCCGGTGCATCGAACCACGTCTACGATCCCCGAACCCGAAATATAAAATGGTTAAACCGATTTTTCGTGTTGTCTCGTGGCGCATCCTTAGCCATCGACCCTTTATTTTTGTTTGCCATAACATCTAGTCCCGGTCCCAACCCGTGCATATATATTGATGGCACTATGTTACTATTTGCCACCTTGTTGCGCACATGCGTCGATGCGTTTCATGTGATGAATCTCTGGTTAAAGTTCAGGCTTGCTTACGTGTCCAAGGAGTCATTGAATGTTGGTAACGGAGAGTTGGTGTGGGATGCACGCGCCGTCGTGAAGCACTATGTTGGGTCGGTTAAAGGCTTTTGGTTCGACTTGTATGTCATATTTCCGGTCCCGCAAGTAAGTTTTTTTTCGCTAATTGATAACACACGGACACTCTCAAAACTCTCAAAAGAGGTCAACTCTTAACCTCCCGCAAGGATACAAGAGAGACCAATAGTTGGTTGGCTTACATTTGGCATTTACGGTCTTTTTTGGATTTTGTATATCTAATTTCTTGATTTTGTCGCATTAAATTAAATAATTTTTGAAAATTTTTACCCCACTAAATGCTCGATCTATCCCGAATTCATTATATTAGATAGTCAAATTAATTAATTTTTGATCGAAAATTTTAAAATATATGTAATTTTTGAATAATATAAGTTTTTTAATTGATTTAATATATGTGATTTTATCAGAATTTAGTCAATTCGATTACAAGAAAAGTATATTGGCGAATTCGGTGGGACAGAGGAAATATATGATTTTAATAATACTTTTTTACAAAATTAGTTTATATTACTCCCTGCCTCCCTAAAAACGTTTCCTCTTTGTGTTGGACACGTTTGCGAATACACACTTTTGATCGTTAATATCTTTAAATTTGTATTAGTATTAAATATAAAAATTTCACTGTATTAAAGTACTAATAAATACGAATCCAACAAGATCACTCATAACTATGTTTGATATTATAGATTAGACGTAAATTAGTAGTCAATCGTTTACCGTAAACAGTACCGAAAGTTAAAAGAGGAAACATAGATTGGGACGGAGGGAGTAGTAAATAGGAGTAATAGTCAATTTTACAAACTGATTGTGGGGCCGAAGAAAATGGACTAAAATTAGCTAAATTTGGAATTTAGGTGACAAATTGTATTTTTCGAGTTACAAGCAGTGATGCAGATGATCCAAATTTTAAACCTTGATTCTTGCTTTATCTGTAGCATTAAAGACACTTTGCTTCTTATCTCTTAGACGTGTTTACGTGGAACGTTAGAGGAAGGCCCTTTTCAGGATTTAAATTATTTATTTCGGCAATTTTTTTTACGGAATAAAAATGTTTGGTGATACTTTTACAGAAAAGTTGAATTAACAAATGTAGTTACTGATTTTGTTTGTAAACTGCAGGCTCTGTACTGGTTAATGTTGCCAAAACTGCTAAGAGAGCAAAAGGTAGAAGATGTAATGACTGTAACTCAGATAATCTTCTTGCTGCAATTTTTTCCTAAGCTGTATCACAGCTTCTATCTAATGCGAGGAGTGAAGAAGGTTACAGGCTACATTTTCGGCACTGCTTGGTGGGGTTTAATCCTCAATCTCATTGCTTACTTCCTCGCCTCACATGTATGTAAATGCCTGCAGCTTCCTCTTTATGAAATTAATTTCATTTGTACTATTTGTTTAGTGTTTCTGCTAACTGTTGATTAAGTAAGTGTAAGGACTTGGAAGTTGGAACTAGATTCTTAAATGTTGTACAATGTGATGTATCATGAAAAATTAGGTGTCAGGGGGGTTCTGGTATATACTATCGATGCAACGTATAGCAGAGTGCTTAAAGAAACAATGTCATGAAAGCAAAGAATGCAGTGCACTTGCTTGGACTTGTCCAAGTGAGATTTGTTACAGCAGTTATAAAAATCCGTGTGTTGAGAACTCCGCGATGAAGGCCAATTTCACAACCTGCATGGACCAAGGTGGAGATTTTCCCTATGGAAACTATGCCTTTGCTCTGCCTCTCATTGTTAAGAATTCTAACATGGTAAAACTTCTCTATTCCAATCTCTGGGGACTCATGGCTCTCAGGTATATTAGAACATACATTATACATATGGTTTCGGGTAATTAGTTTTGTTTTCCTTCATTAACTCTGTATGGTTTTATGTTTATAGCACTATGGGAAGTAATTTGACACCTACGAGCCAGTCAATTGAAGTAATTTTCACCATAATCATGGTGTTGGCAGGCTTAGCACTTTTTACCTCTCTAATTGGGAATATACAGGTGATCGTATTCAAGATTAAAATAGACTACTCCTTTCTTTGTGTTGACAATGTAAAAGAAATTTATTACAGAATTTAAGTTGACTATATGGGACTGGACTACTAATTAGAGAATATTATCTAGGTGTTTTTTCATTCTGTGACGCCTAGACGGAGACAAATGCAATTCAGATATAGAGACATGGACTGGTGGATGAGACGAAGACAACTACCACCAGAGCTGAAGCGAAGAGTCCGTTATTATGAACACGAAAGATGGAAAACCATGGGAGGCCAAGATGAGATGAAACTCATTCAAGATTTTCCTGATGGATTGAGAAGAGATATCAAGCGTTTTCTCTGCTTGGACTTGGTGAGAAAGGTTAGGCCTGGTCTATGAGCTTTATAAGTAACAAATTCAGTAATCAAAATAACATTAAATTCTTTCTCTTTTTAGAGAATTCAAGGTAGTCTAAGGATGACAGAAATATAATCAGTTTAAGACCTAGAACAGTGATCATGCTAGTATCCTTTAATCATTCAGTATAATATCATCTTACGGAAGTTGAATGTGAAGACATTGTATTGGTCTGTTTTATTACTGACAGAAGACAAGTTCTTAAGAAATCTAACTGTATAAAAGAAGAAATGCTAGATATTACAAGTGCAAGATTGGTTGATCAATGGGCTTGTGCGCTTTTTTTACTTCACATGATTGCAACTGCGCAATGCGCAAGTCTTGTGAATTGAAATGATTCAATCTATCTTATGCATTATGTAACTGTACTATTTCTTTCTCTTTTTGCATAAAACGCATATTCATGACAATAACGTTAAAATGAACATATATGCAAATTTAATATGAGTGGCGCGTCTTAACAATTAGCCTTTCCTACTTAATCACACTTGTGATAGATGTCTCCAGGCCTTACAGTCCCTGATAGTTGGAGTTTGTTCATTTCTTATTTCTAACTATATACTTGTGAACTGTTACCTGGCACAATTCTGAGATGGATTTGTGTACCGTTATATATCAATAAAGGACTCCCTTTTGATATTGCAGGTACCGCTGTTTGACAACTTGGATGACCTGATCCTTGACCACATCTGTGACCGGGTTAAACCCATGGTCTACTCTAAAGATGAAAAGGTGATCCACTAAAAAAATATTTAACCAATATGATCAATCCAGTTTGTAATATCTTTATTAATGTATAACATTCACAGATTCTGAAAGAAGGTGAACCAGTACAGCGTATGGTGTTCATTGTAAGTGGTACTGTTATGAGAAGTCAAAATATCACAAAGGGCATGGTAACGACCACTTCAATTGAACCTGGTGGCTTCATAGGAGATGAACTTGTTCCCTGGTGCCTTCGTATGCCTTTTGTGGATCGTTTCCCGCCTTCATCGGCCACATTTTCTTGTGTGGAGCCTGTTGAGGCGTATGGTCTTGATTCTGATCAGCTTCAATATATAACAAATCATTTTCGTTACACATTCTTAAGAGGCAAACTTAAGTACAAAACAAGGTATTACTCATCTAATTGGAGGTCTTGGGCTGCTGTCAATATCCAATTTGCATGGAGGCGATACTTGCTGAGGACTAGAGGTGATCATGTGAATCGTATCGCAGTAAATGGTGGTGGCAGTGATGGTGCAAGCACCAGCAGTGACCAAAAACTCCGGCATTATGCTGCAATGTTCCTGTCTCTTAGGCCAAAGGACCACCTCGACTAATAATAATTATTGTCATCAGTTGTGTTGGGCCTGGATTATTATGTGAATGTAATAAAGGAATATTGTAGAATTTTTGTTCTTTAAAAAAATTTAAAATTACATAAAAATATTTATCAGTTCATATATACTTTCATTTCTGTTAAAATTCCTGTTGATTATCTCTTTAGCTATCCCAGTTAAGGACATAGAAATGTAGATATTTATGCACTTGTGCAGCTGTTTTAAATATCACAATGTAATATTATGTCATGTGTCTTCAAGTGCAGAACAGTTGATTTTATCATTCTATGGTTGTCAGGTAAACCCGATCCTGTGTATCTTATCGATCAATTCAAGAATATCTATATATGCTAAAACTGTATAACAATGTTTCTTTATTTCAGTGTCTGCAACTATAGAGAAATGGATTGGAACATGTTTCAGAAATTTTGCAGACTCCGAATTGTCTGTGATACGTTCTGCAAAGCCTAAAATGCTCGAGGAATTTGCCTTCCACAGCCAAAAACTATTGCTGCCTCTAGGTTAGTTAAGCTGTCGTCTGAGATTATGTATCAAGCCATTCCTATATATCATTCGTTACTCTAATAAAATGTTATTCCGTATTGACAGCCATTTATCTGCTAAACTCCTTATAATTACTACTAGTCTGCAATTAGTATTCTAGTATTTTAGTTGTAGTAGGTTTTCTTAAACTGAAGTTAATGATGAAAAAATAGAAAAATGAATCTATGGGACGTTATTATGCTTTACAACATTGCAGTTTGGTCGACTGTCACTCTGAATTACAGTTAAAGTGTAGATTCCAGCTGAGGAGAATGACTGGAAAATTAACCAAGATTAACTAAAATCAGAAATTAATGAATTTCTTAATGTTAGCAAAGATGTACTAGTAGAATAGTATGTTAACAGACCAACTCATTGTATAGTTGCCAATGATCTGAAATAGCTACATAGATTGCATTTCGAGTCTATTTGCAGGTCACACCAGTACTTGGAGAAGCACACAGACCAAAAATGGAGAACATGAGTGTTTCTGTCATTGCTAAGAAACAATGCAAGAACAATATTACAACAAAGTCAAGCTTATATATGGTGAAGATAATTGAAATAGGAAATCATGAATCACTACGACAACGATAGTATTTCGAGCAACCTCTGGTATAAGGATGAGACTGTGGAGGAAGACAACCATCACTTTTCGAGTAAGATTCACCTCTGCCACCACCATTGCAAACAGGCTGATCTCTCTTCAAAGCCCCTGGTGATATATATTTCTTTGTTTCAAGAAACCTCCTCAGGCTTATATCTTCCTCTATATTCAAACTCTCCAAGCTTCCGTTGAACTCCCTAGACGATTCGTCTAACGAAGAGTTTGCAGCAAAGATCATGCCTGAAAAAGGTTTGATTGAACACAGCAGAGTTGTAAGGACTAGAAAGAAGCACAGAGCAGTGTTGTTGGTATTTCTTCTCATATTTACTAGTTGATTTGGCTTTTGCAAACATAAAAAAAGAGAGTATTGCAATTTATTAACTTGTGTTTCATTTCAAATGTTACTTAGTGCTGTAGTGGAAGACCCACTAGAAGAGTCTTAACAACTAAAGGAACCGCACTCCACCTAACATTTCATAATGTTCAATAGAGTGAAGAACTTATTTTGTTTTAGTGATTGCATTCAGTAATTTCTCTAATTTCCACACAAATTCAAACATAGTTTCTGCTATAATTGTTGTAACATAGCATGGACCTCGAATTTTCGATGGTCAAACATCTACTGTAAGTATGATCAAGTGTTTACTTGCTATATGCTGAGACGGTGCCCAAGGTTTGGAAGATTATTTGCGAGAAGAAATAAATATGTAAAACAGATGTATTAAATGTAACATTCGAATTACATATTATGATCCACAGCCACTTATCAGTGATACATCAAGGATCAAACCAGAAGTTGAGTCTTATTAATGAAAAGAAACAAGAAACTTAAATCCAAATGTCTGAGGTGCAGTCACCACCAGGATATCTCATCTCATGTGCCAAGGAAGGACCGTCAGGTTCCTTTCCAAAGTCAACGAAAAAATCGGGGTTTATCTTCAGACCACCCTTCTCAGTGTCCACGTCGATCTGTAATATGTGGGATCCTTTTTCTATGACCTCCGGATAGAACTGCTTGTCCCATTGGCTGAAGAGCGAGTTTGTGGCATAAAGCCGCTTCCCATCTAAACTCAGCTGAATCATCTGAGGTCCGCCTCTCAATCGGTTTCCCTACATTATAAAGAGAGGAAAATTACTATTTAGTTTTACAAGGTTAAACAATGGCATGAGCTTCATTATAATGAATTGCCATATAGTTATGGCGGGGCTGGGAATTTTGGTGTTGCAACGCTTATGAGAAACAAAGTAACTAAAGAGCTTGTTACTATAAGATATACTGAAAGAGGACACAATGTGAGTGTCTGCGTCTGTGTGTGTGTGTTGCTCAGAAGCTGGTAATAAACAGCGGCATGAGCTCCATTGTAATGGATTGACATGTACTAATGGAAGCCCGTGTAAGACTTTAGTTAACTTATCTTCTGTTTCAACAAGATGAGACTGGAATGTGCATACCTTGACCTCTGGAACCTCAACTTGGTAAGTGCTACCATCTTCAGCCTCGACAACTACAGGGCTTCCTTTCTGAATAAGACCTCCGACCCAAACTTGGCCGGCCAGTACAGGATTCTTAGGATCCTCAATATTGTATTGCCTAATATCTCCATGAAGCCAATTCACAAAGTAGAGAAATCGATCATCAAGAGAAATCAGGAAGTCAGTTATTAGCCCAGGCATCTCAGGAAGAATCCAGTTCTGTACCTTCAGTGATTTCACTGATATTGCAACCTGAAAGGAGAATAAAATAATTTTAGTAAACTCGTGCATTCTATTTCTCAACGAAGAAGAAAAACGAATCTAAAGGAACTGAGCTTGCCTCATGGCCCCATGAACCATCTGCAGTCTTCGAAAAGCGTATCATGTTGCTTGTTAAAGCACATCCAACATACCCTGTATCCTTAGATGGGTCATGCAGGAACCTTATCTGTTAACCAATTCACAAGCAGTAGTGTTAGTCATTCGAGTAAATATAGGAGTTGGGAGATGGAGAATATGTACCTAATATAAAGGCAGGGTGAGTTATAATATGGGAAAATGAAGACAAAATTTAATACACCCACCTCCAAGGGAAGAAGCCCTTCAGACCCAAGATCAATTGTCTGCTTAATTTCACCCCCAGGCCAGCTATAAACGTGCAAATGGCGACCATATAAACCATCAGAAACATGTTGCAGGTTGAAGCCTTTGGTGAAAGCAGCCGGGGCTCCCCATGATGTGCTAATCATAGTCCCATGTCTCGGTTGGTACCAGAAATCATAACCAAAATTTGGGTTTTGTCCTTCCTTCTCCCACCTGATGAGCAAAATGAAAGTTGATACTTTCAGCATATGACGACATGTTGATTTAATCATACAATATGTGGTTTCTTAATATGAGATTGTTTTTTATGTTATTAAATAACATCACTACCTACATATGTTTAGTCTAAGAATAGCACAATGTACAGTTTAAACTTTACTGGAAGAGCCAAGTCAAAGAGGAAAAAAATTAGTTATTCAGTATGCTTACCTTCCTTTCACATTAAAATCTGAGTCGAGCAAAAGAAATCCAAGTCCATTGGCATTACCATCCTTATCTCCGAGGCATGATACCATTATATCACCATTAGCAAGGCAATGAGCTGTGTGGGGATAAGCTAATCCAGTTTTCACCAAGATGTCCTCTGGCTCAACTGCTTTATGCAAAGTTGGAGCCCGTGGATCTTTTGCTGTGTCAACGGCATATATGCGACCGGACCTGAAGAAATGACAGAAAATGCAATCATTTTCTGAGGCATGATTTACCCAAAAGTAAGTGTATATGTAGTCTAAAGCAAAGAAAAGCAAAAAAAGGGCTCAGACAATACTAAGGACAATCTAACCAGTAACCACTGAGTTCAGATACAGTATGAAAAATTGGGAGTATGCGTTAAATGCAAGACGCCTTAAAATTCTGTAGGAAATCGCAGTTAGTAAGCAATGTGAATAAATCGCAACCACATTTTCTATGAATTCAAAATTCTTCAAAATATTAAGTTTTAGAAAACTAATTCAACCTTCAGAAATACTGCTGCTGGTGGTAACAAAAGGCTCAATCAGTTGCTAGAAGGCTAATAAGTAACAGCAAAAACTAGTAAAAAAGTATAACTTTAAACTTATGGTAGACAAGAATACCTATGACTGACAACTTAATATTCATTCTCTATATCATCTGACACAGTTGATCTTTATTAAACATAACCAGATCATACTAACATCAGTAGCAACTAGGAAGGCTGAAACAGGAATGCAATTAGAGGCAAAAATCTAGTTTCTTACACAAGTGAAGGCAAGACAAGAAACCGTCTGGCAGCAGTCGGATCTCCAAAGCAAGAGCTGCATGAATTCCATCCAGAATGATGTAGTTCATCTCCTATATTAGGCATGGGGAGCCTGTGAATGACTTGGGAATAAGTTTTTGAGCTAGGATCCACATCTACTGTACCAAGGTAATCAGGCTTCTCTTTTCCTGTTCCTATAAAGTGAAACCAGGAAGACTTTTTGAACATGTTCAAATACATAATGCTGCCATAATACATTCACAATAGCACTCGAACTTCTACTTCTCATGTTTAAAGTGTTTAGTTCATGTATTGCTCATAAAGATTCAATTATTTCCCCTTATTTCCACCAAGAGGGAACAATATGCAATGAACTTAAGACTTGCTATGCAGGAATGTTCATAAAAAATTAAATCTCGCATACAAAAATTTCAGATAATCTGGGTATCAAAACCAGAGAAATACTATACATCCACTAGCCTAAGACCAGATACAACTAAGCCTACAAGAATATCATTAACTTTAAAACAGTCCTATTAAAAGTCAATCAGTTAGCATGAATACAAAAGAAATTATATTCCTCCTTAAAATATGAATTCCAAATTGAAATCTGATTTGGGTCAAACTAATACTACTAGTTAATTCATGTACTACTTAACAAGTGCAGTAGTCAAAAGATCAGTACTTGCTGCAAAAAACAAATCATTTTAAACGTTAATTTGTACAATTATACTCAAGCAAGAGATGACAAACATTCTTACCATCAGATCAGTACTCAACAGCACAAAATCAAATCAAAAGACACTTAAAAGTAATATTTTAAAATTTCTTGACACCCGGGAGAGGGGGGGAGAGAGAGGGAGGGAGGGAGGGAGATATATATATAGAGAGAGAGAGAGAGAGGGAGAGAGAGAGAGAGAGAGAGAGAGAGAGAGGGAGGGAGAGGGGGAGAGGGAGGGGACAGAGAGAGAGAGAGAGAGGCACAGAGAGACAGACAGAGAGAGAGAGAGAGAGAGAGATAGGCACACAGAGAGAGAGAGAGAGAGAGAGAGAGATTGTATACCAGTATAAATGCAAGTAACATAGATAAGAGATTCCTTAGGACCAGCCATGGCATCAAGCGGAGTTGCATATCCAGGTCCCTTCTTGCAGCATCCATTAATCTTCTCACTCATCTTTCCTCTTCCTCTCTCTCTCAATCTCTCCCTAATCTCTCTACCAAAGTAACAATCTTTACCTTCTCTTTTCTCCCTAGAATTCCAAATCCTCGTCCAACCCCTGCTTCTTAATACACATGAACAAACTTCTTGTGTACTTGACAAATCACGTGTAGTAAATGGCGTGATTTATATGACCACAAAAAATAGTTATGTTTATGTTCTTGTTTTTTTAATGTACTTGGACGGGTTTCTACACTCTATTCTGGTAATAAACAATTTATTGTGTACAGGTGGAATGAATGTTAAAATCTCATAAAATCTAATTAAAGTAGATATCATTTTTAAGGATTTGCATTAATGTTACTTATTTGATATGATCAAATACTTTTGTCAGAATATTACTAAAAAAATCCATTTTTTCCTTATCAGTTATTAATATTCAGTAATTTTAAATTCTATATATGTACTCCCGTCTCTTTCCCTTTCAATTATCGTTTCTCACTATTTGTCACGTATTTTAAGAGAAATAAAAAGTAAAAATTTATAATAAAAAATATTATAAAACTGTAATTTCAATAAAATAAAATAGAAAGTATAGTTATATAAAAAAATATTTTACAAAAAAGAATATTAAGAAAAATATTATTAAACAATAATTTCATTACCCTTCCGTAAAAAATAAAAATTGCGTAAGATAACGAGGATAATTACGAAGAAAACCTGCATAGGATAAGCATGGAATATTATTACAAAAATTTAAAAAAAAATTGGCTAAGCAAGTTGTGTAATGACAGGTATAAATTGTACATATACGGCTTCATATGTCGTGAAACTTGACTTTTACATTAAAACTATGAATTTTGAAGATATATATTTCAGATAAAATTTATATATCACATAATTCAGTTATTTAAAAAAAAAGAAAAGTTAAGAAAAAAAAATTGAAAAATTGAATTTCAAGTAGTATAGAACTATCTTAATACATGTCCTAAATTTTTTTTATTACATTTATTAGTTTTCTTAACAATAATTTTAAATTGAAAAAACAAGCCAAGGTAGACAGGTGGCAGTGGACTATTGCATGCAGCAATTCCAAGAAAGCTATCTTAATCAATGCCGAAATGTAAAATTCTCCCAGAGATAATATTATAATAATAATGTCTCGATCTCTATCTATAATATAGGGCCTGTTTGGCACGCTACTTATAAGCCACCCCCAACTTATAAGTCCAATTTACAACTTATAAGCTGATAAGTTAAAAGTTGGCAGTGACGTACTTTTTTCCAACTTATTTTCATTTTTTCACTTTTTTCTTAAGTTTTGATTTTAAAATATAAATTTTTAAATATTTTATAATTTAAGATTTATGAACTAAGATAATTATATTTAATAATTATTTGTTTTAATTCATTTAAGTAAAAAAAATTCTGACTTATAAGTAAATTTATCCAAACACTTATAGAACTTATAAGTATTTATCAACTTATCACTTATTTCGCACTTAATCATTTTAAGTTATAAATTACTTATTTTAAGATTTCCCAAACGGGCACGTAATATACAGTATCTTTTTTGAATCTTATCCTCGTGCCACAAATATTTTAAGGAAACTGCACTTTTATTCTTTCACAGGCATGTGGGCAGTAGGTTGTTTAAGGTAGTGCCGAGAATCAGAGTAAAACCGAAATCAAATCGAAATTGGATAAACTCGGATAAAATTGGTTTGAATAAAATCGAAACCGAAACAAAAATTGAATTGATTTAAAAGATTCTGTTTCGGTTATATGTTCCAAACGAAAAGATAAAAACCGAACTGAACCGAACCAGGTTACTAATATCGATAAATAGATCTATACTATATTATAATAGCCGGAATAGAGATAATTTGGTTCAACGGTTTGGTTCAACGATAATTCCCTAATTTTGATTATTACAAAAATAGATAAATAGTGTTATATATCTAATAAACTACTAAATTATTAAATTACTACTAAATATAGTATATTTATCCTACTAAACTACGAATACAACTTATCATATTATTAAAAGATATAAATAATAGTGTTACATATTTGCTAAACTACTAAATTGTTAAACTACTAGAAATAGTCTATTTATTCTACTAAATTACGACCACATGTGATTCTATTATTTTTATTAAAAAATTATAATCATTATATATTTATATAAATATTTTAAAAATATAATATAACTTGATAAATAAAAATTTAAAATATTAATGAAAACCCGTGCATCGCACGGGATTTATGCTAGTATTAATAATATCTATTTATCGATATTAGTAATCTGGTTCGGTTCAATTCGGTTTTTACATGTAAAATTTAAGGGGTCGTGTGCCATTCATGAAGTTATTCATTTGAGGAGGATTTTGCATATTCCGTTAAGACTTGAATCCTCGACCTCTTGTTGAACTTGAATTCTCGACCTTTAGTTGAACTAAGCATTCCAAGAAACTCATTTACCGTTCTTCGTTTATGTGCGTACTTGAAATTTTATAAATCATTTTGACACTCAAGAATATAATAATCGGTTCGGTTAAAATTGACGACTGCAGAAATATCGAAATATGTTTCTGCCTTCGTTTTAATCTCTTGTAACCGAGGGAAGAACGAATATGATACATGTATAGATTACAATAAGGGTTAATTATCAAGTAGGTCACTTATTACGTCCAAATATATCAAGTTAGTCACTGATTACAAAACGGACTCAAATGTGTCACTCATTTAAAATTTTGTATCAAAAATATCACTCTATCGTTAGTCGAAATTCTTAAAAGTATTATATATTGAGTTTCGCACATTTTTTATGAATGATATTACATCCAAATGAAAGGTTCCGAGTTCCACTATTTTAGATAATATTTTTAGATTTTTTAAATTTTATTAACTATTTATTTTTATTTTTTTGATTGTTTTATTTGATTTAAATAAAAATAAATAGTAGATAAATTTTTAAAAATCTAAAAATATTATTTAAAATAATAAAACTCAGAATCTTTTATTTAGATGTAATATCATTTATAAAAAATGTGTGAAACTCAATATATAATACTTTTAAGAATTTTTACTAACGAAAGAGTGATCTTTTTGATATAAAATTTTAAATGAGTGACTCATTTGAGTCCATTTTGTAATGAGTGACTCACTTGATACATTTGGACGGAGTAAGTGACCTAGTTGATAATTACCCCATTACAATAATATCCAATATATTCTTTTTCGAATTAGTCAATATTTATAGAGGCCACAGATTTCTTTGGATTCATGGAAAATAAAATCTGCAAAGACTTTTTTTTGACTAATTTGGCTTATATGCCTTAAATTGAGTATTTGTCCTAACAAATCTTGGGGGTGAACGAGAATCAAACCAGAACCTGGGACGACAAGAGATAAGCCCCTTAATGCAGAGAAGTTCAATTTTTATCAAAGGATGATTGCTATAACTTGCAGCTGACTTAACTTTTTATTTATTTATTTATTACAATTATAACTATTGTAAATTCAGAAGTTGTAAGAATACAAATTACATTGCCCAAAGGGAATTTATTTGTACATGTTTTCTATCTGCTGTTTGTACTGAGCTACTACTCTGTCCCTCCTGATTTTCATGGTTGGAGTCATTAAACCGCTATCAATCTGCAATTCGGAGCATTGTTAATAGATTGATCGAGTTAGATTTAAACACGATAGTTGCATTATATATGATCAAACTGTATAGTTGCATTTGTATACTTGTCGGTTAGTTCATACATGATGTCGAATGTAATGACACTGAAAACTTACTGTAAAAGGTTCGTCGATGACAAGTAATGGCCCTATTTGAAATGAGCACTCCGCAGTCCTGCAACAGAAAATTGAACTTGAACAAAATATACATAATAGCAAGGATGACCAGGAGAACTTAGAAACCATGCTTAATCAGTAGTTGCAAAAAACTACAGGTGCAATTGTAAGTACAAAACCGTAAGCAGAAATCAATCAAGTCTTACCACTTCTTTATCTCTGCATATATAAGACTAGTCATCTTGTCCTTACTAATTTCAGATGTGTCGCTTTCTGACAAAGTTTTTGCCGCGGCTGTAACCTCTTCCTTGTTTGGAACAACTATAGCTCCAAGGCGCCGCTGATCCTGTAAGTATAGTATATCAGCCAACAGATGGATACCGTTTTATATGGCCATGGTGGAGTTACAACAACAACGCATTGCTCGGAGAGCAAAATGGTAGATACGTTAATGGTTCAATTTCAAAATTTTGGAATTGCATGCGAGCACCAAAATAAGTTATTATCAATTAATGGTTTTCCAGATATTTTTTCTCCAGTTCAAATTGTTAAGCAAGGGTTTGGATGCCAAACATTATGCAAGTGACTAAACTATGTCTTACCTGGCCAATTACAACAATTTGTTGGATCAGGCTACTCCTCAGTGAAGCTTCCTCAAGCTCTGCTGGTTCCACATTTTCGCCTATTTCCAGAACACGTTAATTCAAATAGAAAATATTTAAAAAATGAAGGTAATAGCTTAAAGAATCTATTTCATTGAATAGAAAGGAAGCATAATTGTGTGAAAACTTATGAACCCAAGGGAACCGAACTGTGGGGTAAAAGTTTACAAAGAAGTGAAGGAACGGTCCACTCTTCATAAGTTTTCTAGTCAAATCCAAACGTGTAGCTGCGCGCACTCTTTCGAGTCAATCAAGAAGTTCGACAATAAATCATTTAGTTCATATCCAAATATAAATTGCGGATACATGATTGGTTACACGTGTACAGTGTACAATGAGATATTTACCAGAGATTCTTGCCTACTGACATATTATAGCACAGATTGATACCTGTAGAGAGAACTATGGTATCCTTGGCTCGTCCTTCAAGAACAACAATGCCTCCAGAATGACGACTTCGCCCTACTGAGTGGTAGGGCACAATATAACCAATGTCACCAGTATCTATCCAACCATCCTCATCTAGGACTTGTTTAGTTCCTGATGGGTTCTGATTAACAAAGTTAGTCAGCATCTTTTTGTTAGAGAAGCTAAACATCAATTAGAAATTAGCCATTACGAAAATTTTATATAAACTTTATGTGGAACTCTGCTCATATGTTAATATTTGTATCGGTCCTATCAATCTATAATTGATAAGCACGAGTTTATCAAATGAGATGATATAGCTAACCTTAAAGTAGCCCTTCATCACTTGTGGCCCTCTAGATTTTACAATGCCTTTTACTCCATGTGGAAGAACTTCATCCGTCAATGAATCTACAACTTTTATTTCTGTTTGTTTAAGCGGACGTCCAATGGAGCCAAGAACCTTCAAGGAATTTACTACATTATCATATGGACTGGCCAATACAGGTATACACAAGGTTTTTGGTTCGATACAGCAAAATTGAAAGACTAAAATCAACTGTAAACAATGAGACTTGAATGAGATTTGGTTCAATAAAAATAGAAAAATAATTTAGTTGTGTGCTTATACATGCCACATGACTTTGGTCAACATCATGGGATATAAAACATCAATGCCTTGCATCTCTCAACTAAACAAGAAATGCAGTATAAACCAGGGAAGCTGTAAGTACTGTAAGGTTTTTACATAAAAAATACTCACATTTTCCACTACAAACCGTCTCAAAAGTGTTTGAGTTAGAAGGCTAAATTCACCATATATAATTATGAGGATTCTTTATAAACATAGGAATTTGATGAAACAAACTCATGAAACTTAAGTATACTAGAAGGAATATGGACTGTTGATTTTATATGGTCTTAAAAGACAGATGGGGTCAACTTGGGTCTGCTTGTAGAGGGTCTACTGCCGTTTGAAGCCCTATAAAGGAATATGGAACGAGAGCCGTTGCTATCAAAAGAAATTTTAGGAAAAACGTCCATTACTTACATTGCAATTTAGATGTCGACAAGAAACGACTGGAGATGTTTCTGTGAGTCCATATCCATTTTGAATGTTGATTCCAATTGCCTGACATGAAACTAGTTTTAGAGTTGCTGCAGATTCAATATATTAGTTACAAATAATACGCAAAAGTTTGTAACCTCAAAGAAGCTGTCAACATGTGAAGGCAAACTACCGCCACCACTTATGCCAGCCTGCAGAAGAAAGTTAGCACATCATTATAGTCTACATGTTTTTTTTACCTAGATAGTAGACAAATACAGTAACAAATAGTCTGCACTTTGAAAAGAGGTAGGATAAATGACAAGTAAAAAATAAAGTTTAAACAGGGGTCAGAAAAAAAAATAACTTGTTAATGAAAGATTTATCAACATGAAAGGAAAGATATATTATAGAGAACTAATTGTAATATCACTTTACTTGGCAACACACAGGTATTCACAGAGTTAAATGAATATGGTTCTTCAGATCGAACCTTTGAAAGTCCAATAGCAGACAGAATTTTGCTATAGACAATCTTCTTTGCCAACATATGTATCGGCCACAATATAGAAGCAATAATCCTTGCCAGAAAAGTGTCCAAGACGGAAACAAGGTAAGAAGGCTGCTTCTGATTTTTCGTTAGACATTTTCCCTACAAAAAAGAATAAGACATTAAAACAGTATGTTGACATATCAGAATTCAACTTGTTCCACGCCAATTTGGTGCAAAGGACTACAATCAGGATTTTATAAAAGTTTTGACATGGACAAGTTAACTACTAATACTTAAAAAAAGAGTAGAGGCTCGAAATATTAGATTTTTGAGTGATGAAAATAGTAGCTACAGTCAGATGCATATATATGAATCTGATTAAAATTTGTTTTCCCTCAGTGCTCTGCAAGGATTAGTACAGTAGACCGAGATGAATGAGGATAAAAATAAAGCAATTAACACCTACCTAACATGCAATTTAGTTTATCAAAGTTTAACTAGCAACTTGCTTTTGAAGGCCATATATTAAGCACGCCAGAAGATAGTGGAATTTGAAATTATATATAAAGGGAAACCATTCACCAGAGTTACAATGCTATAGTTTATCTTTCATTAAAAGGAACTAAAGTTCCTTTTCATTAGGCTGAGCTTGTGCGTCAGACCTACGGCTACCAAAGTTAACAGATCTCTGAGCAAAATAAGAAGCAAATAACTGTGTTAAGGTTTAACCTCATAAATCCTTTTGAGCGCCATGTAAGCTAAACTGGTTCTTATAAATACGAGGGCTATAAATTTTCTAACAGCAGAGCTTGAAGAAATTTGCTTCTGAATCCCTCTGCAGTGTGTAATACGGAATTAGAGACAGCACACCATTATAAGTAAGAATTAGAGATTGTAAAAACTAATTCTACCAGAAATTATGAATGTCTGGATCATGTAAAACAGTCAGAAATTTATATAAGTTGAGGAGAGAATGGACCCTGATGAGAGGAATGATATCTGTTATGTCAAAAAAGTATGAATGCCATTATGGTCAAAGCAATAATAAACTGAAAAAAGAATAACACGCATAATTTAAAAAAAAATAGGAAATTTAACATCTGAGTATCCAAACATGTGTATTCTATTTTCGAACGAAGGAAAAAGTTATTAGACAAGCAATAGTGTTAATGCTGAAATAAAAGAAAGACAGTCGAGAATAAGTGAACCCCCCCCCCCCCGGTTATTATTTTCTCGCATATAAAGACCTAGATATTGTAATTAGTTTTGGTACGAGAGTTTAAACTTAATATACAGTAAATTTTGGGTACTATTGCTTGAATTCTTTATATGGTTCTGTGCTCATTCTACACATCTAACATGTCAACATGATTGACAATACATGTTCATGCTGCCAAACTAACTAATTAAAAAGATACTTTCGGTTGAATTACAATAGAAGGATGAAGAGATAATTACTCCATCTCATAGCATCACTATGTAGAACAGGACAAATAAAAATCAAATAGGAAAAGGCAGAATAATGGTGGTAGCCACATAGAACAGCCCTCAACCAGATTCTTTGTCTTTGCAAAAGAAAGCACATATCCTTGTAAGTGGTTACATACATGACAATATTTGTACACTACATTAAGCTACAACCAGTAAACTCGTGATGAATGGTTTACCTGTAAAGTGTGTCATATACCAAAGGAACAGATATCATATAATGAGGCTGATGTTGTCGCAAATCTTCCTACATAAGAATAGTATTGAAAGTAAAGAGTTGACGTGGACAAAAACACCAAGAAGCTCAGTAGTATACGTGCTATCAATGAAAAAAAAATTACAAATCTACATTTAGAAAATAGGACACCCTTTTAATATGCATTTTTCCCTCAATAGAAATGTGGATTGGCAAAATACTAGTCAAAACCCATATAAAGGAATCATTAATGTAAGTAACTGTACTAAATCATATGTAATTCCATTCTATACGTAGATTAAAATATTGGAAAAATATAATCATGCATATCAGCATCCACAAAAATCATGGGCTTCCATAGAAAAATGATTTAAACATTTCTTTCACATACAGTACCATTGCCAGAAATTTACGAACAAAACAATACCTTTAGAAATCTAACTGATGTGTATACTTGCTTAATCCCATGGGTGAAAGTGAAATATTCGCAAGAACGCTCATATGCATGCCAAGGTGGAAGCATGCTAAGAAATATATCTCCGGGTACAGCAGGTACGATGTCCCCCAAGTTATTTATCTGAAATTGAAGAGACCGAGTATTAATAAAAAATGTCAAACTTTGCTTTGGCATATTCAATAAATTTGTAAGCACAGAGACACAAAGGAGCAAATAATGATATAAAAGCTAGTCAATGCTTCAATTATAGAGTTCTAAACAATATACAGGTTGCTTTAATCATCAGATCATACGTGGTAGATTACTTAGAGTCTAGAATGTACTTGCACCATAGATATCAATATATCGGGATACATCTCACTCTCAGGGAATATCTGAAGTGGCACCCAAAGCTCTTATGCTATAGGAACCAACTCATCAATGAGACGCGATAACATTTCATTTAATGGTAAACTAAGTGTTAAAAGTCTGATCCTTGAATTGGAGGGGAGAGTCTGTGTGTTTACAGCAGCTGACTTGGAGGCTGGCTCTGCCATGCATGCGTGAGTGCATTGTGTGTGTGCGTGTGTGACAGGAAGAACTAGTTGTAGGCTTTTCAGAATAATGAGAACCTAGTAAAAAAAACTGTGCCCATGATACCGTGACAGAATACTTAATCAGAAACTCGTTCGTTCTTCCTAGTTAAAACCTAACTGAGAAATTCTTTTTGAATTAAAGTTTATTTGGTTTCCCATATTAGAAATTTCTTCTTAAAGGGCTGTTAAAAAGAAGGATAAAATCATATCCATAGATTAAATTTTCAAGTTCTAAATGGGAAAACTATGTGCATTTTTCTTTTTCTGAGCAAGAGACTGGCAAATCTTACCTGATGTAGAATATTTGCATGTGTGAGCATCACACCTTTGGGGTTGCCAGTGGTGCCACTTGTATACATAAATGTAGCAATATCATTGGAGCTTATGGGTTCATATGCATACTGTTTTCCTGAAATAAAGTATATAGTAAAAATGCATAGTAACAATGAGAGGAAACCTTTTTCTTAATAGTAACATTAATGGTGTGTGTGCTTTCTAAACTGAAAAGTCAGTATGAACATATTCAAGATATACAACATGAAAAAATTAGGGATAATGTAACTATAGAAATACAATAAGTGTTATTTTTATCAGTTTGTGATGCTTGCAAATGTGTGAGAGGTCCATGTTGAAACACAATGAATGCCAATATCTCTAAATATGTGTTCAAGTTTTACAAAAGCAACAACTTTTACTGATACAATTGACTATCAAAACTAAAATAAAAGCTAAAGATTAGAACTATCAGGAAAAAAAACTTTGGTGATTAAGAATTTAACAGTGGATCAGGACCTTTTATACCATGTCATGTGTTAAATACAAAGTAACTTACGAGCATCATGAGAGTCAAGCAAAATCATGCGACTTTCATGACCCAACTGTATGATTTCTTTATAATTGTAAACAGGTACTTCGTCAAAATAATTGCTATCCAGGCATGATTTATCCCCCCATAGTAAGATAACGAATCTCAGAGCTGCTTGAGAAGAGAAGGTTTCTGCAATCCGGTTAAATAATTCGGGATTGTCCACGGTCAGTGCAACACTGTCATAAGAGTGAGCAATAGAAAACAAACGCAGCTAAGAAATTTTACAAAGAGAATTCATGGGTCAGGTAGTAAGACTCACCATCGATAGAACTTCAAATAAGAATCCAGCAATTCTAAAGATGCACAGCTCAATTTAATTCATGTAATACAATACTATAATATCTTTGACGCCTGTAGATTCCTAATGAATTGCTTTGAGATTTTAGGAATTTTCTAAATACCTCTGAGGTTAACCACTAGTTAACTTTTTTCCAGAGCGGTCACCATGAAAAATGAAACTGCTAGTTTATCCAATTTTGTGTATGGTCAATGTAAATAATTATCTCTAAACGTAAGGGAAGACTTGTGGCCCACAAGTCAGTTGTGGCATACAGTTTAAAGAATTATGCTTAACAACAAGTTTAAATAAAGAAATTTTAACAAGGAAGCTATAGATGCCATCAAGATATGTTCAACTGTTGCTGTAGAGGAAGGGAAGCTTGAATTAATATTTAGAAAGGGCTTAGGGAAGATATTATTGACCTAGCACATCAACCAAAGATAAGAGCATAATCTGGAGAGGAAAAAGCGGAACCTATAGTCTACATCCCAAATAACCTTTCAGAATGGTTGTATATCTGCAACAACTCGTCGTCTGATGATCGCGACCCCCTCACAACATTAATTGCTCCGGTTGCCATTATACCTAGAGCCAAATATATACAAGAGAACTATTTAAAATTCAGAAATCACTAAAATTGTAAAAATTACAATATCTATCATAAGTAAACTCCTACACCACAAGATCACCAACATTACATTCCTAGTTTTAGATGATTATGACCTGTGATAATCTGAAACCAAGCAACAATATACTCTTATCGATGCATTTGTGATGTCAATTGTCAATGTCCATTTATTTAAAGCTGCATACCTTGATCTGCAACTAGCCACCTGCATGAATTTTCCGCAAAAAGAGCAAGCTTTTCGTAGGGATTTAATCCTATAACTCTGAGGCCTTCAGAAAAATCCAATATTTCCTCCTCCAGCTGCATTTTTCAATATGGAATATGTATTCAGTTAAAATTTGGTGTTTGCTTTTTCTGTAAAGCATTGCAGTAACAATCATGTGTTAGGTCAATTCAATTTCAAACAGGCAAATAGATAATGAAGTTTAAAAAGGAAAATCATTACTGGTTGCTGAAATACATGCAATAGACCTAATATCATTATAGTATTATATATCTAATACAATTCTTAAGACATGTACAAGTTGAAAACTTGGATGTAAATAGTAATCTTCATCATTCTGTATTATCCAGACCAAGTCAATGGCTCCACGAACGTCAACCCAGTCATACTACATAATTCCTCATGTGTGTGCTGCCAAAAACCATCCACAAAGTGATACAATAGGTAAATGATGTAAACATTCGGATACATTTGAAGAAACACCAAGTGAAAGATTTAATATCATGATTATAATTTCCGCCACACAGTAGTTATCAAAATAATTATTAAAAGTGATATGAAGATATACATATACAAATGGGTAACCTTGATAAAATTGAAAGGATAATTTTGGTATAGAAGCAATCAAGTGAATTATCTCTTGATGATTATTATGCAAATATGACCTGTTTATAAGTCATGTTCGTTGGAGGATCGTGATATGGGTCCACCAGTGCAACCCTATCACCATATTTCTGTGCTGAAGATCTCCATATGTCCGGGACGGCTTTCCATTCAGATGAGATTACATTATCTTCTGACAGTAATGCACTTTCTAGAAACGGCGAACACCTTCTAAGTTGAATTTCCTCTGCCTACAAAATAGAAAAATTAACTATTCAATAAATAATGAAAAATCTGTTGGCTGCTCAGAATTAGCATCATATCACTTAAGTATTTTTTCTAAATTGGATAACATGAGACAATATAATGTCTCGCTTTTAATTTATAAGACAACCGGGCATTGTGGGGGATGGGACCAAGAGACTTGCATAAACAAAACTTTACCAAACATTATGCTAAATTAGGAAAGTTGTACTCAAAAATCAGAAAGGCAAATGATAATAAAAGTAATTTAACAAGCCAAACATTCATGTCAATTCCACTCTAAGTACAGGATGAGAAATTACATCCTAATGCAGCCCTCTTTCCAAATTATGGTAATGACTCCGATTTTTCCCCACCCCTGCTCTAGAACAGAGTTACTTCCTTAAAGACTCCAACTTTAGTACTTTAGCTTTGCCATCCCCATCTCTCCTCTGGATGACTATAATCGTTAAAACTCGTCTTCACAAATATCCTTTCTCTACTTATCAGCATGAAAACTCTAGCTACAACCCCCCCCCCCAATTCATGCTCTGCGCTAGTGAGTTGTTTCCGTAAAGACTCCAACTTTATCCCTCCCCTATTTCAGAATTATCGTAAATACTTTAACTTAATATCATTCCGTAAAGACTCCAACTTTATCCCTCCCCTACTTTATAATCATGCTACACAGAACTTTTTCCGCAAAGACACTAACTTTAGCCCTTCCCTACCATTAAACACCTGTTTCTGTAAAAGACCCCGACTTCAATCCCCCCTACTCTACACAATTACACATACTCTATGGACTAAAATCCAAGATTCTAACTTCTAACAATCACTACACTAAAAATTACCAAACACATTGAACATAACAAAATTCTTGAATAAATCACAATTCACAACAACTAAAATACACAAATTCAACAAAAAGGGCAGTCAAGAAACAACCTGAACTTTGCAAGAAACTCTAAATCTTGAACTTAAACCTGCATCAAAACCATCATCACCACTAAACTTACAATTCTCACTCACAAAAAATGGTTTTTTTATTGCCAAGCTCCTAGAAAACAAGAATTGAAATGCATGTCTATCACAAGATTTAGACACAAAACACAAAGGACTTGTAATCAAAGCTCCAGAAACCATTGCCATTTTTCACTCAAAAAACAATGAAATCTTGGTGATTATGTTAGATAAGTATGATTTTTGTATGTATATGCAAGAAAAGAGAGATTTAAGTACATAGGAAAACGTGCAACTGAAATTCCAAGATTGAAATGGTAAGAAATAAGAATAATGTTAACGTGGGATAATCATAAATTAATGCTTCAAGTCATATCTATGTAACTAAGTAAGTATCAAATTCAAGGCTGTCAATTTAGGTGGCAATAATTTAGCTTGGACTTAATTAAGTGTAACTGCTACTTCTACTATTCAACTATCTTTGTTGTTTTGGTGGGCCATGTGATGGACTTATCAAAGCCTATTATACTATCCTTTTTATTATTACTATTTGTTAATTTATTCATTATTATCCTCTGTGTATATAAATATTCCCAATTCGGCTGATTAATCTTGTTTCACCGAGCACGAATAATTGATCGAATTGCGATAATTCGGGTTAAATCCCGAATATTTTTTAAAATCAGGGTCAAATTCTGATTCCGAGTGATGAAATCATCAAGGATTATTATTCTTTTTATTATTACCCGATTAATTTATTCATTATTATTCTATGTGATTGTGAATATTCCCGATTCGGTCGAGTGATGAAATTATCAAGAATTATTATTCTTTTTATTATTACCGGATTAATTTATTCATGCGATTATGAATATTCCTCATTCGGTGATTAATCCTGTTCGACCATAATCTATGAGCACGAATAATGGAGCGAATTGTGACTATCCGGGTCAAATCCCAAACATTTTTTAAAATACGGGTCAAAGTCCCGATTTCGAGTCCGAATAAGTCAAAGTTTATTGGCCCAAATGTAACCAACTTAGAGAAATAACAAGCCTAACACAAATCCAAAATGATCATTGATTTGTTGGTACACATAATAGTGAAACTTTGACAATTTGACTTATAAACTTAACAAAAGTCTCAAATCTTATCGATGTGGGACTGGAGTGTTACAAACTTCCCCAATTAAACTCCTAACTCGTAGGCCGGAACAAATAACCAATATATGTGGATCAATCCTCTCTACCCATTTTGGGATAATATCGGTTATATTCGTGTCCCCACCTCTGAAACTCTATCCATTGTGAGATTACCATGGGTCTTCCTGTCCCCACCTCCGACAATTTGACGCATCAAACATTCGATAGTCGGCTCTAATACCATATATGACAATCCGGGACTAAAATCATGTTTAGCTTGTACTTAACTAAGTGTAACCGCTACTTCTACTATTCAACTATCTTTGTTGTTTTGGTGGGCCATGTGATGGACTTATCAAGGCCTATTATCCTATCCTTTTTATTATTACTGTTTGTTAATTTATTTATTATTATTCTATGTGTATATAAATATTCCCAATTCGGTTGAATAATCCTGTTTCACCCTAATGTATGAGCACGAATAATCGAGCGAATTGTGATAATTCGGGTTAAATCCCGAATATTTTTTAAAATTAGGGTCAAATACTGTTTCTGAGTGATGAAATTATCAAGGCTTATTATTGTTTTTATTATTACCGGGTTAATTTATTCATTATTATTCTATGTGATTATGAATATTCCCGATTCGGTCGAGTGATGAAATCATCAAGGATTATTATTCTTTTTATTATTATCGGATTAATTTATTCATGCGATTATGAATATTCCCGATTCGGTCGATTAATCCTGCTCGACCATAATCTATGAGCACGAATAATGGAGCGAATTATGACTATCCGGGTCAAATCCCGAACATTTTTTAAAATACGGGTCAAGTCCCGATTTCAAGTCCGAATAAGTCAAAGTTTATTGGCCCAAATGTAGCCAACTTGGAGAAATAACAAGCCTATCACAAATCCCAAATGATCATTGATTTGTTGGTACACATAATAGTGAAACTTTGACAATTTGACTTATAAACTTAACAAAAGTCTCAAATCTTATCGATGTGGGACTGGAGTGTTACAAACTCCCCCAATTAAACTCCTAACTCGTAGGCCGGAACAAATAACCAATATATCTGGATCAATCCTCTCTACCCATCGTGGGATAATATCGGTTATATTCGTATCCCCACCTCTGGAACTCTATCCATTGTGAGATTACCATGGGTCTTCATGTCCCCACCTCCGACAATTTGACGCATCAAACATTCGATAGTCGGCTCTAATACCATATATGACAATCCGGGTCAAATTTGAAGCATTTTTCGAAAATTGGGTCAAGTTCCAATTTCAAGTTCGAATAAGTCAAAACCATTGGCCAAATGCAGCCAACTTAGGTCAACAATAAACCCACCACATGATCCCAAAATATCATGATTTGTTGGTACATATACTAATAATATTTTGTCTTTGTAAACTGAATAGAAATCCCAAATTTTATCGATGTGGAACTGGGACGTAACACGAATTCTCAGTTGAATTTTTATAATTCGATTAATTGGTATACATTTTTTTCTTTTAAAGTAAAAAAAAATATTTTAACTCGCTGCAAAAAAATATTGTTCATCATTATCGATGTTGTTCTTATGCAATTATTTTGCTAGTTTTTATATTTTGTTATAGTTAATATAAAGAGAGGGCAAAAAACTGAGAAGAATTCTAAGGAACCTTCAACACTGTATTTTCCACTTACTTTTTTCACAAATTAGAATTAACCACTATAACTGCTATGTTTTCTGGAAATTATTGGTTGGCATTCTGAAATGAGAATCATGGATATCAAAGACATATTGATATGGTGGTATCATACTTCTTACGGAATGTCGAAGATTCGAAACTTGTTAAAGTGAGCGTGTTTAACTAAAGAAAATATCAGAATCATAGATTATCAGACAAAAAAGCCTTCTGTGATGTTGCCATAACATTACATTCAATCAAAAAGGCCTCTTCTGATTCAGACAGACCCTTAACAGAGGATTTGTTCATCGAAACTTCCTTGTTTCCTTCAGCATTTACCCCTGTACATGCTGCAAATGGACATGGTTATTGACTAATTTCACAACTTTAATATAGTTAGCAACCTGAGAGACATTGCAATATTCAAGTCTTTTCTGCGGCACTTTTTTAGTACCTTAACGCTACAACAGCACCACTACCTTCAACGAATAACGATATATTAAGTATCATCGAATTTATTCAACTCCATGATAACGCAGAATAAGGATGTTAACCGTCTCTTGCTCAGCTTCATTTAAATACAATTCATGATATCTTTCTCCTCTTCGACCAGTAACAATGCCATTCAGAAATCGTCTTTCCATTCTCATTATTTCTCTCCTGTTTTCAGTATCATCTGCTGATGACACTGCTGTCATGATCAAACTATCCGCTGCCTTATCGTCTCTGTCTGACTGGACTGGCACATCCTACTGTGAATGGTCCGGTGTTAACTGCGATCACTGTGACAGAGTAACTGCTATTTACCTCTCCTCTAAATCTCTCTCTGGCACTCTACCATCTGAACTTTCTCAACTCTCTCAACTTAAAAAATTAACTCTCCAAAGAAACTCTCTCTCTCGGGTGCTTTACCTTCTTTTCCTAATCTATCCTCACTTCAAGAACTCTTTCTTGATTCTAATGATTTCACTTCAGTACCTCAAGATTTTCTTCTCGGTGCAACTAATCGGTTAACCTGTTTGATCTGCAGCTCAGGAATAATCGGTTAACTGGTGTACTTCCTCCATTGACTAAGCTTCCTAAATTGATCAATATTTCGCTGCAGTACAATAAGTTGCAGGGTCAGTTTCCGGAGTTTAAAAGTGGAGTAAAAGCTAGATTTGAGCAGACTATTAGCTTCTGCAGGAGCTCTCCTGGGCCTTGTGATTCTCAGGTCAATGTGCTTCTTGCTGTAGCGGGGGCTTTTGGGTATCCTATGTCGCTTGCAGAAGCTTGGACAGGAAATAATGTTTGTGCTAAATGGCCATTTGTTACTTGTGATCCTCAACGGAAGAATGTGACAGTGTTGAACTTAACATGCAGAATTTTTCGGGTAGGATTTCACCTGCCTTGGCAAATCTTACTTCACTGCGACATCTGTTGTTGAGTAACAATGATCTTACTGGTTCCATTCCTGAGGGCTTGAAATCATTGGATCAGCTAGTGGTTCTTGATGTGTCGTATAACAATTTGAGTGGTTCAGTACCTAATTTTACACCTACTGTCAAGTTTACTGCGATTGGCAATTTGTTTTTTTGGGCATATATAAATAGTATCGCAACAACCTGCAAACTTTAATCTATGAACCATATTATCACTTGTTGATTTCATAAACATGCTCCCTAATCTCTTTTTATATTCCTTTTGTGTAAAGCATATGCTCTCTCTCCCTTCTTCTGTCAGTAACAATGTCGTCCAGAAACCATCTTTCAGTCCTCATTATTTCTCTCCTCTTCTCTCAATCATTCTCGGATGACAGTGCCATCATGTCCAAAGTCTCCAGCGCCTTCACATCCCCTCCGACTGCCTGGACTGGTACATCTTACTGCAAATGGACTGGCATTAAGTGTGACAGCTCCAATAGAGTAACCGCCATCAACCTTCCTTCCAAATCTCTCTCCGGCACTCTCCCATCTGAGCTCTCCAACTTATCTCAACTCAAAACACTAGCTCTCAACAGAAACTCTCTCTCTGGTAATTTACCTTCTTTTGCTAATCTCACCTCACTTCAAGAAATCTTCCTTGACGATAACAACTTCACTTCACTCCCTCGTGATTTTCTTAAAAGACTCGCTAATTTACAAACTATAATTATTAGTGATAATCCAAATCTTTCCCCATGGCAAATCCCTGACTATTTGTCTGAGAGTACTAATTTGGTTACTTTTGCTGCTAGCAATTCAGGCATTTCCGGGACTATTCCTGATATCTTTGATGCTTTCACAAATTTTCAGAATCCGAGACTTTCATACAGTAATCTTACTGGAGAGTTACCCAAAACATTTAGGGGTTCTAAAATCCAGAATCTTTGGTTGAATAGTCAAGTTCATGGGTTATCTGGTTCTATTGATGTGCTATCTTCAATGGCCCAGTTGTCCCAAGTTTGGCTTTATGCAAATGCTTTTACGGGTTCTGTCCCAGACTTGTCGAGATGCTTAAACCTATTTGATCTGCAGCTCAGGGATAATCAGCTAACTGGGGTACTTCCTCCTTTGATTGAGCTTCCGAAATTGATCAACATTTCTCTGCAGAACAATAAGTTGCAGGGTCAGTTCCAGAGTTTTGAACTGGAGTGTCTTAGTGTCTACTACACTTGGAGACACATACACTAATAGCTTCTGTACGAGAATCCCTAGGCCTTGTGATAATCAGGTGAATGTGCTTCTTGATGTCGCCGGTGCTATGGGTTATCCTATCTTACTTGCAGAATATTGGACAGGGAATGATGCTTGTGCCAAGTGGACATTTGTTACTTGTGATTCTCATGGTAGGAATGTAAGAGTATTGAACTCTCCAGGCAGCATTTTTCGGGTACAAGTTCACCGGCCTTGTCAAATCTTACATCACTGCAAAATCTGTTTCTGAGTGAAAATAATCTCACTGGTTTTATTCCTGAGAGCTTGACAACACTGGTTCACCTAGTAGCTCTTGATGTGTCCAATAATAATTTGACTAGGCAAGTACCACCTAACGTCAAGGTTATCGTGAATGGCAATATGTATCTTGGACAAAATGTAAGCAGCGAGGACGAGGATGGTAAGAAATCCGGTCCGGGATCAGATTCAGGGACACCTACTAATAGTCCTAACATGGCTTCAGAAAGGAGCTCAACTTTGGGTGTGACTGCTACTGTCTCTGTTGCTGTTTATCTTTAACAGGGCTCTCATGTCTGGTATCTTCCCTGTTATTTTCTTCCTCTGTAACCACATATACAAGCTGAGTTTTACACTATCACTATTATCACAGCAAGTCATGATTGGCTGTTTATCAAGTCTAAAATCTAAATTTTTAAGCAATTCTTCTTTTGAAAAACATTATGGTTCCAGAAAAACTACTAATATAGGACTATTAGCAAGAGACTCCGGAGGGTGATGTTGCGTATTCCTAATCATAGATAATCGCTGCTGGAAACCGATATTTATGCTGCAATGAGAACCAAAAACACGTAGCAAAGACACATTGCCATTAAAATGCTGACAAGCTATTACCAAGGTATATGAACTATATGACTGAGGTAGTTTACCAATGCAACTCAATTCTCCTGTTTCCTCTCCCTTGGTTTTTACTATATCATAACAGCTTAACTTCAAGGAAAGAGCATTAGCATACACACCATAATTGAATATTAAAAAGAAATCAGTATAATTTGAACTGCAAAGCAGTTCTTCAATTAAAGAAATGTTACCTTCTCCAGAAATAACCACTAAAACTTGCAAATAACTAATGTTTCTTATTCATAATCAAAGATAATCTGTACTGGGATGTGTTACTAATGCTGCACAGGGAGCCAAAATAACCGAAAGATATATTATCAATGCATGGACGTAAACATGCAGTAAACAATTACCATAGTATTAGTATATCTAATAGATTCGACCATTTAGCTACCAATGCAACTCAATTCTCAAATATAAAACATCATATCACATCAAAAAGTAGTGTTTGCTGAGCAAACTCTGTAGATCCTTCAATTCACTGAGTTCACAAATAAAAGAGAAAGGAAAACAACTTCTTGAAATCAAACTCCATAAATGCAGTTGAATTATTTAAGCGGCAGCAGCCTTTCCTTTCTTCCTCTGGAGTTTCTTCATGTAGAATTCCAGCTCCTTGCCCTCCAAAATGTATCTGTCAAGAAAAGGAAATTAGCCACATGAGACACAACTGCTGTGAGGAACATCACACAGTTATAGTAAAAAGACAATGAAATTTGGTCTTCTTGGCTAGCTGCCACAAACTTGTGCTACTTGTGTACACTTTTTAGTAGGCATATAGTGGATTTGTTATAACATGCTTGAAAGTGAATTATATCATTGAAAAATAGAATTCACATACCCATCAGCACGGCCACACTGGCCAGGTCGTGACGAAATTGAAGCTAGAAGACGCCCACCTCCAAATTGTTCTTCAATATGTGCATCAATTTTACGATCCTCTTGTCGCTTTTCAATTTTTCTCTGGACATGGTTGCTCTTCTTCGCCTCCTCGGTCGCAGCATCACCATCCTATTCAAAAAACAATACTTACAGTTAGATAGTGATTAGTGAATGATATTTAGCCCAAACTGTTACATCAAAACAGTTAGGTGTGGAGCACCTTATGAAAAAAATAGTTCACCACTCACAATGGACAAGAGAGCATAACAAACGAGTTCTATCAAGTAATTCGACCAACTAGATCTTACAGTTGCATTTCACAATCAGAATAACAAGTATTTCTAACAAGTTTTCATTGCATTGTAAAATAAAAACAGGGAAATTGTAACCAAAATAGCCATAAAAAATAGAGGCATTGCGAGATAGAAAAAAACTTATACCTCTCCCTCTTTCTTAGCAGCAGCAGATGTTTTCTTCTTGCGACCAATCTCAACACCATAGTGTTGAAGGTACCACTGCTTAAATGGTGCAGCATCAACCTGAACAATTGCACTCTTCACAAGTGTCTGTGTCCTCACCAACTCATTGTTTGATGCATTATAAACCACATCTAGAATTCTGGTCTTCCGTGTCACAGCCTCACTACCCCACGAGTAGTTACCTGTATCCAACCTCAACGCCCTCCACTTGACATTACCACCTCGAACACGTACTCTTCGAACAGTCTTGTTGCTCGACAACTTTGTGTTTGCAGGCTGTCTTCCGAGCTCGTACCTAACAAACAGATGAGCAGACAAAAGTTGAATGTCAACAACTAATAACCACCACATGTTGGTGATATTACTGACCAACGGAATCTACAGATACCAATACAATTCACCAGGTGATCCATCAACCATTATAACTAGTAGTCCAAACATTAAAAATTTAACAGTATCCTTCCCAAGTATTTGCATAATATTCACTCACACATCTTCGCATATAATGCCAATTTCAAAAACATCAAAAACTTGAAATAACTAAGAAGGTAAAAACGATTTAAAAAAAAACTGCTCTATCAAATCTTAAACACAAACCTATACACATAAAGCACATTCTTCTGTCTTTCTGTTCATATCATTAAAAAAACTATCCCCAGCAAATAAGACTCACATATCAATCAGCACGGTAAGGCAGAAAAAAAAATTGCCATCAACATTTTAACAAAAGAATTAGAAGACTTTTTTCTGCCTGACTTAAAAATAAAATATAACTATCCAACATTTCGGTCTACACATTTCTAGGCACTTCAGTCATTACCCGTTGGTTTCTCAATAAAAAAAATCCACAACTTTCTAAACATTTCCCTAAACAACCATCACATTTCACTATTGTTAATTCACTACATTAACTGTCAACTGTAGTGGATCATATTCAACCACTAATGCTAAATCAATGAAATCTAAATCAAACAGTCATACTAACACCACAAACTAACAGGTAAAACTCTATAGAGCATCAATCAGCTATTCTAATAGATTACAAAGAACCAGCTAAGCAAGCATACAGTATAATCAATCAAATTACATATCATAGTTTACACACACTGAGAGAGGGAGAGGGAGAGAGAGAGAGAGAGAGACTTAGAGGGAGAGAGAGATGGGGGGAAGAGAGGGGGAGAGACAGAGGGAGAGGGGGAGAGAGAGAGGGAGAGGGGGAGAGAGGGAGAGAGGGAGGGAGAGAGAGAGAATTAGATAGAGATAGGGAGAGAGAGAGAGAGAGATTACTTTCGCTTCTTCCTCCAAGCTTTCTTTTTGCCTCCAGTGGCACGCCTCTTGTGCATAGAATCACGAGAAATACCTATACATACACATATACATACAATTCAATTTGGATCTACTATAGACAGATACATACGAAGAAATGTAGAAAACCGTACCCATGGCTGCCGACGACGATTGACCTCTCTCTCTCTCTCTTCTCTCTCCGCCTCCAAAGGGTTTAGGGTTTGTTTCAAATGCCCTAATTTATATTGGCATTACCCCTCCCTACGACGTCGTTTTATGACCTTTTTAGTTTTTATTTTAGAGATCTTATTTTTTAATTTTTTTCGAGAAAATGGTTTTCTTTTTTAAAAAAAAAAAAATAATTTAATAAAAAAAAAATTATGTGACATCTATACTTATAATCGAAATTGAATAAACAAATAATTATATCATTGTTGAATTATTTCTTTTTTACCTAGACAATCAAACGTAGATAATCAAACGATTTTTTAAAGAGACTTGTCCACATAATTCTATAATTTGATTTAAGCAAGTGATCATATAATGATTAGACATGTCTGTAATTCACCAATTATTATTTTGAGCACTTGACTACAGTGAATCATAATCAATATCATGAAATCCCATAAATTTGTAATTTCAAAAATGATGAACATCAAGAAAAATTAAAATCAAAATCAAATTCTTACAATAATAAGAAGAGAATAAATAAAACCCAAATTAATTGAAAATTTATTGAAGAAAAATGAAAACTTAATCAAGAAAAACAAATAAAAATGAGTGGGGCATTTTACCAAAGAAATATTAATGAAAGCCCCCTTACAAAATTTTTGAGACATGCAACTTAGAACATCTTCAATAAAGGGTTGTCAAAATAGTTGTCAACATTACCAAATTATCACAAATATTAATTTTTATATTAATTTTTTATGTTAACACACTCCATGTCAATTTAACAATGTTTCACTTCAATAATTAGTAACCTTCGAAAGTTGTTATGATTTCCTAAATTAAATTTGTAAACTACTCTTAAATTAAAAATAATATTGATGATATATATTTTTTATACTAATATATGTATTTTAACAAGTTGTCAAAATTCGACAACATTGGTCGGCAACCTCAATAATAGGAGTGCTTGCCCCCTTAACTTCGATAACCTTTTGCCAATCAAGTGGGAGATTATTGTCCGCAAGGGCCGACTCAATTGGTTAAATAGGGTATAACTATCCTCTTGGTCACATGATCGAATTCACGGGAGGAGAATTTATAATTATGGCTCTGTTTGTGATTGCTGTTAAAAATTGCTGTGCTGTTAGAAAAAGTGCTGCTGAAAAAAATGTTGTTGTAAAAATCAGATGACTGTTTGGTAATTTTTTTGATACGTATATGTGTTGATGTAAAAAATTAAAAATAATGATGCTTTTGGTAAGGTTTGATGGTGAAATAACATCTGCTTCCCGTAACAGCTGAAAAACAGCTTTTTCTAAAAGCATGGGGGACTTGCTTTCTCTAACAGCAGCTTTTAGGCCAAAAGTACTTTTTCGAAAAGCAGTTTTTAAATTTTACTAAACAGTTTTTAACTGTTTTTCAGCAAAAAGCTGCTGTTGTTGTCTGCAACAACAATACCAAACATACCCTATATTATCCTGAGTCAGAGCTTGTCGCTTAAATACGATTTATCTTGATTGGTTTGCAGGCCGGCTTAGGGTTACCTACGATAAAAAAAAATTAGAGATTGTTGCTTAAATGCGATTTATCTTGATTGGTTTGCAGGTCGGCTGAGGGTTACCTACGATAAAAAAAATCCCGTGGGAGATTCTCGATAATAATGTGATTTTTTCCATAATTTTCTTTGTTAATGCACACATGTGATAGTAATTAAAATAATTGATAAAAAAATATATTTTTTTTCAGATGAGTTTTTATGTATTTTAAAAAATTAAAAATTTTAGTTCAGTTAAAATGTAAAAAAATATAAATAAATCAACAAAAACGAACATAAGTTATTTTTTTAAAAAAATCTCTAATTTCTTTTTTATGAAATCAGTAATAACATTTCAAATAAACTAAGGAAATTGGTATTTTATGAATTAGTTTTCATGTTAAATTAAACTAGATATAAAGACAAAAAAAAAGATTTTTGCATAAATACCCAAGTTGCATAAAATATTTGTAAAAATACGGACCAGCCTCATATGCAATCATATATGCAACCGTTTCAACCTAATATCCGTATTTTTACAAATATTTTTATAAAAGGTGATATTTTTGGTAAATTCTCAAGAAAAAAAGGCTAACTAAGGGTCTGTTTGGGATCCTCTATTTAAGTTACTTATTAACTTATAAGCACGTAAGTACTTATCGACGAGTGTTTGTCGATTCAACTTATAAGTCATATTTACAACTTATAAGCTGACAAGTTAAATGTTAGCAACGATGTACTTTTTCTCAACTTATTTTCATTTTTCGCTTTTGTTAATTTACTTTAGCTTTAAAAATATATGTTTGTAAATATTATTCAAATTTAAAATTCATAAATTAAGATAATTATATTTGAAAAATTATTTATTTTAGTTCATTTAAGTAAAAAAATTCCGACTTTTAAGTAAAATTATCCAAACACTTACCGTAACTTATAAACATCCATTTACTTATCACTTATAAATCACTTATTCATTTTACTTATTTTAAAATTTTCCAAACGGGCACTAAATATTGATAATAGACACATCTCGAAAAATTGTGAAATGTTTTTTTACAAGGTGAAATGGTTTTAAATGTGACTCAATATTATACACTAAAATACACCTTAGGCCTAGCAAAAAATACTCAAAGAAAAATCTCTCAAGAAATGTCAGCCATTATCTCTAAACATTTGTCCGTTATAACTCTTCTGAACCACACAAGAATGATCTCAAGTTTTGACAGGTTATGATATATGACTACTTTCGATATTGATGCCTTGACTATAAATGTTGTAATATTACAGCAGATTTTACTTTAGTACCTGTGTACAAGTAAATTTACTAAACAAAGTGTCACTAGCAAACATCCTCTTCCATAATATCTTTAGAAAACATTTCTATCTCTTCTAACAGAACTTTGTTCCTAACTTGTACTTCTTTTGACCTGATGCTTGTAGGGGAATGAGAGGACATGAGGTTGATAACAAACTCACAAGCATTTCCTAGTCCATCTGAGGTAATATCCAGCTTCTCCGTGTGCTCCTCTTTGCTGTCCTCCTGACCATTCTGCGAGTAGATACGCTTCCTGCATTCCTGAATATATATGAACATGAATAGATTAGTACATAGAACCAGTCTTCCGAAACTGCATAGCCTGTAGAGTTTATTTAGAAAACTACATAGTTGCAGATGCATAATATGAAATTTGGATGAATATAACTCGTCAATTGTGAGTTGTAATATGCTACGGGTTGTAGATAGAATAAACTTGTGAAAATTCCTTTGACTTTGATATAGTAGATGCTTGAACAGAGAGCTAGCTTATAAATAATCACCTGGAACAGACGGTTAAGGGCAGCAACTTGCTCGGCCTTTAAGTAACCTGAGGTTAGAAGCACTCGAAATAAAAGCACCATTTCTGGGCTCAAATTACTTGCTGATAGGTTCTTAACAATACCCAATATGCTAGAATCATCAAATACTGAGGACATCCATTGAGGAACATTATTCAGTTTGAGCAACGCGACTGCTACATGAATTGCAGGCTTATGATGAATCGGCAATGACTTTGATGCTAAACATGGAACTGCCAAAGACATTACCAGTTCTTCTATGACTAACCTGCACCAGTTGTTTCTCCCAAAGACTTGGGCTGATATATCCTGTTTTTGCCAGCCCAGAATAGTTGATAAACATAGAGAGCAGTTCATGGCAACTCTTATATCACTGAAATGTAGCATGCCTTCTAATACAGCAATAACTGATTTTAAGTAGTTTAAATTGCAGTTAAATTTTCCAGGTTCCATCCTCTCCTCTTCAGAAATTCTAGTTAGTAGTTCCAAAAGGCAATATGAAGCAACCAATTTCACTGGAGGAGAACCAAAATGAATCAGTCTGCACAAATCTTGGCAAGGGATGCTTATAAAATATATCTCTTTCACAGTGCCACAATCAAACAAATCAAGCAAACAGAAATTCCCCGGTACCACAGCGTGCATACTGTTGGAAAAATAAATTTCATTTTCAACACAAGTTACTCAAAAAGGGTATTGGGATTAAGCACTGACCTATTTAGCAAAAAAAAGTAAGTACTGACCTTTTGAAAGCGAAGTAGTTGAGTAAAAGAAGAAATATCAAGCTCGCTCCTACGTTTGTTCCTTCATCAAGATCAGATAAAGCAGGTCCTTTTGAACAGGCTTCACGGATTGTTTTGTTAATTGTTTGCACCAAAGAAGAACTCAGAAGAATGGATTTTGATACTCCTACCAATGCTTGATTTGTAGAATGGTGCAAAATTAAACAAAGAATGCCAATAATCATGAGACCTTCATGATTCCACCCATCTGCAGTTGCTGTCGCAATCAGGTAGTCCACCATCTGAGATGTAAGACTAGAGGTTCAGTAAATCTTCAGGAGAAAAAGAAAGGGGGAAGGGCTATAATAGCAGAAATGCTTACCTTCATTGTAACTGCAAGCCATGACTCGTCTTCTGAGATCGACTTAGAGTGCACTGAACTAAAAATTCTAAAAATTAATTTCAACAAGTTCATGTAAGTATTTGGGTAAGAGGCATTCCTTGAATGATAATAAAGATTTTCGATTGCGATCCCTATTCCATGCAGGCATAATTGGTCTGAAGCACCTGGACGTGTGTCGATTATTGTTGCAATGAGATTCAACACAGAAACGGTGTCATCCTCTTGTCCGCCTTCTTCTACCAGTTCTCTCAGTAAATATACCAAGAGTGTCGCACCAAAGTTGTCTTCTGAAGCTACCAACTCAGCAAGGGTAAATACATCCAGCCTTTGACTTTTGTTGACATGCAGAATGATATGATTAGCAGCAGAACTGTTACATCTGCATAACTTGAGAATTTGGTTGGAAAGTAACTTGCACATCTTTTCTTGTTGAAATAACCATTTCAGTGATTTGAAGTGAATTTTTGTAGAAAGCAAATCCCAATCTTTTTCACCGGCAAGATGAAACAAGATCCTTTCAGCTTCTGGACTGTAAGGGATTTGGTAGCTCATCTTGGCAAGACTTCTATAGAGGCCATACAAGTTTACCAGAATTTCTATTGTTGCAGACTTAGCAGCTCCATATAAGAGCTCACCATTGTTAAGTAGGATATATTGCTCAACAGAAGCCAACACCAGCTTATCATCTGCAAGCCTACAAGAAGAAGAAACCAAAAGGAATGACATACAGGATGCATTACTTAAAGTTGATAGAGAAAGAAAATCTGGCATTAAAAAATTTGATTACCTATCATCATACAAAGAGCTGGTATAAAGTATCAGCAGAATCGCAGATTGACAAGATATAGATTCTAGATTATGGGAGCTCTTCTGCCCTAGTAAGTATAGCATCTCTATAGGATCAGATGGTAGATGAGAAGCAGCATCTCTGATGGGTTTCCCAGAATCATTTCCCAGAAGCACATCCACCAGTGAACTGGACATGAGATGAACTCTCCATTTCATTCTTTCTGCAGGGAATAAGCCGAGACACCCAAATGAAAAGCTGAACCAGGAGGAAGAAAGCAAAATGTATGCAAAGTCTTTGGGTTTAGTATCAATATCCTGTAGCAATATCGTATGGAAGCTTTCTAGCACTCCCAAGACCATATCTTCTTCCATGTCACTGATGGCTGTAACAAACCAAGGTAAAAGGTGTGTTTTGCACACCTCTAGAATGCAATTTCTTAGTTCCATGTAGCTGGTGTTGGTATTCCTCTCACAACCATATGCATATGCCTCTTTAAGTAGATATAGGGAGTGCAGAAATTGGCTGGGGTGCCTTCCGTACATTCTTAAACAATTTAAAATCGCATGCTTAGATGCATCTTGAAGTGTTAATGCGAAACTTGAAGCCTCATGACAAGATGGAGACTTTATAAGAGCTACCAAGAGCGAGCAAGCTAAAGTAAACGTTTCAGGAAGCATTCCTGTGTCGCCATCTATATGCTTTTTTAGCATTCCTGCCAAAACAAGGCTAATTTCTTCAATGTGGGAGTTGGACAATATTCCAGGACAATTTGAAACACAGTTCATTATGAGCTTTATCGTTTGAGGTTGCACAGGATGAAATGGAACATCTGCCACATAATGCAGAACAGGAAGCAGACTTGTAAAACCAATAGCAAGTCTTGGTTTAAACACTAGCTCAGCAGATGATAATAAATCAAGAACCTGCAGGCAAGTATTGACAAGTGTATCTTTGCATCCTACAATAGTAGAAGGTTGTCAGAAGGATTAGTAGATCATACATTGTAAAGTACAAATTTATCTAAATTACTAGGCAATTAATTTTGAGAATGTCAAATTTATGCATGAAGATACAAGCTCTCAGCAGCTACTTAGATCTAGCAAGAGATAAGAGTAATTGACCATATGACCAGATAAACAGAAACCTTGTTTACTGTTTCAACCAGGCTAAAATACATTTACAATTGGAAAAAGGTTTGGATTCAATATGCAAAAATTTAGGAATATTTGCAGAAACTCTTAATTATTAGTAAATGTTGTAGTTCTCATTAGAAGCCGTTTAAATATCTACTGTTTCCTGAATGATACCTGATAATCTCAGAATTTCAAACACGTAATCTGCTATATTCTCTTCCACCAACACATGGACTATTTTCTCTGAACTGTGTTCCCTTGACAAATACAGAAATGTTAGGTGTAAAGTAGCTGTTTGCACTTGGTCATCAGATGAAAGCAGTGGTGCTTTGATGGCTTCAGCAAATAAGCGAGTCATCACAGACCCATCTGCTAATTGATTTGTTTCCATAAAGTTGTCATCTTCATATATATCCCCACTACTGATATCAGTTCCATATGCACTCTCAAAGAAACCTCTCTGAGCCAGCACCGACAGAAGTGCTACAATGACACATTAAATTATTATTGAATGTGCAAGGTGACTACAAAAAAAATATTACAATGGTCAAAGATCTAGATCAGTAGATTCAGTATGAAGTAACTACTGCTAATTAATCAAGCAACAAAGCAATCAGGTACATCGTAATTATGCATATTAATTTTAAGTCACATATATCATCACAAAGGAAGCAATGAACAGTCATCTCCACAGTTTAAACTTTGATACCCTTGCACTGCCTTCTGGAAGATACATTTGATCCATCTACCTTGGAGGCTTGGACCATCACGTCCCAATATCAGGTTATGTGATAAAAGTTCAAACCATGCCACACAGATCACCAATATGTAACCTCACAAAATTAACAATATAATATTGGAAGCATAACTAAAATAGGAACTTGCCATTTGCAAACATGTAACAGTGTTACATGCTGGATTACTATCATTATGCAGTTTTAATTGTTTAATCATGCTTCCGCTTCATGAGGGGAAGAAAGAAGAAATGAAGAATAATCATAAATTTGTGAAAGATATATGCTATAGAGAAAGAGAAATTGACAGACCTATGCAATTCAAGCGAACGTCATCAGACTCAGTTTTCATGAGAGCTTCCAGAGATAAACGCAAGAGTTTGGGACCACAGGTAATGAAAGCATCAGTGCTATTATCATCCTTAAACGTGTTCTGAAGGATTAAGATCTTGTAGAGAACAAAGAGAATCTCCCCTCGAATCTCTTCACTGTATTGAAAAGGAAACTAAATCTTCGATATGATGAGAAATATTAAAAATAAAGGACTTGTGCAGCTAGATTGTTACCTAGGCAACTGAAGACCGGACACAAGATTTAAAGCAAGGGATTCTTTGTCTTTAATGTTGTTGCAGGGATTGCTCTTCTGATGATCCAAGAGCACACCTAAGCAATGAAGCTGGGGAAGAAAAATATCTAAGGTGAGAAAACACAATCATCTCTTCTTTTTTCCCACAAAAACCAACTAGATGAAACACCGAGATAGGAGCTAAAAGATACAGTAGGCCTTTTCTGCTTCAAACACAAGTAACATGCTACGTACATGTCAATGCATATGTGGTTAAACTATATCTAAATCCATATGTCATGCTGTGATGCACGCAAATGGCGCTAATTCGGTTGCTGTTGCTTATGGAAATTTATCACTATAAGCACATAACTGTATGTTTGTGCTCTAACCTCAGTTCTTTTTCGTAGCATTTCATTTAATTAATTCAAGTCATCAATAATTATAGCCTCACTGCTAATCCAAATCATAGTTTCAGGTGATTAAGGATGTACACTTAATCATTTGTTGCAATACAGCACTGATTTGAACACCTTATGAATTCGTCTTTTACACTTATTCATATAGGACTTTGATGCTTGTCCAGTAATTTCTCACAGTTTTAAAGCGAAAAATAGATATACAAAACTGCAACAAAGAACATCTCTATGTATACTAATCAATCAATGAAGCAATTTAATAACCAGTAAACACATTTAATCTCCAGACTTCTCTGTGATACATCATAGAAAGTCACCTAAAACACGTATCATTTGAAACCTCAAATATACACAATTAATCCAGAAACATTTCCACAAAGGCATAAACTAACATGTTCAACTAACCGTACCAGGACACTTATCCAGTAAGTTCCCGTGCTTTATAACCTGACAATAGCTACAAATGTACACCTCTACATATACTAATACTAACCAGTCAATCATAGACTTTTACTACCAGTAGAAACATATAACAAACTCGAAACATCTCCAAAATCCATAATACAATTTCACTTTAAAATACTCAACTAGCCTTTCAAACTGCACAATCAATCCATATCATTACTCTAAACACCTCACATCTACTCCAAGCTACAGCATCCGAAATCAATTACATTATGTCACCACAAACCACCGGTAAAAGCATATAACATTCTCGAAACTTATTTGAATAAAATGAATTATAACATATCACTAAGAAAAACACATAAATATAACTTCAAACAGTCTGAATCACGCAGTTGTTATAATAATCTCACCATAAAATTCACATAATAATCTCGAAACTTCTTCAAAACAAATTACTCAACATAACTTGAAAAAAACGATAACAGAATTTTCTATTTCAAAAGAGTAGATTTCGCAATTATTCCATAACAATGTACATAAACACCTTCTGTCTACTCCAAGCTAGATTCTCCGAAATCAATTACACAACGTCACCATAAAATTCACACAATAATCTCAAAACTTCTTCAAAACAAATTATTCAACATCACTTCAATTAAAACATATATAAAATTCTCCACTTCAAGTAGAGTAAATAACGCAATTAATCCATAACAATAAACACAAACACCTCGTGTCTACTCCAAGCTAGATCATCCGAAATCAATTACACAATCTCACCGTAAAATTCACACAATAATCTCGAAACAAATTATTTAAATTACGCAATTGATCCGAAAACATTACCATAAACACCTGGCGTCTACTCCAAGCCAAAGCTCCATCCGAAACCCTACCCGAAACTCTATTAACAAACTCTCCGTACACCGACTCATCTCCCACTCTACACATCTCCACAACAATCTCCACCACTTGTTTCGCGATCGCCTCATCATCAAACGACGCCAAACACGCCACAAGCGGAGAAACCAAAAAATGCGGATGATAAGTAAGCAAACACTTGAGAAATTGAGGTTGCGAGAGCGCGAGAGAGAGCTGAGAGAGAGCGTAAGAGACATGAAGTGTAGGAGAATTAGGCGCGGATATGAGATTCGAGAGGCATAAGAGGCAAATTGAGCCGCCTTCGAGAGTGGAGAGATTGAGAGAGGCGGTGTGGCCTTGGGAACAGTGTGGGGAGGGTGTGGAGAGGGCGGAGAAGTGGCGGTGGTGGTGATCGGAGACGACGAAAGAGGCGTGCATTTGAATTTGAATTTCGAAAAAAGAGGGGAGGGATCTTTTTGAATTTTTGAAATTGAGCGGTAATGTGCGGGAAAGACCGAAAAGGCTATGTGCATAAGGAAAAACGCAAGTCTGATAAATTTTAGGGCATTTTAAAAAATACGATTTTTTGTATTTTTTTAAGTTTTTATTTTAAAAAGTGATATTTTAATTTTTTTTTAGAAAACTACGATTTTACAACTCAATCCTGTTTTGAATGAAAATAAATGCGACCAAAAAGACTTAAAGTATATTTCAGAAATTGTAAAAAACATTGCATATCTAGTTTGATTTTGACTGCTGCCTGTAATTTTACAAATATTTGCGAAATATAGTAAAATCTCAAAAAAAAAAAAATAGTGATTTTGATAAAACCCAAAATCCAAATCATGTCTTTAAAGATCCAGAATTTCCAGATTTTGTCTATCAACTACTCAAGGCTCTCTAGTCTCTATGGATTAAAGTAAGCACCTAGAGTTAGGAATGACACATTGTCATAATTTTTGCTTAAACATGAACTCAAGAGGAACAATTGACAAGACTCTATTCTAGAAGCAACATGGAGGTGATATGATCCTAATTCAGATTTATGTGGATGATATCATTTTTTGTTTTACTAATAAAAAATTATGTCAAAGATTCTCAAAACTCATGCAGAGTGAATATGAAATGCACATAATGGGAGAATTAAGTTACTTTTTCGGATTTCAAGTCAGTCAAATAAGTGATGTAATCTTCTTCAGCCAAACCAAGTTTATTAAAGATTTATTGAAGAAATTTGGAATGTTTGATTGTTCACCTGCATCAACACCTATTTGCACACTGATACCCCTCAGCACTCACCAGCCTCTCTCCTTTTTCCAAATTATGTACAGTAGAAACTCGATAAATGAATAATTTCGACAAATAAATATTTATCTAGTACCAGCATAATAAAAATAATATATCTTTGACTTCAATAAATGAATAATTTCGATTAATGAATAAAATATTTTGATCCCGATGATATTTATTTATTGAGGTTTGTCTGTATTCGATTTAGAGCCTATTATCAGTGTTTTTGGTTGGGATAAGCCCCACTTTATTATTTTTCGCTTGATTTTTATTCTATTTAGTAAATCTCTCTCCTTGTTGAGAATATTTTTAGTCATTTATTAAATTTTACTTACCCCTTTATGGGTTTGCCGGTCTCTTCTTGTCGAAGTTTAATTATACTTTGTTTGTCTCTCTTTGTGAGAGTTTGCTCGTGTTTTAATGTCCGAGATCTTAAATCTGCAAGACGTTAATAATAATGATTCCTTAAGAAGAGTTTGTATGATATCGTGGTTATGGTCAATTTATGGGACATGTTTTGACAAATCAGGTATATACGGTTCTCACATATACACAAAATCATTAGATTGTCTTTTTAGGAAAGTGTAAATTTAAGCAATAACAGCGAGAGAGGTGCCACAATGAAAATTTTATCCGACGATGATAGTTTTAGGGAAGAAAATTTTAATTTGATCTTTGTAATATATTCTTTAAATATAGATTATTACTATATATGTGCTTATATTTAATGAATTATGTTACCCTTAAAAAGAGTTTAAAAAAAATCAAAGTTGATCGAATAAACTGATGTGGAGAGGAGGTAAAACCTTTCTAATAAAAAATATGGCTTAGTCAATCCTTTCGTACCGTATGTCATATTTTTTTTATTCCCAAGTCCTTGTGCCAAGAAATTGCAAGGATGATGAATGGTTAATTCTGGAAGTCTAACAACACCTACAATAAAGGTATAAGTTGGTTAGCTTGGGACTGTATGTGTATACCAGAAAGTAATGGAGGCCTGGGCTTCAGATGTCTGCATGGGTTTAAATTAGTTTGTTGGGGGAAGCAGATATGGAAAATCTTAATTTGATCTTTGTATAATATTCTTTAAATATAGATTATTACTATATATGTGCTTATAATTAATGAATTATTTTACCCTTAAAAACAGAGTTTTGAAAAAAAAAATCAAGGCTGATCAAATAAACTGATGTGGAGAGGAGGTAAAACTTTTCAAATAAAAAATGTGGCTTAGTCAATCCTTTCGTACTGTACGTCGTATTTTTTTTATTCCCAAGTCCTAGTGCCAAGAAATTGCAAGGATGATGAATGGTTAATTCTGGAAGTCTAACAACACCTACAATAAAGGTATAAGTTGGTTAGCTTGGGACTGTATGTGTATACCAAAAAGTAATGGAGGCCTGGGCTTCGGATGTCTGCATGGGTTTAAATTAGTTCTGTTGGGGGAAGCAGATATGAAACTTTGTTAAGAACCCAAGCTCTTCAGTTGCTTGTGTGTTTTTAAGGCCCGTTATTTTATTAAGAGTAACATTTTTCAAGCATCTAAGGGAACTGACTCGAGTTTTGTCTAGAAGGGTGTGTGGGAGGTGTGAAAGATCAACTACATGAAGGTGTCTGTTGGGTGTTGGGAGATGACAAAAATGTTCGGCTTTCTCATATCCTAGGCTAAAAGTGAAGAGAGATTATTTTGTTGTGCATCACCATTTGAATGATGTATATAATGAGTAAGTGTGCAGCTTCTTCTATCCAAACACGAAATAGTGGGACGTGCATAAGGTGCAGCAAAATTTTCATGAAGATGATGTTCAGTTAGTGCTTTAAACTCGCATACCTCAAAGTGAAGAAAGAGATAGGTTGGCGTGGTCGCAAACCAGTAATGATCGGTTGAATCTGGCTATCACTATTAGTTCTTAAGGATGAATATGTGTTACTTTCATCAAATCGGCTCAGATCAATGTTGCAGTGAAAACACATCCATGGAGATTACAGAAGAAGCTAAAACTTCATTATTAACAAAAGAGTATTTACATCTGTATCTATATTATATTCTTGTTAGTTTACATTACAATGCCTCATCTCTACTTATAGATCTACAATTAGTGTGTTTTCCGTAACAGAATTGATACTACTGGATACGTACATATCCTGCCTACGTGGCATAGTTAGTTAAATACTAATATCGAGCTGGAAATGAGCTGGGCAGCGGAGACTTTAAGATGTATTAGCCAATACCCCCCTCAAGGTGGGCAATGTTGAAGTAGGAGGTGATGGCTGAGACATTCCCAGCTTGGACAAAAGTTCTTTGAACTGAGGAGAAGGTAAATTTTTTGTAAGAATTTGAGCCAATTGATATTGAGTAGGCAAATAGGACAACTGTAAAAGGCCCTCTAAGACTTTATCCCGGGTAAAGTGGCAGTCTAGTTCTATGTGTTTGGTTCACTCGTGGAACACCGGGTTTTTGGCAATTTATAAGGCTGATTGATTATCACGGCGAAGAGCGATAGGTTTCAGATTCGAAACACCAAGTTCTTCAAGTAAACGGATTAACCAGGCCACTTCAGACGCGGCATAGGCCATAGCCTAGCCCTATATTCGGCCTCTGCAGAAGATCGGGAAATGGTGGATTGTTTCTTGGATTTCCAAGAAACTGGTGAATTCCCAAAAAGCATGATATAGCCAGTAATAGATTTCCGGGAATCAATACAAGACGCCCAATCGGAATCAGAGAAGGCCTGAAGGGTAAGAGAGTCTACAGCTCGTAAAAGAATGCCCTGGCCAATGGTGTGAGCCACATATCGTAAAGTATGATATAAAGCATCAAAATGAGGTACTCGTGGGTTCTGCATATACTGACTCAGCGTTTGAACAACATAAAACAAGTCAGGGTGGGTGTTTGTAAGATAATTCAGTTTACCAACGAGAGAACGATAATGATCAGGATGAGCATAAAGTGGACCACAAGCAGCTAATAATTTGAGGTGTAATGGAAGAGGGGTGACATCGGGACAGGAGAGATCAAAATCACAGACACCCAAAAGTTCTTTAGTAAACTTTCTTTGACCAATGAAAATGCCATCAGTGACATACCCGACCTCAATCCCCAGAAAATAGTGAAGAATGCCCAAGTCCTTTACGATAAATACTCGATGTAAATGAGACTTAAGATCCTCAATCTCTGCAAGATTATCACCGGTGATGATAATATCGTCGATATAGACGGCAACAACAGTGATGGTGGTGTGTGATTTCTAGATAAACATGCTATAGTCATGTTTGGATTGAGTATAACCAAGAAGTATTAATTCACTGACCAATTTCTCAAACCACTTGCGAGATGCTTGTTTTAGACCGTATAAAGATTTCGTAATCGACACACTTGATTAGGCTTGTGGGAAACACCGGGAGGTACCTTCATATAAACTTTCTCGCTGAGATCGTCATGAAGAAAGGCATTGTTAACGTCCAATTGAAAAAGAGGCCATTTTCTGCTAGCTGCTAATGCAAGAAGACAATGAACGGAACTCATTTTGATCACAGGGCAAAAGGTTTCTTCGTAATTAATACCAATTTTAGGAAATGAATAACACACAGGGGGTGAATGTGTTTTAGGTGTTTTTGTGCTTTTCTTGAATTCTTTATGGTTGAACAAAGTAAATTAAATCTTGTAGAGAAATGTGTTAATGCAGAATATAAACATGCAATAATAAAGAACACAAATCTTTCAAAACTCACTTAATTTTTTATTTAAATTAAGAATGTTTTGCTACAAAATTTCTAGGCTCTTTGTTGATAAAGAGCTTAGCTTCTTCTTGAGAATGTTACAAGATTTTTCTATCAAATTGTTACCATTAACAAAGGACCAGTGTTAACTTTATAATTCAGTTAACTACTAGTTTACACAGTGTACAATAAGACATGCTATTAACCTTTAGTAAACTGTCACTTTTCATTTCTATTTTAGGAAAAGTGAATCTTCTATTTTTGGATTAACATATCTTTAGCATCCATGTGATTACTTTGATCTTCCTTTATCAGTTAATCTTCACCATTGATCTTGCACATCCTTCAAGCTGCTTTTTGTAGACTTGTCAGTCCAGCTGGTTGGATTGTTTGTTGATTGTGGATCTTGGATATTGAACTGGTCTGTATTTTGTACTTTGAGAATTTACCTCGAGATCTCCAGTAATGCATATAGAGATCTTAACATCTCGATAAGTATAATGACTTATCGAGATCTCTAACACTCCATAGTGAATTTGACTTGTAGAGGTCTCTGAGTTCTCTATAAGAGACTTTGGCTTGTCGAGGTCTCTCAGCTTCGTGTCTTCACTTTGACTTGTCGATAACTTAGAGTCCTCTAGTGAATTTTGACTTATCGATATCTCTGAGTTCTCTAATGGACTTTGACTTATCGATAAGTCAGAGTTCTCTAATGAATGTTGACTTGTCGATAACTCTTAGCTCTCTAGTGAAGAAATAACTTGTCGATATCTCCAAACTTCATGTTTCCAATTGGCTTGTCGATATCTCTCTGAGTTCTCTAGTAGCTTTCCTGACTTCTCGATAAGTCATTTAGAGTTCTCGAATGACTTCTCCATAACACTAAATCTGTGACTTATAGAGATCTTGACTTAGGGTATTTTTATCCAAACAAATTTATTTAACTCCAAGCTTCTTCAAAATTTTTCTGAGGCATGATCTTCTTGATCTTCTTCCAGATAGAATCCTTATGCTTGATACTGTTTAAGGAAAAAGACTCTAGTCTGCTCCTTTGCATTTTTACAGACTTTAAAATGTTACAAGTACAAATACAAACTAAGATAACAATACAACTTACTTAGGGTTGTCAATTTGACTTAGTCTTGTTGAGGTACATGCATGTCTTGCACAACAACCATATTATTGAGTAAACCCTTTTGCTACAAGACGGGCTTTGCAGCGTTTAAGAGACTCATTTGCATGAAGTTTAGTTTTATAAATCCATTTACAGCCGATGGATTTTTTTTCCAGAAGGTAGGTCGATTAAATCCCACGTTTGATTATCATTTAAAGCCTTAATTTCCTTTTCCATGGCTTCAACCCATAGGGGTTGAACAACAGCCTCATTATAAGTTGTAGGTTCAGTCAAATATTCATGTTTGACAAGAAAAGCTTTATGATATGTAGGCATATCAGTATAACTCACTAGATTGCACCAATGAGGAGTGTGATTTAATGGAGCTAAATGACATTGATAGGAATTAAGATACGAAGGTGGTTTTCTTACACGTGTGGACAAGCGAGGAGCATTGTTATCAGAAGATAACGATTGAGGTATGGAAACATGTAATTGTGGAGTAGCAGAAGAAGTGGTGGGGTGATTTTTACGATCAGTTAAAGATGAAGTGTTATTGTCAGAACTAGAAGGAGAGTGTAAAATAAAGTCATCTGTGTTAGTAACTACAGACTGTTAAGTTATTGGAAGTACAAAATTTTCATAATGAGAGGGATGAATGATATTAGTAACAACAAGAAGAAAGGTGGATGATAGATATTATTGTTTAGAGAGTGAATTCTGAGAAATCATGTGAAATAGGAAGTGATGCTCGTGAAAAGTAATATCGTGGGATACCATGATTTCAGAAGTAGCTTAGTTTAAGACCTTATACGCTTTTTGGTTAGGTGGATAGCCCAGAAAAATGCATGGTGTGGCTCGAAGAGAAAATTTGGTTCGATGAGGCTTAATGGTGGAAACAAAGCATAAACATCCATAAACTCGTAAATTATCCAAAGAAGGTGCAGTGTTATAAAGACGAAAATATGATGTATCATCATGAATACTCTTAAGTGGCATCCTATTTATCAAATAAGTGGCACACAAAATAGACTCACCCTAATAATGATTAGGCAGATTGGACTGAAAGTGAAGAGCACGGGCAGTCTTTAGAAGGTGACTGTGTTTCCTCTCTACAACCCCGTTTTGTTGAGGGGTGTAACTGCAACTCATTTGATGTACTATCCCTTTGGAATGGAAAAAGGATTTAAGAAACCCCTCAGTAAATTCCTTGGCGTTATCAGAACGAACAGTTAAAACTTTACTAGAAAAATGTTTTTCAGCATAATTGATGAGTGAGGAAAGAATAGAAGCAACATCAGATTTGTACTTTATCAAATTCACCCTAGTGTAACGACTGTAATCATCAACTACTATAACAAACTGGTTACAGTTATTATGATTTTTGACCTTGTAAGGCCCCCATACATCCATATATAAAAGTTCAAAAATTGAAGTAGTTTTTATGCTACTTGTTGGAAAAGATCTTCTAGTTTGCTTGGCCTTAGGACATATCTGACAGATTGAATCTTCAACTTCACTTTTAACAGTACATGAGGGCTTGAGAATTTGCAGTTGAGGAAAAGAGACATGACCAAGACGAAGATGCCAGAGCTTTGAGTCTTCTGAAACACTAAGATGAGCAGCAGTTGTCTGGAAAAATTGATTAGTAAAAATATATTGTTGAGGCTTGATAGTATAGAGCCCAGTTTGAAGTTCACCGAGAAGAAAAGGTGGTTGATTCTGAGAAAGGTCCTACAGATGGCATTATTTAGTAGAAAAGATTATATTATATTGCATATATTCACAAAGTTTATGCACTGACAACAACCTATAGTGAAAATCAGGAACAAGAAGAACATTTGTCAATGTTATTTTGTCATTTAAAATCACTTTGCCAATATGAGTAACACGAACTTGACTGTCATCTGGTATGGTGATAAAATTGGCTCCAGTAACAGATGTAAGATCAAAAAAATCATCACTATAGGGACTGATATGTCAGTTGCCCCAATATCCAAGAACCAATTTGTGGATGTATGAGACATCATGCACATCTTACCTGCAAGCAAGGCATGACCAGTTGTGTTATCCAGATCTTTGCCAAAACTCTTATGTTTGTCAAGTAATTCAATTAGATGATTGTACTATTCAGCTGTGATTGGTGAGACCATTGCAGAAGCTGTATCATCGGTCTGAGAATCAGTTTGATCAGCTCCAATAGCTTGAGAAAATGCTGCAACTTTTCTATCTTGTGTATTCTCTTGTCTGTTCTTGAAACCAGGTGGAAACCCGTGGATTCGAAAACACCTTTCAATACTATGTCCATTCATCTTGTAATGAGTACAATAATAGGTATTGCCTGGATTTCTAGTGAAACTATTCTGAGTCTGGGATCTTTTAAAATTGTTGGAGACCTGAGTTTGATTCTGAAAATTTTTGGAGGCATGAGTTTGATTCTGCTGATACTTAGCTCCAGAATAAACATCATTAAATCTTCTTCTATCAGCAAGAAAAGCATGAGAAGTATCAGCCTGATTCACATGATTAGAAATTTCCTTATGATTTTCTTCTTGAGCAGCTAATCTGTAGGTCTGAGTAACATTCAAAAGTGGTGTCATCATCAATATATTGCTTCTCACAACAGAAAAGTTGTCATTCAATTTCATTAAAAATTGAAGCACTCTTTGATCTTGTTGCATTTTCTGAATGCGTCCAGTCAAATTACAACTACATTTCTCACAGCTACAAACTGGCAGTGGGTAAGCATCATCAAGACTATCCCAAATAGTCTTAAGTTTTGTGTAAAACTCAGAAACACTAAGTTGTCCCTGATGAAGGTCAGCTAATTGTTGTTCCAGAGAAGATATTTGTGGCATAAAGGCATATCCAAATCTATCCTCCAAATCTTTTCATATTACCCTAGCCGCTTTCAAGAACAAAACACTTCTTGCAATAGTTTCATCCAAATTGTACCTTATCCAAGAAATTACCAAATCATTACACCTCTGCCATGTCGTATACTCAACAGAATCAGAATCAGGAGGAGTTATAAGTCCATTAACAAATCCTAACTTGTTTTGACGGAAAATGTTAACATCATGCTTCTTTTCCAATTATTGAACCCTTCACCGTTAAATTTGACAGAGACAAGTTGATTTGTGCAAGAATCTGATGGATGAATATAGTATATACTAGCTGGATCTTGATTAGTTTAAATGACATGATTATTCTCAAGTGTTTGATTAGAGGTACTATCCATGACTCAATCACAAGTTGATTCAGAAACAAAACAGATGACAAATGATCTAGCGGAATGATTTATAGATCAATGACAAAATATTGAGAAATCAAGTCATTTGAATAAAGTACCATAAAAAATCAGTAGAATGATCAATAGAACGACAAGTATCAATCTCGAGGAAAAATCAGACTAATCACGCTCATAGATTGAGCAAGAATCATACATATTCTCATGAATACGAAACAATTTATACTGAGATTTTAGAGATCAGTAAACAAAATCAGGCAAAAAAATCAATTAACAATCACAAAATTAGCACATATTAGATCGTATGGCATCTATATGCAGAATATCAAAATCAGATCGAGATACACCTGTTTTGAAGATGAAACGGAGAATCGAAGTTGTGATCAACAATTAATCAACGAAGAAGACGATTAATCAATGAATAAGAGATGATCGGTTATGCTCTGATACCATGTTACTTTCATCAAATCAGCTCAGATCAATGTTGCAGTGAAAACACATCCATGGAGATTACAGAAGAAGCTAAAACTTCATTATTAACAAAAGAGTATTTACATCTGTATCTATATTATATTCTTGTTAGTTTACATTACAATGCCTCATCTCTACTTATAGATCTACAATTAGTGTGTTTTCCGTAACAGAATTGATACTACTGGATACGTACATATCCTGCCATGTGGCATAGTTAGTTAAATACTAATGTCGAGCTGGAAATGAGCTGGGCAGCGAAGACTTTAAGATGTATTAGCCAATAATATGGCATACATTGATGCTAGTTGAAAAGGATGGAATTGACTGTGAAATCAAAATCTTCCCCATAAAATTAAAAAATTTCTTTAAAAATATTGTAAGAATGACATTACTGCCAGGAAACTTTTGCGAATTAAGGGAGTCCCTAATCCGATCATATATCTAATATGTGATCTGAATATTGAGAACTTATTGCGCATTTTATACTGTGTTTTTGCACGATAATGTTACTCTTGAGTAAGTTTGGCCTTTGACATAAGGGAGGTGGAATCAGCCCCTAACTGGCTTCTTAGTTAAATCAGTGAGGAAATCAATTATAATATTATCAATAAAGCTATTGTACTATGAGTTATTTGGTTTGTGATGGTAAAAGTATTACACATGTTGTTACATTGGACCTAAGCTCGCCACATGTGGTGGATTGTCAGTTAGCAATGCAAAAGAAATGGGCTAGTAATGTTGTAATGACTAGAACACAGCTCGAGGAGAACTCATCGCGACAATTGACAGAAAAGGGATGGTTGAAAAAGAAGATCAATGCATTAATAGTTGAGATTAAAGGGTAAATTTAGAGACAGATTAGAATATGAGATGTGTAGTGACAATGAGCATTATGGAAGTAGAAGCTATCAGTATACATGTGGCTTTGTATTGGCTTGAAGAAACTAAAGTTCGGAGTATAAATATTGAAAGTGATTAGATTTTAGTGATCAGTGCACTGCAGAAGGAGTCAGGGTCTCAACTGGTGGTTGTAGCTATTTTGGAGTTCTGTCAAACAAAGCTAAGGTTGAGGTCTGATTTGATTATCTGTCATGTTAACAAGCAAGCAAAGAAAGTTGATCAATTTTTGGCTAATTGTCCTTACTTGTTACTCCCTCTGTCCCGTCCATTTCTTTACACTTTTCTTTTTGGTCCGTCCCACCAATTCTTTACACTTCCTAAAATAGAAACATTTATAATACTAAAAAAAGAAAATAATGTTATTATATTACAAGTGGATCGTGAGTGTCAGCGTGTTAGTAAAAGTAATCAAATGCTTAACACCATTTTTAATCATATTAACATAAAACCACACCCACCCACTTGTCCTTTCTCTCTCTGTCTTAATGTCCTGTAGGCTGTAGCCCTAAAACCCATTTTCATCCCCTGTATTCACTCCTCGACATCAATTAAACCACCATTAAACCACCGCAAATCGTGTTCTTCTTCTTAAAATGGAGTCCCAAAATTTTAATGATTCAGGCCCAAATATGTATGCGGATTCCAAAATTCCCCCATCTTTTCCTTCGCCGCTTCTTCCAAAAAATCTCACAAAATTAAATTGCGAGGATGATGTCGAGCTGTTTCAAATCAGTGAAGAGAAGTCAGATGATCTTACAGAGCAATTTCTGAACGAAATCGTTGAGGATACGCCCTTAAAGATTATTGAGCAATATGTGAAACATAAGAAGAGAGCTTTAAAACCCAAAAAACTGCAGTTCGAAGACCCAACTGGAATGTTGCAAAGTTATCTTCCCCAAATTGTGTAAGATTTCTGATCTGTATATAATTTCCTTGTGTTTTGAGGAAAAATAATTCTTTTTTCGATTTGCAATTTGTGTTTGATTTGTTGCACTTGAATGATTTGTTTAAAGTTTATGAACCCTATATTGTATCTGATATGTTTAAATTTGTTGAAAGATTTTATGATGACCAAAATGGGTGGGACTGAATCCTCTGTAATCTGTTTGTGATTTTGTAATCCTACGATGAATTACATTTTGAGCTTTTCGTAAATTAATTACAAGATCATAGATAATATATCTGCTACTAGGACCATTTGTTTACACCAGAAAACAACATAAATTACAGATTAGTGTCAAAACAACATAGATTAAACAGAAAAACATTGTGTCCAGTCAAAAGATTGAGGTTGTCCAGTCAAAAGATTGATGTTTTCTGCAAGTATTAGGCAGTCCTGTCCTCCACATTGTTTCTTTTGTTTAAAACACCTTGCACCAGTTCTCCAGGAATGGTAAGTTGATTTGGTAGCTGTCCCAAATTTGAAAGCTTTTTCTTGCCTATATGAGGCAGTCTGTAGTTGTTATTCCCATCATTTTTCAATATCTCTGTCATGTAACTCATCAAGGACAGCCACACATAGTTTGTTGTTGTGTCAGTAACCTCTTCATAGGCCCTAACCACTGCATCTACTAGTTGACATATAGTTTTTGGAGCTTTCTCATGCTGCAAACCTTGTATAATACGAAAAAACCCAAGATCATTAATGTTTAGGTCTGGACTATTAGGAGGTTGATTGGCAAAGGTTATAAAAAGCCCATTTGATTGTGCGGCGTTAACAAAATCCTCATCATTAGCTTTAATATGCGGCCTTGCATTGTCTTGTTGAATGACAATATTTTTGTCAAAATCAGCGGGCCATTTATCTTTAATAGCCGGGATAATTTTGTTGATCAAACATTGTTTAATCACCGCCTTGTTTATACTTTCGATAGGTTTAACTTCAATAACCCCTTTTGCTCTATTCTTACTTGACCTCAAAGCCGGTTCTTCAAAGGTAAAAGGAAATATACCTATTTTTCCATCAAATATGCAAACCACATCATTGTTATATCGAGGCCTAGCTATTGCACTCATGAACATAATTTTAGTAATAAATCTCTTTGACTTGCATGTGCGATGTGGTTCGGGTTCGTTAGGTAGAAGGTAATATTTTTTACTTTGCCTTGTCATATAGAACCACTTCTCGTCTATGTGAACTTCATTATACATATTTACATATGTGGGATTTGTGTAGAGGCTTGAATTTTCAATATGATTTAACACAAAATTAACTCTAGCTTCCATATTCAAAGGAGTTAAAAAAGGTTTCAATGCATTAGAATGTGATCTAATCTTACCTTTTTGAACTAGCATATGGACAGTAGATTTGCTTGCATTTAAGTGACATGCCAATGTCCTAATATTTGTTCTATGATGGAGAGGAATATGTCGTACCTTTTCTAAATCCAAAGCATACCTTTTGTTACCACCCCTGTACTTTCTGTCAACATTAGGAACCAAACCTTCCTTGATTGCTTTGTGCACAACTATCCAGATTTTAGATATTGTCACTCTGCTAACACCATAATGCACTCCAAGTTGTTTGATGACTCCTCTTTTGAGTTTGCTGTTGTTGAAACTTAGTGAGAGATCATGTGCAATCTGCTTTTTTTCTGCAACTTTTAACCTTCTTTTGTTCTTTGCAGGTACAACATGGGAGGCAGGAGTAAATGTGGTCCCTGATTGTGTACAATATGTCATTTTCCTACTAACCTAAAGATGACAAAATTAGTGATGTTCTGGAGTTTTACTGGAGTGGGTGCTGGAGCTTTACTATGATTTTAAAGTGTGCATAGTGACTAGTCTACTTTTGTATAAAGTGAATGTTAACTGGTGTATAATGGAGCCAATATGTAATTTGTGAACTTGTATTAAGGCGGGATAACTTAGGCGGGGTATTATATTAACTTTCCACCATTTGCTAATGTATGTACTCACATTTTTAATCAGCTGACTTCATCCATTTATATCCATTGTTTAATAGGTTTATTGGTCTCCGTGCCCAACCCATTTGATAATAAATGGGTGGGACGGAGGACGGAGGGAGTAGTTAACTAGTGTTTAACTATTTATGGCACAACTGGTGTTATAGTATTTGTATTCAAAAAATTGTTTTCTTTTATAAAATTTCTCAATCTAAAAAATATTCTTTCTTTGTATAATATATCAATATTCTTGATACACACACCAATAATATTGGTTTATTAATATTTTTATAATAGAAATGAATGAATATATTGTTTAATCATAGACAAATAACATAGTGTGTGACATTTCCTATCAAGCATATGTCATGACTTATAAATTTTTAATCGCACTTTATCATTTTAGAGTGTATTTTACATACAATAATACAACTTGTATGTATTTGCATAGTACAAACTACTTAACATCTTTTATAGAATATATATGTAAGATATTAGAGAAAACTTAATAAGAGCCTCTACGTAAATATGATGTGACAAGTTAGAAAATGAGAACTAATCATGCAAAGAAATAAGCCAGTTGACTCCCTAATTCTAAACAATAAATTTGTGGAGCTTCCAACCAAATTCAGTAATTTTGTTTGTCATAGTCCCAATTCAATAATTTTTCCTTTGTTGTATCATTTTTTATTTACCTAACAATTACTAATATTTTGAACTAGAAACCCTTATTATTATTGGGAATTATTCGATTTTTTAATAATAACAAAATACGGGGAATTCAAAGTAATTTCCGACTCTAAGTTAAAAATTATGTGTTCGTGTAATAAGTCAGAAAATATTTTATATTTAAAATATATATGGAAGTCGGAAATTGGTACGATATACTTTTTTAACAACTATTATTATTTTGTTAACTTAATTTGATAAAAGTAATATTGTTATCGGACAATTTGAAAAATTCATTTTAATTTTTACAATTCTAATAATCTATAAGTTATCGATGATGTAAAATCACCCAAATAAATATTGTCTTAAAGTTTTCTTATTTTAATTATCATTTTTTAAGAAACCTTTAATTATCATATTAAGAAACTACAAATCATACATAATTTTTTTTAATTTGCAATGTGCGTCGTGCAAGCCTTAGTAAATTTGCAATGGAGTGTAATAAATCTAAAATGGGCTAGTATAATAGAACCGGGTTGGATTGGATTAAGATTTTATTTATCTAAATATTGATCCAAACCATTACAAATGGCTCAACTAAAAAATAATCCAATTAACCCACGATCCCGAATGGTTCGGTTTGGTCGGCTAAATTAAGGGTTGGGTTGGTTGGATTTCGGCCGGTTGGAAAGCACATGAGCACCTTAGTGCAAGGGTAGGCTAGTTAAAATTGCAAACTAGTTTCGCAAATCGGCTCATCATCAAACACAGCCAAACATGCCACGAGGAGCCTAAAATTACATATGCAAAGTCAGCAAACATTTTTTTAAAAAATGAGGGTCTGAGGCTGCAAGAGAGCGCTAAGAAAGAGTGTAGGAGACATAAAGTGCCGGAAGATTAGGCGTGTATATGAGATATAAGAAATATAAGAGGCAAAGTGAGATGTGCCTTCAAGGGCGAAGAGATTGAGAGAGGTGGTGTGACCTTGGGAACAATGTGGAGAGGTATAGAGATGTCGTTGTGGTGTGATCGTAGACGATGAATGAGGCGTGTTTTTGAATTATGAAATGAGAGGGAAGTGATGATTATTTTAAGCTTACCCCTTACTCCCCAGTTTTAAAAAGGTACGAAAGCAAGTGAAAGATAAATAAATTAGGTTCACTTCCCTACGTAATCATGTTCCCGAGTTTTTAAAAGGAGCGAAAACAAGTGTTAATGAATGTAAATTTCACAATCTTTCGCTCCAAAACTTTCACTCCAAAAATGGGATGAAAGTACTTTACCTCCTAAACACTTCTTTTCTTCCCATTAAAAAACTCGGGAGCAGGCCCTTAAACTTGAGCTTTAACTGTTGCAAAGAACCAAAAGGGAGAATATAAAATAACTCGTTTAAATTATCGATCTTAACCTATATATGTTGTAAAAATCGGTAATTGAGAGTTTATGATAGTAATTTAATAGTTACTGGAATAAAATTAGTGGAGGTACCACAGGAATGATATCTACCTGATTTATTTTTTATAATATATTTAGTTGTTATTTGAATAAAATTTTACTTTTTTGCGAATGGTCTTTTTGAAATGATATTTGCTTAATATTAATATTTCAAGTGAATGTCAATATTTTTTTTATTATAATTAAAATACTCATTTTATAAGTGCCGAAGAAATTTAGCACTAAAATGTAAATATTTTTAATCTTTTGTTCTCATTAATTTATTTGCAATAAAATCCAAATTTTAAGGCGTTTGTGGGTCTCTCTTGTTGAGTGTGTGTTTTGTCTCCCTCTTTGGAGTGTTTTATTATGTTTTTATTCATTTATGGTTGGGTTTATATGGTGTGGATCTGTTGAGAACGATTTTGTTAATATTTTTGGTGAGCTGGAAAGCCTCAGTTGAATCTGTGGCGGTGGTGATTATTGCAAGAGTTTACCTTTCACAACCAAAAATTGTTCATTCTTCAAAGGTTTACACTTTCGGGATGTCTATAGCTGGTATCCGGCATGTAGATAGTTGAGGTACATTCGGCATGTTTATAGCTGGTATTCGGCATGTAGATAGTCGGAGTGCCGCTTCTCCAATTTTAGTTTATACTATTGGTATTTTCTGAAACATTGGGCTAACGACGATTTTTACGTGATATGGTCAAATTGTGATGTTGCTTTAGAGATGTTGGTGCAGTTTGGATCACTTGTAATATCTTTGATTTCGTTTTTAGCTTCAAGAATTTTTAAATTCAGTGTGTTAAATGATCAGGAAACGTATCATCTAATTGTTTTTAATATGTTATTTATTTTTCAACTTGGTTGTATCGGCGGTTGGGAATTTGTTCCGACTATATTATGTTTAAATTAATGAAAACGGTTTTTTATTTTATTTGTCAAAAAACCGTAAATCCGAGTGAGGATTCACGCGTTCAATCCTGAGTTTTAAGATTTTTGGTTTTTTCTTTTATTTATATTCACGTATAAAATGTATTTCTTTTTTGTTTAGATTTTAAAATTAGTCTTTAACATTAATCTTGAGCTACATAATTTTTTTGTTAATGGAAAAGAAGCAAAACGTACAGTAAAGAGAATAGAAGAGAAAGACAAAAAATTTCTTTCACATGTACATGTACATGAGTTTTTGTTGAGAGGATGTGAGAAAATTTTGAAAAAATAACATGAAAGGAAATATTTTAAAAATATACCTGAGAGCTTCCCTCTCAATCAACCAATTTTTTGAAAAAAATATTTGTAGAGAAATTTTCTCTTTCAATTTTTTCTCTTATTTTTTCCAAAAACCTCGGAGCACAATTTTAGAAAAAATAAATTAAAATTTTTCTTCAGTTCTCTTCTCTTCTCTCCAAATTTTTTATTCTGAGCACATAATTAAGAAATATCTAATCTAAATGAAATACTTCATTAATAAATATGTCCCCAGTCGTTTAAACCAATTTCTGCACCTGAAAATTATTATTTTCCTAATTTTGACGTTAGTCCCAGTAGGAAGAATCTGTTTTTGCTATAAGAAAAAAATGTTGTTTTCATCTTGGCAAAAAAACATGTGATATGTACAATTCACGGGTATTAACACATATATTTTCACGTACATTACTATTACTACCTTACAATAAAATATGTAGATATCTAAGTCTAAAAAGTATAGTAGAAATTATCTAAAATATTTTAACATGAAAGGTTGAAATATCAAGGTATTAGAGTAAACTAAGTGTTATCTTTGAAGAAAATATTCGACGAAACTCATCTCGTAAATCCAATGGTGCGGTCATGAAATATGCCTCGGTCACACAAGTGTAAGGGATATAGCAAAATAATATACTTGAAACCAAGATTATAGGAACGAAATTATTGGAACATATTCGAGATACGTGACAATCACGTTATCCTTAAAACAGATAAACCCCTCATCGTGATCATCGTGATGCTTGAAGGTGTTGTGGCTTCCGCTTTACAGGATATAACGAATTGAGGTGATTTTAAGCACTTGAGACCCACCTTCTACGAACCAAACAAATACGAATTCTATCTCCAAGAAATAGATTATACAACTCTACAATTAGTCAAAAACAAACTATTCCCAAATTCTTGTGAGATTCTTCTCTCTCACTCCCTTTTCTTTTATCAAGAAGACAAGGTTTCCTTATATAGGAGTAAGATAAAATGTAACTTACATTTGTCATAATTTTGTAACCTCCACCATTATGATCAAATAAATCTTATCTCATTAGTATAGGAGTTGCAAAATTAAACACATAAGTTACAAAGCTAATAAAATAAAATGCAATTTAATTTTTATTCAAATAATAGTCCAACAATCTCCCACATGAATTAAAATTGACATTGCAAAATAACTCTTTGACATGGAGATAGATAGCCTTGGTAGAAACCAATATAGGATAAATAGGCGTTACTCCTTGAACCTCCCTTGGAAGATTGTATTTACATTTCTAGAATTTCAGTAGTCGCGTTGACCTTGAACTGCCGTTTTATATTGTGAAATGATGATATATTCCCCACTGGAGTCTTTCCTACATTTGTTCAGTTCTCACTCTTAAGCTCATTTTGGTCATGAGCTTTAGCCTGGTTCTGTGAGTTTTTAGGCCCCCGCAATTCTTCTTAAAATGACCCCACTTCACTCACATGGGTGATCTCTTAAATAATACCAGTGTATTATTTGGTCGACATATCGATACTTAAGGATCATTAAAAGCATAGCTAAGCCTTTTTCGTATTTTATCACTGTTTTCATCATAGGAATGGACCCGAAAGTAAAACCTCCACAGTCATCTCACTAAGTCTTTATAGTTAGTTTATCCTATTAAACCAAGATATGGGATCTCCAGTCAACTAACGACTTTTATTATGGGCTTTAGTCCATTCCTCTCGATGATTTCGCAACTAGCTCCCTTGTAAACCCTTCGGATAACGGATCTGCATTGTTATGTATTGACATGATGTAGTCAATAGTGATAACTCTAATTGAGAGTAATTTTCTTACGGAATTAAGTCAACGACAAATATGCCTTGACATCCATAGAAGTCTTTTTAAATGATCAACTTTCGATCTTTGCCATTCGTTTCTGATTTTGTACGAATTCAAAAGAACTACATAATCTTTCAAACATTAATATTCCAATTCATAATTGACATTACCAATTTTTAGCGTCCCGAAAATTAGAAATATCAATTCACCAAGTTACCAAATATCTATTGCCGAGCCCAAACCTGTACTTATCGAGTACCAAGTTTATTATATTTTTTTCTTTTCCTGAATATTCATATAAAATTTAAAATTAAATATTCATTTGCTTGCAATTTTGAAATTGTATCAACCACACGATTACAACACATATATCACGTAGTATATAACAAGTCACACTTATAAATACATGATTAAGGAAAATACCCGATTAACCGGTCCGTGACATGAATTAGAATATATTAATATTCTTAAGACTGATCAGTGAAAGTAATAACTAAATCCAAGACGTTACAATAACAAAATCTCGTATTAATGTTAGGAAAATAGATACATATAATAGATAAAAACTCTCAGCTTATTATTCTCTTACAAAATAATTAAACTTATCATTTAATATCAATAGTGACTAGATATATAAGTAACTACACAAGTACATTCATACAAAATTGATTATAAAACTCTTAAGAAAAATTATCAAGAGCTTTACACATTTTTTTTAAATGCAACAACCTCTACATCCTTATTATAAAATGAGATTTATTTACAAAGCTTAGACAAGACTCTATACAAATTCACCAAATTAAAGTTTCTTCATAAAATGATACTACCAAGTACCAAGCACTTAACTAAAGAGGCATTATTACATTATTTAAAATCAATAAAAAAAATCAAATTATGAAGCTTTAAATTTGTAACATGAACCAGTTATATAGACATGTAAATAAATTAAAATCAATAACATAGAAACCAATTATATAATATATTATTTTTCACTAAACCGACAAATTAAGAATACACAATACGGACTAAAATTTCATTTAATTCTCCAAGAGGAGAAGCATTGTTGGATTAAACTATTAGTCAGAAAAATAAATCTAGCATGGCAAGTTTGCATCTAAACAAGTTATGTTATGTCCAAGCAATTAGAAAAAAAAATATGTCACTAGTTTCATGTGCATGACAAAAAGTTTAAAAACCAATCCAGCAAAAGAAAATTAAGATTATTTAATCTAGAACAAATATAACATAAAAGGTGCAGATCAAGAAACAAACACATTTTAAAACTTCTATACTCCCAAATAAGTATCAAATTAAACTAATTTACTGATTAAACTAATCCATATGATTTTTTTCTTATCTGATTTAAGTTTGTAAGGAGTATAGTAAAAGAATATACCCGAAATCAAGATTATAAAAACGAAATTACCGGAACATATTCGAGTCACGTGAAAACCACGTTATCCTTAAAACAGATAAATCTCTTCTCGTGGTGCTTGAAGGCGTTGGAGCTTCCTTTTTTAGGATACAACGAATTGAGATGATTTTAGACATTTGAGACCCGCCTCCTATGAATCAAACAAATACGGCTTCTATTTCCAAGAAACAGATTCTAAAACTTTACAAATAGTCGAAAAACAAATTATTCTCAAATTCTTGTGAGATTATTCTCTCTCACTCCCTCCTCTTTAGTCAAGAAGATAAGGTCTTCTTATATAGGAGTAACATAAAATGTAACTTATATATGTCATAATTTTGTAACCTCCACCATTACGATCAAATAAATTTTATCTCATTATTATATGAGTTACAAAATTAAACACATAAGTTACGAAACTGTTAAAATAAAATACAATTTATTTTTTATTCAAATAATAGTTCAACAAATTCGTGAGAGGGTGGATTCCAGACATCTATTCGAGGGCTAGAAAATTAAGTACAAAAAAATATGGATAAATTAGTTATTTCGCATTTATTTTCCTCCTATTTTCTTCCCCAAACCCACACTTAGTCATCTATAATTTTGTTGAGAATTAAAATCTTTAGCATCTCTCTCTATTTTTTTAATAAAATTAAGTAATTCAAGTTAAAATGGAATCAACTTTTTTCTTATTTATAAATTAGTAGTAATTTTACTCCAAAAAATTTCCTTCAAAATTTTATATATTTAGAATATCAAAATAAATCACATGCATATATATATATATTTACATACATACAAATATTCATATGTTGTACATTCATACGTATATATTTGGGTGGAGTGTCCCCTTCCCCAACCATTGTTGGTTCTGGATCAATTTAGAGTCCACCTAATCAGGACCACTAGTTTGAAATTTGAACGATTAGGAATAAACCCTTCCGTCATAAATTAATGCAGAAGCAGACCCTTTCACAATAAATCATTGCGGAAACGGTGAAATTACATATTTGACCTTATAAATTAATGCAGAAGCAGACTCTTTCAAAATAAATCATTGCGGAAACGGTGAAATTACATATTTGACCTTAAATCCTTCTATAATGAATCATTACAGAAGCGGATGACTCTATTACCCGATCGAACACCAAAAATAACCTTTTATGCAAACACAAACACAATCTAATAGAAAGACAAATCAAATTAGCGCGATTTTAGGTGATTTGTCGACGAAATATCTTCTCAATTACTCTTCTTCTTAATCCTCTTCGTTATATAGGTACTTTATCTCATATATTTTAACTTATATACATGCACACACATACACACAACTCGATTTTGTTAATTTTTGTGGATAATTTCGAATATGCATTGATAATTATGAGAAGGTTGTTGTTAACTTTTTGTGAATTCTTATGATAATTCTTACATTTACAAACAAATCGATTTTCTTGCATTTTGGTGAATTTTTGCGATAATTAGAATTTTAGTTGTATTTAGGTCGAATTTTAAAATTTTCAATTCAAATAAATTAGTTGAAAATAAATTTAGGTTTAATTTTGAGTTCTAGATTTACTTGAAGAACTAAGTTTATTATTTAATTTAATATTAATTATAATTATTAAGTTAATTACCATGTTTAATTCAAATTTTGAATTATTAGCACTTTAAACATCGTAAGTGTAGAATCTTTTAATTTTAATCCGCAACTTATTTTAGATTTTTAAAGTTCTTGGCAAATTAAGGCTATGTAATCGGTTATCCATCATGTCCAGCTGTTCTTTAGTTATTTGTAATATGCGGATGAAACTTGGTACGAAATAACAAGTATGAAATGGAAATGATGCAATGTTTGTGAAAATTGATGTGTGTTGTACTATTAGTCTTATATGTTGAGTCATACATGTAACTGAAACTTCTATGTAGTAGGTATAAAAGGCATAAAATACATATCAGTCTTATTTGTTGAGTCAAATAAAATAACATCTCCAAAAATTCGAGTACGCATACAATGATCGATCATCAACCCAAACCAAACCTCTAGTGTTATGTTCTTCATCCAAATCAACTTGGTAGGAAAAAAATTCAAAGCTTATTTCTTGCAATTGTCGTAGCAAGGGCATCCCACTATTCGCATCAGCCAAATCAAACACCCGTCTTCTTATATCACGAATGACATTACGAACATCTTGATTTTTATAGTTGGACGGTCCAAATTTGTTAGTTCCACAGCAACGTGGAGCCAATGGTGACTATTTAACTTTTTTCTTGGGTTGAACTCTAATTATGAAAACAAAAAAATATATTTTATTAACTTTTTTAATAATAAAGTGCATTTTGCGTACTTTATTGAAGACATTCCTTGTAGTTTACAGTATTTGAAATTTATTTGTAGAGATATGCATCTGGTCAATTCGGGTTCGGGAAGTACTATCTCGCCCCACACCTTGAATCCTAAACAAGGATTCTTTTCATTACCGATCACTGTAAAAGCATCTTCAATGGGTAAGAATCCTTAGCTAAAAATATGTCATACATATCAAAAATAATTATTATAAATATTATGTAAAAAAATGTCTTATCCCCTTTTCCATTAGCTATAATTTTAGTCAACCAATCTATGTTGGCTATATTTGTCGAACTTAGAATATCTCCAATGATATTAGCTATAATTAGTTGGCTAAATTGTACATGTAGGATAATATGTAAAATTTGTTGAACATGTAAGGCATTGTACTTCGATGGTATTGGTTATATTGGTTAGTTATATTTTAAAAATAGTATGTTATTAAAATTTTGTGTTGTTATAAATAGAATATATAAGTTTAATATGATAATAAATGATTAAATTATTTTTTTACAGATTTCTTACAGTTCTGTAGTGGTTCAACAAATATAGTTAATATCAAGATGTTGGCTATATTTATAAATAAGGGGAATGTACCATTGGAGATGAATTTTTTTTTACATAATCTCTATATTTTTTATTTATAGTATGTATTAATGATTTTTAGCTAAGAGTTCTATGTGGTTGGAGATGCTCTTATATAGACCTGTAGCAAAATTACACATCATATGTTATCATAATAAAATAAGATATTTTATTTATAATAACTTGAAAGAATAACATACTAATTTTAAAAAATAACCAATCATTATAGCCAACTCCATCGGAGTAAATCTGTTTACATGTTCAGAAAATTTTACATAACCATCATTTTATTTATTTTAGCCAGCTATTTAAGCTAATACCCGTTGGAGGTGCTCTAACACTATAATAATGTAAGTTTTGGTGTAAAATCAACTCCACCTGTGCTATAATAGCATCAAAGTTACACCAAATAGTGTGACACCAAATTTATATCAAAGGTATATTTGGTGTAATATTTACATCAAATTTGATGTAATTCATAATTCCTACTATGCCCTTACCTTCATTAAAAAAAACAATTTTATTTCCATCATATCCTATTTATATCCTATTATATTCAAATAAGGTATTTGTTTTTGGAAAAGTATCAATATCCTATCCTTATTTAGATATTTAGTGTAAAATATAGTATAAATTAATTGAATTTGATTTTATAAATAATGTAATTTGATATTAAAATAATGTCAAAATTACGCTATTTTAATGTTATGGTGTCGGAAATTGGCCCAGGCTGTTACATAATGGATCAAAAAAATTGCAACTAAAGAACTTATCAACTTTAACAACTTGAGACTAGCCCACTTAAACAAATCAAACAAAATATCCCCACTTCATCAACCGGCCCAAATTAAATCCCATGTAAAATACTGAACTACTAATGGGCTTGATACCTCTCTAATACGTACTTATAAAAGATTTTTAACGAAAATGTGCCCCGATATTTTTTATATAATTACAAATTTATTTAAAATCTTTTACCACTAAAATACACTACATTTCCTCATACTAAATATACGGTATAACATACCATCAGGTAGTGACATTTACAATTCATGCCTAAAAGTCCATAACACTTTTATTTAAACCCTTCACACTTTTATCGTTCCATTGACATATTTATTTCGAGGAATTGTATGTAAACTGTTTTTGCATAGAGTATAGTAGCGATTATTTAAGATATTTCTAAAATAAATAAATAAATTAGGATATCAGAGTAAACTAAGGGCCCATTTTCCTCACGGAGGAAGCATGGATTAGTTGATTTAAGTTGGATAATTATTTAGATAAAGAAACTTAAATATTGGCTAAGGCCCCATTTTTCTCACAGAGGAAGCATGGATTAGTTAATTTAACTTAGATAATTATTTGGATAAAGAAATTTAAATATTGGCTAAGTTATATAATGTGGTTGGTAGACGGGTATTGAAAAAATTGGAGTCAGCATTAAACTTGTAATAGGTGGTGATATCATCTTCATATTTTATTTTTATATTTCCGTTTTTAACAATTCTGTTATTAACTTACTCCCTCTGTCCCATTGAATTCTATACGTTACTTTTCGGCACGCTTTTCAATGCTCATTTAAAACATAATTCCACAATATATTTTTTAAAAAAAAAAATCTGAAAAAAAGTTTCATGTTTAAACTTTTATTCAAAAAAAAAAAGTTTAAAAAAAACATTACGGAACTATATATTTTATAGAGGTCTCAAAATACGTGCAAACAGTGCATGTATAGAACTCCACGGGACGGAGGGAGTAATAATCACTATACATTTGTCCTGTAATTTCAAATGTTCCATTTTGTCTTTTTAAATCTTGGACTGCCCGGTTTACACCCGATTTCTTAGATTTTTAATACAAGCCCTTTATTAAAACATTAGTGAGCTCAATATAGAAAAGATATCAAAACATATTAACAACCTGACCTCAAAAACTGAATCTAAAAAGAAATAATTTTCTTGAAAATACTTCTTCCGACTCTGAAGTTGTGTGTTAAATATTTGGCAACCACACCTTTATCAGTTACCAACACTCTGCATTTAAAATGGTTACACTTGAACAAATCTTACATGTGAATTGGCATTCCGCAATCTATATAAGAACCAAAGTAAATTATATAACTTACCAAAACAGAAGTTAAATTATGTAATTTTAACTTTCAGCAAAGTCATCACATATAAATTAGGTGTATATTACAAGTCAGAGAACAAGAGTAACTAAAAACAACATAAATTTCTAAACTTCTCGGATCAGGAGACTTGGCTCCATGTATACAAACCAAAATTAATATAATTAAAAAAAAAGGAACGGCAAACCTTTGACCTGATGGTATGACTTTTGCAGAAAAGGAGTAGATCAGAATCCTGACTTCTACATTGCTACAAATAACCCTCGGGAACTGCTGCTTAGATATATCCGCTAGTAACTTACATTCACAATCTCATTCCATATAAAAAACTCGAAAAGAAAAGAAAACCTAGACCCACTATTTCAAACACCTCTCTTCAGCCCTTAAAGAATAATATGTGCTTTCCTTATTGTTCTTGGGATGTACATTCTGACTTCTTGTCAAGGACACAAAGAAAGCTAGGAATCAAATAATGGAACACGAGGATACCAGAGAGGGGATCGAAGTTGTACTTGACAATTGGTTACATAACCAACACCCTTAATTCTTTCAAAATCTGCCTTTAAAAACTCAAGAAGATTGCACTGCCAACCTCTGCAGATGTTCAATGAACACCTGGAGATTCACATCATCGGTAAAAATTACGTCCATACCAGCTGCCATTTCAGAAGCATTATTATACGTTGCTGATGGATTTAACTTTGCCAACAGAAATCTTGCCTGCTCAACATAATTCAAAACAAATCAGGAAGAGGTTATACTTGTCCAGAGTCCACAGGTACAGTGTGCGTATTACCAAGTGCTAGAGGCTTATCAAATAGAATCGTGATATTATGATTAAAAAAATTACCTGGGATCCATGCTGATCGCATACCACCAATCTTGGTACGGGGAAACGTTCACCAATGATTAATTTTGAATCGTTATGAGGTGCTTGCAACAATTGCGCAAATGCCTACAAAATGGAAATTGAGTTCATTTTAAGAGAAAACACCATACAAATCCGTGGATGCATATTATTGTTCTCTCAAAAGCATTGTATGTGTATCCTCCCAAAACATGATTTTGGAGTTAACCTAGCAAGTCCCTCTTACAAAAATTACAGGGGTGCAATTTCATAGCCACTCACTACAGAAATACTTGTCACCCTATTCATCTTCTCAAATTCCAACTACAGAGAGCCAACACCCTCATCATCAGAATTCAGGACATTTCTCTTTCTTATATTCCCTCCATTCTCTCAAATCACGGATATTAGTTTTCGCCAAGCTTACAACACATTTCTCTTTTCTTTATTTAAAAGTATTCACAAACCTGCCATATTTTCCTTTGCACTAAAAACATATTCAAATGTGACATAAATATGCTATACTTTTCTTGTGTTATTCACAATATTGTGGCTTCAAGTCTCATTTTATACTGCATTTGCAATAGCAATGTAGGAAGCGGGTAGCCGGGTATCAATAGGGTGTAAGAGTGTGTGTGTGTGTGTGTGCGTGCATGTATTTGCAAGTGCAATGCAGAAAGCACTTACTAATAGTTTGTGTACGTGTGCCACCACAGTAAACAATTAAAAGCAATACTCATACATATCAATTTGTTGCAAGGTCAACTGAATTGGCACGAATTTTTTCTTGCTTTCAAATACTAAAACCAACAGCATTGAAACTAAGAAAGCACCTGGTGTTCTGGCTGATTCTGGTAACCCATGTTTCTCCACTGAGCTATTGTCATTCCATGAAATATAACTATACTAAAATATGAGTCCAACAAAAGAATACGGTCTGCACCAATTGATGCCACATCTAATAATACTGCTTCAGGAAGTGCATTAAACGCATATGATATAAGTGATGGTTGTATCATGACAAGAGAGTTAGGTACATTCTCCCGGTTTAACAACATCCGAAAATAGGCTGTCTCATCTGGACTATTGTTAAATACCTGCAAAGCAGCAGGTAGAGGACAAAGAAGTTAAATGCATGCCAATCAACATACACACACCCACACAAAGAAAGTTGTAAGAATTCTGAAAGCTTGACAAGCATGTTCACCTGCACGAATTGCGATCTTCGCAAATTAAACATGAATTGTGGAAACAACGAAAATAAAGGGTTCAACGTGAACGAAGTTGGATCATCTTTGCGGTAGTCACCAAATTTGGAGCAAAGACGGATAAGGTTCCGATCTAACCACCGGGTGGCATCAAACCCTTCCTGACAATAGAAAATCATTGCATATGAAGTCAACTGGCCACAATTACGTTATAAACAAAATATATAACAATCTAATAATTTTAAAAAATAAAAGCATATTTCGGTAAATGAATGCAGAGACTAGTATAAAAGGAGGGAAAAAATGTGATTATATCGATTAATAAGATATAAATATTAGCTTCCCAATAGAAGGTCCCAACATCATTCCTCACAGAAGACCACTAACCACAAGAAATCCAATTCCTCTTCCATTTAACAAAGTAAAATCAATATGTGCCAAGTTCTGATTTTTTCGAGGATATGATATTATTACAAGTGATCCAAGAGAGGACACGAGTTCTCCCTCATTCCTATTTTTCTTGGCAGTTTTCTACTTTGGTATGCTCCAGAAAGATGTAAGTTATAAGTAACAGGTTTTGTTGATATACTAGATTTAAAGATAAATCGAAGACTAAGCCAAAATTGCTGATGGTAACAAATATTAGCTACAAGTTTTCAAATGAACAATAATTGGAAGAAACTGAACAAGTCACTACTATGATACTATCAGATGCCAATTTGCAAAGTCATATGAATGCCATTGCCTAATATTTGGAAACTTCGAGAGTATGAGAGACAACTTCCATTTTGGTCTCTATGCCCAACAACACTCTAAAAAAAGAAGCTACTAGCTAATATCCAGGTTTTCCTTGCCCAACTAATTGGCTTTTTAATCAACCTTCTAAAGAACTACACCAAAAAACCTACTAAGACAACCACCATTGATGTACAGAAATAGAGATAAAATTACCTCCATTTCCATTTTATGAGAGGTTAATCTTGCAATTACCACTGCAGCTGTTTCTTGATCAAATCCTTGTACCAAGTCCTGCAAAACAATATAGTTCAACAGCATAAACATCTCAATTTGTACACATACCTCCAGTCAACAGTTGGCAATGTTATTGGCTAAAGGCCCAAGGAGGCCATTTCAAAAAAATAAACAAGGCTTTGGAAGCACAATTGTTCAGGATATTATTTGCAACATTTTAATTAGGAAATTTGATCATTATATATAGGAAGTCTTTATTTGTAATTCAGCAGTCTTATATGTTCATGATTCTAGTATTGAGTTGATAGTAAGATCCTCACTCCTTTGCGAGAGATTTCTAGACTTATCCCTAAACCACTAAATCATACAAAGTTCCCACCAAGTCAGAGCATAAGAGGTGCGTATAAAGACACAATATACAAAATTATACTATAAATTTTATATCCTCTCTAGTCGACCTGATTTTCTCAAGGAAACAAAGAAGAATTCTGACTAAAATGGACCAAGGAAGTCTCATAAAACTCTATAAAGACAGGGCTTTAAATTCCCGTTCCTTAAAATTTCTCTAAACGTCAGACGTATATGTATGAAAATCAGACTTGTAAGTGTTACAACTTATTCCAGTGAGTCAAAACGCTTCAAGATCAAACCTCAACTTAATTGCATAAAATAAAAATAGATCAGATCCAATTCGAAAGTGAAATTAGAGACATAATGCAATACATACCTCCGACCCAATAACACCATCTGTCCATCGTTTAGTTATGGTTGTAACACGCAGCCTTTGTTGACAATCAGGGGTCTGATAACTTCATTTTGATAAAAACAAACACTTTCAAACAACGAAAGCAACACTTTTCTCCACGATAAGCTAAATGTAAGCAAGTTATGTATAAAGCTAAAGTTAATCTACAAGGAGTACATCTTTTAAAAAATGTGATGAGAAGTTAACTTGAAGGACAAGACAACGTACATATTGACACCCCTTAAAATCAGCAAAATATGAAACTCACACCAAAGGTACTCAAGTTGAAGACTCGACTAAAAATACATTATAGTCTTCAATACAATATAGAGGCAGATGATAAGAGATTTCCAGCTTACCTTGTAAGGAACTGTATGTACAACTGCGGATTGATATTTCCCGAGGGATCTGGTTTTTCACTAGATGATATGTCAAAGAAAACGGTCAAGCATGTAGTTTTATCTAGGCCACACAACTTCCACGCAGTCGTATTACCCTGTCCAATAACTGTGCTTGCAACTGCAGGTCCTTTCTGCAAGTCATACATTACTTAATGTAAAATGGTACCTTTTAGGGACATGAACGTGTTCAGTTTCAAAAAATTGCATCATAAGAAATGAGTTTGTAGAGATTTGCAAAAAGTAACCTTTTCTTGCGACGTACAAGGTCCTAGGATCCCCTGAATCTTTATATCTTTTGAACAATTAATCTCAAGTGTGCCACTGAAACATCAAATCAAATATGAGTTTTACATCCAAAATAAACTGCACACAAAATTAATGTATAAAGGTCAGACTATTAATATTTTGAAGCAAAAAAAAACGGAGGGATTACTTTCCTTGAAGAAAAACCAACACTTGAGTGTAAATTTTCAACAAACTACTTTTACATTAAGCTATATTATTTAACTGCGTCTGCTGCTCAAAACTTAAACAGCATCCTCCAAGCATCACATATTCATTGTAAGTAGATAATAGAAGCAATCTACAATTTTGGGAGATTATCAAAATTTTACACGCAAAAGTATTTCTAGGGATAATGGTAAAAAATATATAAGAGTAATGGAGTCCCATATATGTAGAATATGCTAAAGATCAATGAGTCTGGAAGGTACAAATGCAAAATCGACTAGTGCAGTTCTTTAATATCTAATGCAAGAATAGATAAAGTAGTGCAACTTGTTAACACTTAACACTCAACTTGCAAGTGGTACTGATGTGTGGGTGTGCGAATATAGAACATCACAAACCACTATTAAAAAAATGAAAAAGAACTGAATAAAACAATTATCTTAATTAACCTTCATCTTAACCAGGTCCAACATAGATGTACGCGTTAGACTCAAGTTGTTAATAAGTTATGCCACAATCTATATGAAAATGTAGAATTTACTCATATTAGAACAAGACAGTTTGTAGGGATAGCTGCAAATAACACAGCTCTGACATGAAGTTTTAAGTAGACTATCTAATTCTACAACATAATTTTAAGACATAGACATTTATATGCATATACGTGTTTTAGTGTATCTATTTAATTTGTGTACTGCAAACATTTACACCATTGCAAGCTACAACAAAGTTAGGCAGTTGGCAGTAGAGATATACAAAAAAGTTTCACATAGATCATATCACAAAAAGAATGTAAGAAACGAAATGATGTAAAAGCAAATTAAAGCTATAAAGCAGGAATTGACATGTTTAATTATGATAAACTCACTTGAAGCAGAGCCCAAGTGACTGTTCCCCATCTTCAAAAACACGCCTAAAGGAGTCTTTAAAAACAGAGTGTCCAAAACTTTCAGAGAGAACAACGAGCCCACCTGTTCTTTCAATGACAACTTTCATCTCTGCAACACCGACCTAAATATATAGAGGGTTTAAGATTACAAATGCTAATACTGTCCAAGGAAGCATTAATTTAAGGTTTGATGAAATAATTTTGTTTTACAAAATAAACTCATTTCTAAAGGAAGATGGCTAGCAAAAACATGGATTCAATTTTATGATAAGCCATGAGAATCGCAAAATTTGTAATCATATAGCATATACAAAGAAAAAGAATTATCTGCAAGTGATCTAGAGAGATGCTTTTCACGAAACAACATGCAAAATTTATAGATATTCTCAATGGTACCATCGTACTACTAACTTGTTCCAGAGGTTCCACCGCCTTTTTGCTTCTTACAGGTAGTACCTTTCTATAGTCTTTCATGACACAAACATAAGGGAAACGTTAAAAATGTTACAGAAGGCAGCGGAACCACTGGCAGAAGTCAATAGTACCATAGTACTATGAGAATATCCCAAAAATTAATTACTGGCAGTCATGTAATAATTAGTACCATTTATGCGGAAATATACATTTTAGTACGTAAAAAGGCCGCAAATATTAGTTTAAAAGAGGTGAGAAGTCCATTTACCCTTACTTTAATATTTTATCAATTAAGGCATACATTTCAGTAAGTAAAAAGGCCGCAAATATTAGTTTAAAAGGGTTGAGGAGGCCGTTTATGCATATATTAATATTTTATCAACGTTTGAATGATGAAAGGGTACTATCAATACAAAACCAGGAGTACAACCACAAGTAGGAAGCAAAAAGGTAGTGGTACCTTTAATATAGATAACAATAACATTCCTTAATTTCATCATACATATGATAACAATTAACAAGGAGTGCACAAGAATGCATTCAGTAGACGTGGCAAAATTTTAGCAAAAAAGAGAGTAATTTGCCTAATACATTATGTAAGCCAGTTGTAACAACTACCAAGACCAAATACAGGTGAAGATTATTCACTCTAACTGACTAGTAGGCATACACTTCCTGTGACCAAAACATCATATATTTATGAAATCAGAAACAAAACACGAGTTGCTTTTCATATGCCATAGTATCAGTTTTATAACAAAACATAAATAATAAAATTGCAGTGATTACATTGGTAACCTTCAAATACAGCACACAAATTGTTGTACACGTAACTACCCAGTACAGTACAAACGTTGTTTTATGCATATCTACACCGCCCCCATTTGTAGTCTTATTCATAATTTTGAACTCAACAAATCTAGACTAACACCATTCATTATAAGCTCTAGTCAGCTATTATATACAGAACTTAAACAATTACACGTGCACATATAACTTGTTATGCTTTTTTCTCAAGGATCAAAAACTGTAACGCCGCACCAAACATGTACATATTTACATTTCAGCCACACATCATTTAAAAGTCGCAACAGAGTATTATGATACAAACCTGATCAAGTGCAGAAGCAAAAAGGTCCAAAACATGCCCCTGACTAACAAGCTGCTTTGCAAGTTCTTCATAAAATTGGACAGCTTTCCTAAAATAAGGTGCTGCATCCTTATCTAAATCTTTATGGGAACGAACTGGTTCTGACAGATCCTTTGATACAATCTGCAGAAAAAATGACAAGTCAGAATTTTGTAATGTGAAAACTATAAGCTCTATGCAGAAGAATCCAGGTCCTAAATGTTTGGACTACTTGCATACAATCATGTTAGTAGGATAGATATGTAGATTGTTTTAGGGGAAAACTAAAGGCAAAAGAAGAACAATGCTGGGAGGGGAAGTGTGGGATTTGGTACTCAAAAGACCAGATTATATGAAATTCTCACATTAAATTAAAAAGATGAAGAAAGGCAAGAATTTGCTCAAAATTAAGGATATTAAAGAAGAAAATTATATATAAAGGAAAAGAATTGTTGACGAAAAAAGTTTCTGTAAGCAAACATTCTCTAAATTTGTATTCACTTCTAAATACTGATAATGACAGTAATACCAATAATGACATCAAACAGGAGTCATTAGTTTTTCATTATTTCTCACCGAATTCATAACTCCTCTAAGTTTGTAATAGTTCCAAATACCAATAATGACATAGTATTACACTGTACAGACATATAGCTGGGTCGAGAAACTTAGAACGCCAAACTAGAAGATGGAAAGCCTTACCGAGCCAGGTCCTTCTGTACATGGACCACCCACAAGTGCAATTATCCGCGCACCTGTACCAGGCAAACAAGCTCCAAGCAATCCCGAAGCAACACTAAGCGCCACTCCCGTACACCGTAAAGATCTATTACCAGGTGGAACTGGCCACAAATCTGTACCCAATTCCTCTAACAACTGAATACCACCCAAAAAAGAAGCCCACAATCAACAAATTAGTCCAACATAAAATTATATAAACAATAAAATATGAACAAAGCATTCAATTTCCAAACCGATGAATTATCGACAAACATGAAAATACCAACAATATCCCAACACCAAACCCCATAATTAACTACTTTTAACATACAACTAAATCATAATCAATTAAAAATCGACAAGCATTCAACATCCCAGCCAATTTACTATCAACAAACAAGATATCAATAAAATCCCAACATTAAACCCCATAACTAAATAATTTAAACATGCAACTTAATCATAAATCAATAAATCAAAAACCAACAAATAAAAAATCCCAACATTAAACCCCATAACTAACTAATTTAAACATGCAACTTCATCTCTTAAATCAATAAATCAAAAACCAATAAATAAAAAAAATTCCCAACATCAAACCCCGTAACTAACCACTTTTTAACAAACAACTCAACCACATTTCAACAAAAAACAACCAAAAACACCAATAAATTACATTTAAACAAAAAACAATAAAAAATCAATCCAAGAATGAATTTTACCGAGCTAAAAGTATACTCGCAATCCGACGCAGGCAACAAGAACCGACTAACCCCACTATCAAACACACCACCTTGTCCACCTTTACCATAAACACCACTAGCACTCCTCCTACCTAACCCCAACTGATCCAAAACCTGATCTTTCCCCAAATCCTTCGACCCCCGAAAAACATAAACTTTCGACATTTCCCCAAACCCCAATTCATGAACCTGCACTTGTGTCCCAAAACTCACAAACCCCACCAACGCATTCTCCGGTAACAACCCAATCGCCTGTTGTAACGCCAATTTGGCATACCCTAATTCCTCCTCAATCATACAAGTATCCAAAACAAACACAAACACCGGTGGCCTAATTAGACCCTGACCCATTTGAGCTTGACCCATTTGAGTGGGACCCATTTGGGAATGACCCTTTTCATCTGGAGGTGTAAGAGAGTATTGAATTGTGGTGTATTGATGGTAAAGCTCAGCAGGAACGTTTGTTTCTGAGATAGCAGAGTAATGATGAGGGAAGTGATTGCGTTGAAAACAGAAAGGGCAGATCCAAATGTGAGCGGCGAAATCGACACGAGCGAAGGGGTTTAGTATTGAAGAGCAAGTTTTGCAACGGAGAGGGGAGTAAGGGAGAGTGAGAATGTCAGGGTGAGATCGGATCGGAGAGATTGAAGCGGCGATGGGGATGACGCATTTAGAGGACTCAACTTTGGTGCGAGGCCAGGAATTCCAGGTTAGACGGACGCCGTCGATGCCTTCGCGATCTGGGTCGGCGATTTCGGAAGCCATTGTGGGAGAGATTGGGAGAGATTGAAGAGAGAGGGAGAGAGATGGGAGAGAGATGGGAGAGATTGAGGAGAGAGGACCCCAGAGAGAGAGAGAGAGGGAAGGGAGGGAGAGAGGGGTCAAGGAGGATGTGAGGAATGGAGTCAAAGATGGAGATTTAGAGAGAGAAAGGAAGAGAAATATGTGTACGTATATTTAGGCTGTGTGTATCGTATTTTTGGATTCTACATTTTTTGAGGTTTTTGAAATTTACTATTTTTTATTATATATTTGCCCTGATCGTAAAAATCGAGAATCCAAAAATTGGGAAAATCGAGAATCGAAGCTAACATGATTGTGAAGATAAAAAATCGAAACTAATCAATTTAATCATTTATTCGGAAATTAATTGATTTTTTTTAAAAAAAAAACAGGATAGTTTATAACAGTGTGTATTAAAATTAAAAATTAATTTATCAAGACTTACATGCAACTATATAGTTTGTTATGTTTGGTTACGATATATATTCAAGTACTCAGAAATTATTGGTATTATTCTATATAAATATGATTGAATATCAAAATGGTGAGATTCGACTCGATATTCGTTCGAATTTTAAAAGTAGAATTCGCATATGCTCGCTTGTATACGAATACGAATTATATTCATTATTAACGAGTCAAATCCGGATTCAAACCGGGATTACTCGGATTCAAGTCTTCCACCATCCACTTCTGCCCTGCCCCCGTTAAACTGCCAAGACCAACATCTAGCGCTGTAAATTGATCCGGATTATCCGGTATCTCGATTTATATTCGACTGCGAAATATGATATATGTTTCATATCTGTTAAATGATCCAAATCTGGCGGAAAAATTAATCTCGGTTAAAATATAATCCCGGATATGAGAACTCATATACCCGCTAATCTCATATCATTTTTCCAAATATGATCCACGACTCATATTCGATTCGACGTTAGTGTTGAGCATCGGAATGGTTCAAGGAAAAGAAGACATTCAACATGATTAGTACCAAAATCATCTCGGTACCTAAGTCATCTTGAAATGGTTTTGATTTATACAGGGAAAAGGGAAGAATATATGGTATATATACAGTTGTTGTTCATGTCATATGACTGGAGATTTATCCCTGATCACCAAGTTTGAAGAAAGAGTTGGCTCAAGTATTACCTTTGGAGATGATAACAAAGGTTACACAGTGAGATATGGCTTAATCTCACTTGGAAATATCATCATTGTCACGTGCCAGGTGCAGCATCAAGTGACACTATCACAATAGAATGACAGTTGTGAGTAACGTGGCAATGCCAGCTGTGTGTAACATATTACTTTGTTAGAAAGGCTGATCTATATAGGAAAAACTTATATCCATTTGTAGTTAGTTAAGATCTATCTTTAGTGCTCATTTCTTTTAGAAAGTTACTTTTACTTTGATATTAAAACTGAGTGATCAAAACTGTGATTGATGATATGAAATGATGATAAAAGCTTTACTTGATTGTTGAAAATGAAAGCTGGATTTATTACATGGTATCAGAGCCCCTATACTCGATCGTCTTCGTCATCGTCTTCAATCTTCATCATCATCGTTTTCAATCAGTGATGTTTCCGCCATTAGAGCATTGCAACTGAAACTGTAAGCTCTTCAATTCATCAATTTCTGAATCTATTCAATCCTCTTATCAATCTCTCATCAGATCTGTAAGTGTTCTAAACTACGGTTCATTTGTCGTGATTCGTATATTCTCTGTAATTAGAACTAAATCACTGTTAATTCATCACGGAAATGACTACAAGCGCATCAAACTCATCTGCAACTCTATGATCTACTAGTTCATCATCAACTCTTGATTGTCATCATCCATATTATATACATCCATCAGATAGTCCTGGTATGCAGATTACAACTGTAGTATTGAATGGAAATAACTACAATCAGTGGCACAGATCTTTGGAAATTGCGTAGTCATCTAAACTAAAGCTAGGTTTTGTTGATGGATCGTACACTAAACCAGCTTCCACCTCACCACTGCTTGTTCACTGGCTTCGATGTAACAATATGGTTACGTCATGGATCCTCAATTCAGTTTTCATAGAGATACGTAACAGTATTGTTTACATTCAGTCCGCAAATGAGATTTGGCTCGATTTGAAGGTTCGATATGCACAAAATAATGTGCCAAAATTGTTTCACTTGAGGAAGGAAATTGCACATCTCTCGCAAGGATCATTGTCAATTTCTGCCTATTTCACGAGATTCAGAACAATACATGATGAACTTGAGTGTTTGTCTACTAAACCTAGATGTACGTGCACTGAATGCACTTGTGTTATTAACAATAGGTTGATTGATATGGAACACAGTCTTTAACTAACACAGTTTCTGATGGGACTCAATGACACATTTACTGGTATTCGTTGTCAAATCTTAATGATGACTCATTTGCCAACTCTGAGTCAAAGCTATGTTATACTGCTTCAAAAAAAAGCCAAAGAGATGCGTCTTGTCATGAAAGTGTTATACAATCTCGAAATGTGGTTATGAATGTGAAATCCTCCTTTCAGGGCAAAGTTTATTCAAAACAAGGCTCTACAAGTAAGAAGCAGGTTGATTCCTCTTTGATATGCGATTTTTGTCACGTGATTGGTCATCTGAAAGCAAGTTGTTTCTGTATCCATGGATATCCATCCTGTCATAGGTTATTTGGTAAACCAAAACCAAAGCCAAGGATCAATGCTCAGAAAGGGTCAGTAGTGGCAAATATAACTCAGAGTGCTTCTACTGATGTTATGTTAGATACCGGTACTTTGAGTGCAGGCTTGCATACATCTCAAGTAGATGGTCTTGGTTTATCAGAAGGCCAGTGCAACCAATTGATTCAATTATTGCAGCAGAATCTGGTCACAACTCAATTACGGAGTGCTAACTCTGCCAGTTCAAGTACAGGAAATTTCAACCCTACTAGTACTTGGTTTCCATCTGTTAATCATGTTCAAAGGACATGTATGACAACACATTCTGTTCATCAAGTACATTCTGTTTCTAGGGATCACTCTCAATCCAAATGGATCCTAGATACGGGTGCTACTGATCATATTACTCCATTTTTGCATTTACTACAAGATGTGAGAGATTGTTCCGTTATTCTTTTGTTACCCAATGGAAATGATGCTCCTGTTAGACAATGTGGCAATTTGATTTTAAATGCTTCTATTGTCTTGACGAATGTACTTTATGTACCATCATTTTCTTACAATATATTGTCTATATCCAAGCTACTCCAAGATACTCCGTATCAGGTCTCCTTCTTGGTTGACAAATGTTACCTTCAGGATCATGCCTGGAAGAAAGCTCTCGTGCTTGGTAAAGAAGAAAATGGCTTGTATATGTTAACCGATACATCACTTTAGTCTGGTTCTACCTCTTCATCCTCTGTCAGCTCAGTATCATATGCTAATACTTTTGTGGCTAATGTGGCTAGTATCGATTTGTGGCATGCCAGATTAGGGCATGTACCTGCTACTGTTGTGAGGAAATTACTAGTTCAGTGTAAGTCTAATATTCTGAATGTTTGTGATTGTTGTTGTTTAGCAAAACAACATAGATATTCATTTAATCATAGTGAATATGTTACTGCAGAGTTATTTGATCTGGTACACGCAGATCTTTGGGGGCTATATCGGTTTAAAACCCATGGTAATTATAACATGTTCTTAACTCTGGTTAAAGATAAATCACGTTGTACTTGGATTTATCTCTTATCTGATAAGTTTGTTGTTCCCTCCATACTAAAAGAGTTTATTGCTCTTATTAAGAATCTGTTTTCTTTTACTATTAAGGTTTTTAGGACAGACAATAGAACAAAATTTGTTAACAAAGTTGTTTCATCTCACTTGTCTGAGTTGAGAATTATTCACCAGACCACGTGTGTATACACTCTCCAACAAAATGGGTTGGTCGAACGTAAACACATGCACCTGTTAAATTGTGCACGAGCTCTACGTTTTCATGCTGCACTTCCTATTGTTTTCTGGGGTGACTGCCTGCAAGCTGCAGTCTATCTGATTAATCGAACCCCCTATTCGGTTTTACTTGATAAAAGCCCATATGAAGTGTTGTTTAATGTTGTCCCAAATTATGAGGAACTTAAAGTGATTGGTTCCTTGTGTTATGCTATTGTTGTACCCCACCAAATGATAAGTTTGCTCCTCGAGCAATTAAAGGGGTTTTCTTAGGATACCCATATGCTAAAAAGGGGTACAAAGTTCTCAACCTTCAAACAAGACACATCATTGTATCTAGTGATGTTCATTTCATTGAAACTGTCTTTCCTTTTAAGGACTTGGATGTACAGACTCCTCAACTAATGTTTCCACCTTCTCATCTGTTTGTGGATAATGATCCACTTCAAATGTCAACCCTACTTACTTCTGATATAGAATATGCTTCGGATGTTTTGCCTCGACAATATTCAGATGTGTCTACAGAGTCTACATCAGTTTCCAATCATTCGCCTGCTACAAGTGTGCTCTCCGAGCATATTACTCCTGATTCTGCACCTGATGTGCAGCTGACTTGACCTCCAAGACAAAAGCATTTACCAGTGAAATTTCAAGATTATGTAGGCTTGCCTGCTCATATAGTTCACAATGTTATCAGTATGCCAACTCCTTTGTCTAATTCCTCGTCTCAGTCAGACATTGATTCAGGTATTGCTCCTCAGCATTTTAAACAAGTTGTGCAATCTAATGACTGGTGTGAAGCTATGAATCTTGAACTAGCTATCATGGAATCTAATGGCACATGGGATATTGTCCCTCTACCACCTCATAAGTAAGCAGTTGGTTGTAAATGGCTGTATAAAATAAAATACTTAGCCAATGGAAAAGTCGATCGTTACAAAGCTCGTTTGGTGGCAAAAGGTTTCACACAAACAGCTAATATGGATTATTTTGAAATCTTTGCACCGGTAGCTAAGATGACATCCTTTCGGATATTACTTGCTTTAGCTTCAATGTATAATTGGCATATCACTCAACTCGATGTGACTAATGCCTTTTTACATGGACTCTTAGATGAAAAGGTCTGCATGTCTTGCCCACCAGGCTACTCCATTCCTGATCACATCTTACTTAAGTATCCCAATCAAAAGCTGGTGTGTCGTCTTCTCAAGTCATTGTACGGTCTTAAACAAGCTCCACGACAGTGGTTTATAGCTTTGGCTTTAGTCCTGACAGCTTTTGGATTTATTCAAACTGTTGGAGATCCAAGTCTCTTTATTTATGTTATGGACAATGTTCTTGTCCTACTTCTCATCTATGTTGATGACATGGTTCTCACAGGAAATGATGCCTCTACTATGGCTAAGGTCACTGATTTTATGGGTACTTACTTTAAGATCAAATACCTTGGAGCCTTGCATTATTTTCTTGGCATTCAAATTGAGCGTAATGTCACTGGAATTTTCATGAATCAGCACAAATACACCTATGATCTGCTTCGTGACTTTCAGTCTATATGTGGTACACCCTCTCGTGTGCCTATGGAGAAGCATCACACTTTACTTCAGGTATCTGATAGTCCTTATCTACAGGATGTTACTCGATTTTGTCGTTTAATTGGGCGTTTGATATATCTCACGATCTCTCGCCCCGATTTATCCTATCCTGTTCATGTCTTGGCCCGGATTATGAACAAGCCTCAAACCTCGCATTGGCATGCTGCTCTCAAGCTTGTTCGTTATCTCTCCACTACTGCCACTCAAGGTCTTTTCTATGAAGCGTCTACCAATCCTGTCCTAACTGCTTATTGTGATGCCGACTGGGGTAGTTATCACACTACTCGACAGTCCTTGACTAGGTTTTGTGTCACCTTGAGTGGTTCGCTCATTGCTTGGAAATGCAAAAAGCAGCAGACCGTGTCTCGTTCCTCTGCCGAGGCCGAGTATCGTAGCTTAGCAGATTTTAGTTGTGAGGTTACTTGGCTGGTGTCTCTGTTGACTGAATTGAAAGTGCCGCGTCTTACACCGGTCCCATTATTTTGTGATAATCAGTCTGTTCTCTATATTGCTTCAAACCCTGTCTTTCATGAACGCACCAAGCACATTCAAATTGATTGTCACTTGGTGCGTCAAAAGTACAAGTATGGATTGATTTCTACTCAACATATTTCCACCTCTGATCAACCAGCTGATCTCTTTACAACCAGCTGATCTCTTTACAAATGCACTTGCTTCCTCTCAGTTGTCTTCGTTGTTGTCCAAATTAGGTGTTCGTTCTTGTCTTCCCACACCTAACTTGAGGGGGCTGTTAGTGTTGACAGTTTGAGTCACGTGCCAGGTGCAGCATCAAGTGACACTATCACAATAGAATGACAGCTGTGAGTGACGTGACAATGCCAGCTGTGTGTAACAGATTACTTTGTTAGAAATGGTGCTCTATATAGAAAAAACTTGTATCCATTTGTAGTTAGTTAAGATCTATCTTTAGTGCTCATTTTTCTTAAAAAGTTACTTTTACTTTGATATTAAAACTGAGTGATCAAAACTGTGATTGATGATATGAAATGATGATAAAAGCTTTACTTGATTGTTGAAGATGAAAGCTGGATTTATAACATTTGACCACATATGTAGAATATATTTTCAAACCCATTATATTTGTAAGTAAATAATCATTTTATAATTTTTTATATCTTATATAAATTTTAATTTCTATAAAGTATGACTTTATGGTTATTATTTTTATAATATTATATTATTTTATATCAATAATCATCTAAATAATTGAATTAAAAATGATATTTAATGTTAGTGGATCATATTTAACTTATATCCGATGGATCATAAATTATTCAATTAAAAAATGAAAATACGGCATCGGCTCATATTTGGTTTGGACTCGGCCCTTATATACCCGAAATCAGTTTATATGCAATAATATGATCCCGGACCCAAATCTGGACGCACAAAAAATAAAACAATACGATACTGAGCACGAGGTATCCGGTTTTACCGGGATCATTTTACGACCCTACCAACATCCAAAACCACCAAATTTCCCTCATCCTCACCGTCTCCATCTTCCCGATAATAAAATATTTGTTCTGATTATTTTTGCCCAAAATAGAATATATAAACATGTAAATAAGATACAATTATTTTAAATATTTTAAGTATCAACAAACAGGTTTAAGAGTTACATGTGATCAATTTTAGTTGTTATCCTACCATACCATGCCAGTTTGCTAGTTTCGCAAATTCATCTCAACTTGGTCCACTTTCATAACCACAATATCCATATTGGAACAAGTATACATCACCTTAATTTAAGAAAGTCTCCATTCAACAAAAGAAATCTTCAAAACCTGTAAATAAGTGTTTTCCGATTTCTTAAATAAAACAAGCAGTACGAATTCTTGAACAAGGTCACAACATTCACGTATATCTGAATGAATAATAATTTGTCTCGCGTCCTAAAGGTACAAAATTTTCTGAGCAGGGTTGTTGGGTCACCTTTGCTTCTTCTTTTGCTTCTTGTACCGTTGATACAATTGTAATGACATTGTGGTACGATCTAGCTCGCTCTTTAATCTTCCATTCTCTGATATGTCACGAAGAAGCAAGAAATGCTCTGATAGTTTCTTTCTGACCGCAACTTCATCTGTCCGACTTGCTAGATCAGCATCAGCCACAGAAGGTACAGCCTGCTGCATATTGGCTCTTTTCCTCTTGTTACCAGATTTATTGACATTAATGTTCGTACTAAACGACTCCTTCTCGAGTGATAACTCAGCGAATGCTTGTTGGGGAGAGACATTGGCGTGATAAACCTGATTACTGGTATTGCCTATATTTGCTATGCTTAAGGCCATAGTGGAAACAGATGGATGATAATGTTTTGAAAGGAGGTTCAGTTCCCAAAGTACCGAAGCTAGTGCACCACTGAGGTTTGGGTCTGAAGAATAAGGGTGATACGTCTGCAAAAAATATTAATAAGGCATCAAAAAATGATGTTGATAAGACATCAGCATGATATAAAGACATTTAATTGACAACTTAACCATACTCAAGAAAGCTGCTATATTCTAAATTGTGTCCCAACAGTTGGCCAGTCATTGCAACTAATTTAAGAAACTAAGTTACTCCTATACAAGTGCATACGGCAGGATTATATCTTCCCCAAAATATTACCATAAATATTCATCATCCCCTTTTCATTATCATTATATTCCACCCTCCCTTTCAAGCAGAAAATCCAATCATCCATGAAAGGAATGTTATCTGGAGAAGCATATTTGATTTTTATCACTTTTCCGGAGTAAAACATTAGGTGACTAAGATTAGAAGTCCAGGAATTACAACACAAAAACTAACAGCAAAGACTAGCCTCCTAAGAAGTAAAGTATGTCTTACCGCAACAGGACCTGAGACAGAACCACCTCCAGCGTCATTTTCTAACAAATTTCTGCATTTGACATTCTTTTGAAGAAGATGCTTCAGAGTAACCAGAGCTGCAATATTTTTCCACAATTTTGCATATCATAAAAAAGAATTATTCCTATAACAATGATACAGAGCTGTGAGTTAACTGCAAAATACCAGCCATTGATTCAGCAGCACCGAAGCACAAAGAAAATGTGGCCAAACGTTTAATAAATGCTGCAGCTCTTTGCATGTCATGTTGTCTGTCATCACATAGCATTATCTTCAGAGCTTCAGCAAATACTTCACCTTTGTCCCTGCTCCAATATATCAAGGTGAAAATATTAGTGGACACAATCTTTGGTCTTTCAACCAAACAAAAAAAAGCATATAATTAGAAATGACAAACAGATGATAGGCTGGAAAAGCAGAAAAAACTTATTAAATACAGAACTAATTAAAAAATGTATCAATCTTTTACTGGTTTTCTCCATCTTTTGATTATTACTCCACATTTACACATGGTATGACGACAAAATGTAAGTTTTAAGGTACCTTGAGAAAAAGTTGCTCAAAGGCTTGAGATTTATCTACTACAACAACGAAAGACTTGACAATATTTTCAAATAATTTTGTTTAAAATTAAATAGTTAATTGCTTTTAGACACTAAAAAAAGGGTGATTAACTGATTTAAAATGTCACGGTGCAGAATACTATAACTTTACAAGCGTGCAAAGAGGATCACAAATGCAGTCAGCTATATTGACGACCTAAACAAATTGATTACTCTGCTAAATTTTTCCACCAAATCCTATGATTATGGATCACATTCCATATATCTTAAAGGCAACATACTTGGCATCATATTAGGAAAATTCTATTATTAAATAGCATGATAGTGCAGAAAATGCAGTTACCTCCCAGGCCTGTATTCTAGTATTAGTTGGTAAAGTTGTGCATAGAAGTCCTGCAAATCTATATTTAAGGCATCAAGATTGCTCTTCATCACTTTGAAAGCAACAATGCAACACTGGAGGCGTTCAGACACAGTCAAACATCCTCCTGAAGCATTTTCAGGAGATCCATTTACATCACTGCTACCTCTAGCTAGTTTTCCAAGGTAGCTCATAAGATCGGCCATGAAATCTAAATCAACTAGATGTGAAAATTTCCCAATTCCATTTAAACATGAAACGAGAAGTGGGTGCCCCCCTGACGAAGCAATAGTTCCTGAAGTGGCGTTTGTTCTGTGGAAAAATATAACAAAAGAGGAAATATATGAATACATAGCGTAGTCGTGTGAATATTACATATTGTAGTCGTATGAATAGATTTCACTTGTTAAGGAAACATGTGGATACATACTTAAGTACTATGCACCATTTTCCATTTGAATGTCACAAACAAACTTGACTACTTATCATATTACATAAAAAAATTATGGACAAACCTTGTCTGAAAGGTATGCTTCAATATACGAAAATAAATTTCAAATATGGCAGAAAGAGTCTCTGTTTGCATTCTTCGGCGCTCCGCAATATCTTGAGCAAACGAAGCAGCTTTATAGTCGGCATCAACCTGCATAAAATATACGGTCAAACTGGTGACAATGGTGGCAAATAAAAGAGGCAATGCAGATTTTCATGTAAAGGTGATCACCTCCTCTCGTGTTCTTGATATCATTTCTTTCCTAGATTTCTTTTTATCATTATTGGGCAACTGACTTGACTGCTCCTCTTGGTTCTTTCTTTTTTTAAATTTCTTACTTTTGGTCCTCTTATCAACAGTCGCTCTTTGGGCCCGGCCAAGGTCCTCATCGAATACTAAAGACATAAAAACCTGAAATGGAAACAAAAAAAAATATATAAACACATTTATATATACAGTAAAGCTAGTATTTCACTCGAAGTGCCCTCTAGTGCAGCAAATCAGATGAACTTGCTGATGAATGTTCATCTTTTGTACTTAAACGATAATATCAAGCATCTAAATCGATATAAGATAATTTAGGAACTAAGATTTTCTTGAGGACAAATCAAGGTTGACATTACTTTAACTTGAGAGATAGAAATGAAGCATTATATAAGAGTTCGAAGATCAGCATGCATTTTGGTGATTTTATTGCAATGTTCACAGACCTTGTTTTTCCTTTATGCAGGCATATAGTAACAAAACCGGTATTCATTTTGCCAACATAACCATGACCAAATTTTCTTATTTAGAAATGAAAACCATAAGATATAATACGTTAAATGAACTTGAGATCCAAGTCTTAATTAGGTAAAATTTTAACAACGGGCTCCTGCATTTAGTATACTTCTTAGTATTTGCCACACTATATAGATTTTGAATGATCATATCCTACCAAACTAGTGATGACTTTGGTCCATCACCTTCAACTGAGAATCTAATTAGGAAACAATACAGTATAGAATAGTAAGAAATGCAAATTGGGTTCAAAGTGTGGGATCAGAACAATAGCAAGAACGCCGAATTGGGTTTAAAGTGCGTAATCAGAACAGCACTAAAAGGATACCTAGCAGGATTAACGACTCATAATGATCTACTGAAAAATATAAGCTACGACTTCTAATACTCTGCTGCAAAATATAAGCTAGAAAAGGTTTAACTCTAATTTCCGCACCTCAATTGAATCAGGGTGCAATTGGCAATCATGTGCTTTCATAAGGGCGGCAATTGAACGAACAGCTTCAACAGTAACTTCCCCGCCATGCTTTCCCTCATTCGTAAACAGTGATTTAATAGCAGCACAGCACAGTTTTCTATCCCCAAAAGGTAAAGTATGACAGATATGAGCATATATATGATCTTAGAACTTGAAGTGGGGCAAAAAGCATAGAATAGATGATTACAGAAAAAATGGAATGGAGATAGAGGACAACCTCACAACATCATCAGCAGAGCTTATGTTCTTGACAACAACTGCTAACAACCTTTCACGGAAGTTAAAATGAGGAACTGCCTCCAGCAAATTACAAATGCAACGGATGGCCACACGCTGAAAGGATGGCTTTCCTTCTAGATATATCAGCTTCAGCAGGTATGCCTGTAAATGCAGAAAGTTAAACACTCAATTAGAAGGTGAACTCAAATTTAAGTGTGATATTAGTAACAGTCAGGTATATCCAAGTGTATATACATAGTATTGCTGAAACATAAAGGTAGGCGTGTCCTCGCTCCAAGAAGCAATTAAAACATCCCAGGCAATTCTATAGGCAGACATATCCCTCTAAAGTCACTATAAAGTAGGAATGGCCCAAAGAAACATTTCACTTTGTAACTTGATCCTAAATGCTCCCAGACAAAATCATCGATGTTCTGTACCTTTGGGAGTTACTTACCAAATAACATTTCCTATGTCAAAAAAATCATGCATGGAATTAAGATGCTAATATAGGTGAACATGGTCAACCCTTGTAGTGCAAATATTATATATTGTTTTAGTTTCTCCCTAAGGATTTTTAAATCAAAGGTGTACTACCTATGAAAGCATTAATCATTATAAGGTCATTCTTATAACTTTTAGCAACGAAATACACTCAATGGGCAATGGATACATTTAATGAATGATCATATATTTCAAAACTATTACACATGTAATCAGTATAAATTATGACAAAACTGGAATACAAGCTTTTAGTTTATCCATGATAACATAAAACAATTTTGTTCTTCCAAGAATGAAATTTCTTGTGCTTACATAAAAAAATTAGAGATTGAAGATCAACAGATTGCCGAAATGAGTATGAACCACCATATCTGAAAGCAGCACTTAGAGAGGGCTCGAATACTTTATATTCAGCCACACAACCCACACCAAACACAAGTGCACACACATTCATATGTATAAACTAGGCGCATTACTCATCTCTTTAGCTACAGGTCTTTAATTACAACACATTATTAAGGTTGCATAGTTTTAAGCTTCCAAAATTCTCAAAACAATTAAAATTCAGAGTTTCATCAGCCAAACCTTTAAACACTTGCAAATTGTATGTTTGAAAATGATTAAAAAGACCCTACTTTTTTTCCTAAATCAGTACCAAATGTTAAGTATGAATGATAATAAGTACTTTACAAGACTAAATTAATTTCAAAAGAGACGTGTATCATTACTTTGTTACATAAACTCAAGTACTCAACACTACTGAACATTAAAATAATGCCAAATCAAACCTTGTAAACCGACAAGAGCGTAGACTCATAAAAGCGCATTTTTTTAACAGTCTTTGAAACGACCATTGCTTGCTCCTTTTCAGTAGGCAGCCTGATACGGTAGCTGGTGCACAAAGTCCATAAAAATAGTTTACATACAACAACTTTGCACACATATAACACAAAATTGAATATACTTGACCAAGGAAAAGTACAATAAATTTGATAAACTTTCATACCCAGGAATAATGTCTTTAAATACAGCCAATAGTGATTTTAGACCAAGTGTTACAATAGCACGATCCTCAGATTTAGAAATTTGTAGCATCTCTGAGAGAGATTTGATATTAGCTTCTGGATCTGTAAGCAGTGCGGTTCCTATTTCTGCAAGTCTGTACTTTTTACTCTCACTTACTTCTTCAGCTGTAAGGTCCTTTTTCACCTCTTCCTGCACATATAACAAAAAACTTATTGGTACTAGTAAAAAACAATTATAATTACATAAATTTTTAGTTATTTGTGCATATCAAAAAAATTCAATGTTCTTAAAAAGGAACTATGGTCATTCAAGATAGCTGCCTGCATAGAGGATGTACCAGAATATCAGCTTGGGAGGTTTCGTTCACTTCTTCATCAATCTCAGTCACCTCCTTTCCTTGTTTTTTTGCTTCTTTTCTTAATTTTTTTAACTTGGCACGTTTTTCTGCCTTGGTTAACCTCACCAGGCTTTTATCTGCAACAATATCTTCATTGTCGCTAGTGGCTTCACCTTCATCTGCCACTTTCCGTACTTTTGGTACTACAACAATATAAAAAGAAAAGAGGCTCAGTATACCAAAAATTTCAGTTAAAAGGATATTAGAAAGACCACATGTACTTCACAATTTATCTCCTTCATTTACATAGAGAACAAGACAGACATCCGAATTCGTGATAATATACACAAGAAGATTGAAGGTTGGACAAAAATTACCTGTCCTAAAGACAATCTTTCCATCAGGAGTCTTAACAGGAAGAGCATCTACCGGATCAACTTCAAGCAAATTATCATCTTTTTCTTTAAGTAAAGACTTCTTTCTCAATCGTTGCTCATATAAAGACTCTAGGGCATCTTCTTTCACATCAGCAACACGAGTTACATGCCTTCACATCATAATATAACAAACTTAAAACTTACTAAGCCATAGTCCGTCTAACAAGTTAACAAGTTCACATATATATTACATCCTAACATTAGGCACACCACAATTATACAATATTAATGCTATGCTAATACCATTAAAATTACTACATTAACATGTACAACCCTTGGGACCAAAATATCTTATTCATTAACCGAGATTATTCATTTATCGGAGGTCAAAAATACATTATATCTATTATGTTGGGACCGAAAAAAGTATTCATTTGGCAGGTTATTTGTTTATCGAATATTCATTGTATGATGTACCTGGTAATTGATTGTGTATCTAAAGTGTTGAGAAAGCCAACATGTTGGATATTTTCCGCAACAAAGTCCAAATCCTCATCTGATACCTCAACTTCATCTTCGGGAACATCTGGCGGAAGTTCAGGTGGCAACACTACCTTCTGCTTTTTCTTCCCCATACAGAACTCTGTATATATATATATATATATAATTCTTAGAAACAAAATGCGAATCGAATTAAACTAAATTATACCAATCAAGTAACAACTAAGCTAAAAATTGGAATATTCACAACTACGAAAGCTCAACCACAATGTGATATTCATAGTTAACATAAGAACCTTTAACGATATGCAATCGTTAAAGGTTCAATCTTTATTCAGGAATTATATATGAGAGAGATAGATAGATAGATAGATAGATAGATAGATAGATAGATAGATACAGAGAGAGAGACTGCTGAATTGAGCTTGCGGGAATACTTAAAGGTTCAATTTTTTATTCAAGAATTACATGAGCGTGAGAGAGAGAGAGAGGGAGAGAGAGAGAGAGAGAGAGAGGGAGAGAGAGAGAGAGAGAGAGAGAACCTGCTGAATTGAGCTGGCAGTTGAGAGAGAGAGAGAGAGAGAGAGAGAGAGAGACTGCTGAATTGAGCTTGAGCTTGCGAGAGAAACTTCAAAGCGGAGAGAGATGAATATTTTGGGCCTAAAACAATTAACCCTAATTTCTTGAAGACGAATATCCACACTTAACGGGCCTGGACAAACTCGCTCTGGGCTTATCAAACCCAGAGTATCCTATTTGCAATTGAGTGGCGAGTGCTGAGCCACAACACGGTCCCTCTTCTGAAAATACTGTATCCGATAATCTTTTACAAGGTTGTACTTCATAACGTCCGAACACGGGCAGAATTAATTTATTGAAATAATTTTTAAAAATCATAATAGTATAGGTGTCAAGTCAAAATTTTTAATTTTTATTTAAAAAATTCAAACCAAACTATTGAGTACGATATTTGTGTTATGATTATAATAAAAAATAATTATTAGTATGCGATTTAATTTTTTTTATTATTTCATTAAAATATACTATTGAGTCATATGGGAAACATGATTACTGAGTTAAAATTAATATACGAATTTTAATTAAAAAATTAGTAAAATAATACATATAATATTATAAGTCATATAGAAGTAAAAGAAAAATAAAAAATAAACATTCAAAGTTATAATGAAATTCAAAAAGGGTGAAATTAAAAGTTGATGAAACCAAACATGTATAAAACATTGAATTAGCAATACATATTGATAACCCGTGCAAAGCACGGGCTGAGTTAATTTATTTAAATAATTTTTAAAAATCATAATAATATTAGTGTCATGTCAAAATTTCTAATTTATACTCTGAAAATCCATCCCAAACTATTGAGTACGATATTTGAGTTATGATTATAATAAAAAGATTATAATTATACGACTTCAAAATTTTTAATATTTCATAAAAAATATACTATTAAGTCATATGAGATATAGGATTACTGGGTTGAAATTAGTGTAAAAATTACAATTAAAAAACGAGTAAAATAATACATATAATATTATAAGACATATAAGAGTAAACGAATAATAAAATTTATACATTTAGAGTTATAATGAAATTCAAAAAGGTGAAATCAAAAGTTGATGAAACGTATAATATATATTGAATTAGCAATACATAAGGGAATTAGGAAAGCAAAGGTTAAAGTTAAAAAGGTGAAACAAAAATAAAACCAAACTTAATAGATAGAAATTTAATATAACAAAAACAAAATAAAATTTAATAGAATCAAACGACATGTAGAAATATAAGATAACAAAAAATAAAACAAAACTTAATATAATTATAATACATGTAGAAGTATAACCGGAATAAATGGTATAATCAAAAGTTTAGTAGAATTAAAAGACACGGGTTTCGCTTATTAAGATACAATAACTAGCTTACGGCCCGTGCAATGCACGGGTCTTGGTTAAATATTTATATATTTTTATTTCTATTTTATGTAATTTTATTAAAATTTTATATAAATAAATAAATACTAAATGATGATTATATAATTATACTTTGATTGTGTATAATTTCAAGTTAAGCTCAAATAGTATAAATAGTATATGATTGATGAGATCTATGTAAATGGTTGTTGTTAGTGAGATTTGAACATGAAAACTTATATGTATCTTTATAAATAATAATATAAATGTTTGTTGTTAACGGGATTCGAACATGAGAACTTATATGTATCTTTATAAATAATAATATAAATATTTTTTGTTGTCGAGATTCGAACATGAGAACTTGTATAGTGCATTTTTTTGTATTTGGATCTAACGGTTCTGATTATTTGATGAAGAAGATCCGACGGTCAAGATGGAAAGGGATAACCAAAATGAGGGGTTAACCAAACTACAAATTATACCCTATTCCAGTTATTATAATATAATATAGTATAGATTCAATTTTTAAAATCCAATTAATTATTATAAGTTTTTCTTTATCCGAGTTTATATTTGGAAATAGTAAAGAATTCGAATAGTTTGAATTCAAGATCGGCTCGAAATTACTAAACCGAATTCGAATATTTTACGAGTCGAACTCGACTCAAATATACTGAACCGATTTTGAATATTTTACAAGTTGAGTTCGAGTAATTCACAAACAATTTGAATCATTTACAACATACTTAAACTCTATTTTTATTATGTATTTTATTATTGAAGACATATTATTTCAATTTAAGTATTTACAAAAAAAGATAAAGACGGAGTTTCTCATATTTTATATTTTAAAAATATTAGTTAGGATATCTTAAAACCACAGGGATATTACTTAAAAAATAGGCACTTTCCCATTCCTTAAATTTCGGTGTAAGATTCTAGAACGTTGAACTTCCTTTAATATAACCAAAGTTATATTTGTGTGACCTGATTCAATAAAAAAAGGTTGTTGTTCCACCACCATTGTTGGTTGGAAGAGGTTTGTGAGCCAACAAAACAAAGTCGTTAAACTTTAAAAGGAATGGCTGGGATTATACCCTTCCACAATAAATCATTGCGGAAGTAAAAAATTACCTTTGTGCCCTTACACCATTCCGCAATGATTCATTACGGAAATAAGAAATTACCTTAATGTCCTTATTATTTCTGCAATAAATCATTGCGGAAACTTGTTTCTTCTACACCCGACCCATCAGCAACAAACATAACACAAACACAAATACAAACGGCGATTTCAGCGAATTTCAGGCGATTTTAGCGAATTCAAGGCAGCGACCAAGAAGATACATGTAACATCCCAGTCCCACATCGAGGAGATTTGAGACTTCTGTTCAGTTTATAAGGCAAAGTACTAATACTATGTGCACCAACAAATCATGATCTTTTGGGGGCCTGTGGTGGACTTGTCGTTACCCAAGTTAGCTGCACTCGGGACAATATGCTTCAGCTTATTTCGGACTCGTAACCGGAACTTAATCCGGTTTTTTAAAAAAGCTTGGTATTTGACCCGGGTTGTCACATATGGTATCAAAGCCGGGTTCTTGAAATCTTGATGAGTCAAGTTGCCGGAGGTGGTGACACAAAGGTTGGTGGTATTATCCCACAATGGCAAGAGGTCTTGAGGTGGGGACACGAAGCCGGCCGGTATTATCCCACAATGGCTAGAGAGGTACGATCTTGGTCCTATGGGCTGTCTGTTCTGGCCTGACGAGTATGTCAGGAGTTTAAGTGGGGGAGTTTGTAACACCTCAGTCCCACATCGAGGAGATTTGAGACTTTTGTTCAGTTTATAAGGAAAAATACTACTACTATGTGCACCAACAAATCATGATCTTTTGGGGGCCTGTGGTGGGCTTGTCGTTACCCAAGTTGGCTACACTCGGGACAGTATGCTTTGGCTTATTTCGGACTCGTAATCGGGACTTGACCCGGTTTTCGAAAAAGGCTCGGAATTTGACCCAGGTTGTCACAATACACACACACACACGATTTCTTCTTCTTCTCCCGTAAAAGCTTGATTCGAAGGTTTGTTCTTCTTTCACATAGACACACGCTTATACATACACAAACTCGATCGCATACACACGCGATTTTAATCTTATATACACACGGATACGTTTATGTTTGATTCAAAATTTTGTATTTATTTTACAGTTTGTTTAATTCTAAGCTATTTTTTTGTTAAAACCCATGAATTATTTGATGAAAGTCTCTGAGAATTAGTTTATTTGTAGATTCAAAATCATGATTGCGGTTGATTACACCACTGTATCTTTATGATCTAGATTCTTAGAAGACGTTTGTGCATAGGACTCATACTTCAATTTGTTCGGCACTGATATTAATACATCCACTTTAATTATAACAGTGAAAAACTTTCATTTAGCATGAATCGCAAGTATTAGACCAGAAATATAAGTGCTCTGTTCAGTTGCTCACTCAAAATTATGTTAGGTTACTATCATACATGAATGCACTATACTGATCAAGAGTTAAATATTATAGTTGTATTTTACCTGACTTCCTTAAATCATATCTTAAGAGCGATTTAACACCAAAAATTAATGTCAAACTAAATCGCCTTCTATGCTAATGTAGTAGTCATATGTAGGTTTTTGCTATGTTATCACCAAATTTAAAGTGTGTGAGTGTGAATCTCATATTTTCGGAATTAATGTGAAGATACACAAATCATGATAGGTGTGTGTATTGGTATTGTTGAGATTGAGAGAATAAGAGATGCTTATGATTATATTTATGCTCGGGTTCTTGATATGACATTGAATATGAGATTCGGTAACATTTGTGCGTTTTAAGAAATTTTGTGTGGGAAGAAAATTTGAAACAGAAAAATTATAAATATAAAAAAGAATAGGTTGCATTGCTTTGCCAAGATTATATGTGAATTGAACTAAAGATGATAACCAGGTTTTTTGTAATTGGTAGGAAGTTCTGTATGTGATTTGGTTTGTTTTTTCTTGGTTAGATATTGATGAAAAAAAGGATAAATTGCATAATTATTTCTTATTTAGGACTAATAAATTCATTTCTTACATTTTAGTCCTTGAAATAATTTAATATTGATGAAAAATGGATAATTTACTTAATCATTCCATATTTAGGACAAATAAAACCATTTTTTGCATTTTAGCTCTTTAATTGATTCAATATTGATGATAAAATGATAAATTGCATAATTATGCAAAATTTAGGACTAATAAATTAATTTATTGCATTTTAGCCCGTGAATCATTTCTTGTATTTTAGCCCTTGAATTGATTAAATATTGATGAAAAAAGGATCAATTGCATAATTATTCCTTCTTCATGACTAATAAATACATTTCTTATATTTTAGTCCTTGAAATGATTTAATACCGATGAAAAAGGATACTTTACTTAATTATTCCATATTTAGGATCAATAAAATCATTTCTTACATTGTAACTCTTTAAATGATTTAATATTGATGATAAAAAAAGTCCCGTCAAGTTTAAAATAGATATAAATACATATGGGATCGTTTTAGTCGTAAGATTTCATCTCAATTAAAAAATGGGAAAATCTATTACTATCTATTGTTATTATATAAAAGACGAAATATTAAAAGTTTTGGTATGATACCTATTTTTTGGTATACGTTAAATTTACTTAATTATCCTTACTTATAAATTATATTTTACATATTTATCTAAATTTTATCTAATTACTCTTAGAATTAATAACCAGTCGATCAAACAACTACTGAGAAATTTCCGCAACAAAGTCCAAATCCTCATCTGATACCTCAACTTCATCTTCGGGAACATCTGGCGGAAGTTCAGGTGGCAACACTACCTTCTGCTTTTTCTTCCCCATACAGAACTCTGTATATATATATATATATATATATATATATATATATATATATATATATATATATATATATATATATAATTCTTAGAAACAAAATGCGAATCGAATTAAACTAAATTATACCAATCAAGTAACAACTAAGCTAAAAATTGGAATATTCACAACTACGAAAGCTCAACCACAATGTGATATTCATAGTTAACATAAGAACCTTTAACGATATGCAATCGTTAAAGGTTCAATCTTTATTCAGGAATTATATATGAGAGAGATAGATAGATAGATAGATAGATAGATAGATAGATAGATAGATACAGAGAGAGAGACTGCTGAATTGAGCTTGCGGGAATACTTAAAGGTTCAATTTTTTATTCAAGAATTACATGAGCGTGAGAGAGAGAGAGAGGGAGAGAGAGAGAGAGAGAGAGAGAGAGAGAGAGAGCCTGATGAATTGAGCTTGCAGTTGCAGGAGAGAGAGAGAGAGAGAGAGAGAGAGAGAGAGAGAGAGAGAGAGAGAGAGAGACTGCTGAATTGAGCTTGAGCTTGCGAGAGAGACTTCAAAGCGGAGAGAGATGAATATTTTGGGCCTAAAAAAATTAACCCTAATTTCTTGAAGACGAATATCCACACTTAACGGGCCTGGACAAACTCGCTCTGGGCTTACCAAACCCAGAGTATCCTATTTTCAATTGAGTGGCGAGTGCTGAGCCACAACACGGTCCCTCTTCTGAAAATATCCGATAATCTTTTACAAGGTACTACTTCATAACGTCCGAACACGGGCCGAATTAATTTATTGAAATAATTTTTAAAAATCATAATAGTATAGGTGTCAAGTCAAAATTTTTAATTTTTATTTAAAAAATTCAAACCAAACTATTGAGTACGATATTTGTGTTATGATTATAATAAAAAATAATTATTAATATGCGATTTATTTTTTTTTATTATTTCATTAAAATATACTATTTGGTCATATGGGAAACATGATTACTGAGTTTAAATTAATATACGAATTTTAATTAAAAAATTAGTAAAATAATACATATAATATTATAAGTCATATAGAAGTAAAATAAAAGTAAAAACTATACATTCAGATTTATAATGAAATTCAAAAAGGGTATAATTAAAAGTTGATGAAACCAAACACGTATAAAACATTGAATTAGCAATACATATTGATAACCCGTGCAAAGCACGGGCCGAGTTAATTTATTTAAATAATTTTTAAAAATCATAATAGTATTAGTGTCATGTCAAAATTTCTAATTTATACTCTGAAAATTCATCCCAAACTATTGAGTACGATATTTGAGTTATGATTATAATAAAAAGATTATAATTATACGACTTCAAAATTTTTAATATTTCATAAAAAATATACTATTAAGTCATATGAGATATAGGATTACTGGGTTGAAATTAGTGTAAAAATTACAATTAAAAAATGAGTAAAATAATACATATAATATTATAAGACATATAAGAGTAAAATAATAATAAAAATTATACATTTAGAGTTATAATGAAATTCAAAAAGGTGAAATCAAAAGTTGATGAAACGTATAATATATATTGAATTAGCAATACATAAGGGAATTAGGAAAGCAAAGGTTAAAGTTAAAAAGGTGAAACAAAAATAAAACCAAACTTAATAGATAGAAATTTAATATAACAAAAACAAAAATAAAATTTAATAGAATCAAACGACATGTAGAAATATAAGATAACAAAAAATAAAACAAAACTTAATATAATTATAATACATGTAGAAGTATAACCGGAATAAATGGTATAATCAAAAGTTTAGTAGAATTAAAAGACACGGGTTTCGCTTATTAAGATACAATAACTAGCTTACGGCCCGTGCGATGCACGGGTCTTGGTTAAATATTTATATATTTTTATTTCTATTTTATGTAATTTTATTAAAATTTTATATAAATAAATAAATACTAAATGATGATTATATAATTATACTTTGATTGTGTATAATTTCAAGTTAAGCTCAAATAGTATAAATAGTATATGATTGATGAGATCTAAGTAAATGGTTGTTGTTAGTGAGATTTGAACATGAAAACTTATATGTATCTTTATAAATAATAATATAAATGTTTGTTGTTAACGGGATTCGAACATGAGAACTTATATGTATCTTTATAAATAATAATATAAATATTTTTTGTTGTCGAGATTCGAACATGAGAACTTGTATAGTGCATTTTTTTGTATTTGGATCTAACGGTTCTGATTATTTGATGAAGAAGATCCGACGGTCAAGATGGAAAGGGATAACCAAAATGAGGGGTTAACCAAACTACAAATTATACCCTATTCCAGTTATTATAATATAATATAGTATAGATTCAATTTTTAAAATCCAATTAATTATTATAAGTTTTTCTTTATCCGAGTTTATATTTGGAAATAGTAAAAAATTTGAATAGTTTGAATTCAAGATCGGCTCGAAATTACTGAACCGAATTCGAATATTTTACGAGTCGAACTCGACTCAAATATACTGAACCGATTTTGAATATTTTACAAGTTGAGTTCGAGTAATTCACAAACAATTTGACTCATTTACAACATACTTAAACTCTATTTTTATTATGTATTTTATTATTGAAGACATATTATTTCAATTTAAGTATTTACAAAAAAAGATAAAGACGGAGTTTCTCATATTTTATATTTTAAAAATATTAGTTAGGATATCTTAAAACCACAGGGATATTACTTAAAAAATAGGCACTTTCCCATTCCTTAAATTTCGGTGTAAGATTCTAGAACGTTGAACTTCCTTTAATATAACCAAAGTTATATTTGTGTGACCTGATTCTATAAAAAAAGGGTGTTGTTCCACCACCATTGTTGGTTGGAAGAGGTTTGTGAGCCAACAAAACAAAGTCGTTAAACTTTAAAAGGAATGGCTGGGATTATACCCTTCCACAATAAATCATTGCGGAAGTAAAAAATTACCTTTGTGCCCTTACACCATTCCGCAATGATTCATTACGGAAATAAGAAATTACCTTAATGTCCTTATTATTTCTGCAATAAATCATTGCGGAAACTTGTTTCTTCTACACCCAACCCATCAGCAACAAACATAACACAAACACAAAATACAAACGGCGATTTCAGCGAATTTCAGGCGATTTTAGCGAATTCAAGGCAGCGACCAAGAAGATACATGTAACACCCCAGTCCCACATCGAGGAGATTTGAGACTTCTGTTCAGTTTATAAGGCAAAGTACTAATACTATGTGTACCAACAAATCATGATCTTTTGGGGGCCTGTGGTGAGCTTGTCGTTACCCAAGTTAGCTGCACTCGGGACAATATGCTTCAGCTTATTTCGGACTCGTAACCGGAACTTGATCCGGTTTTTTAAAAAAGCTTGGTATTTGACCCGGGTTGTCACATATGGTATCAAAGCCGGGTTCTTGAAATCTTGATACGTCAAGTTGACGAAGGTGGTGACACAAAGGCCCCCAAAAGATCATGATTTGTTGGTGCACATAGTATTAGTACTTTGCCTTATAAACTGAACAGAAGTCTCAAATCTTCTCGATGTGGGACTGGAGTGTTACATGTATCTTCTTGGTCGCTGCCTTGAATTCGCCATTTTAGCCCGTGAATCATTTCTTGTATTTTAGCCCTTGAATTGATTAAATATTGATGAAAAAAGGATCAATTGCATAATTATTCCTTCTTCATGACTAATAAATACATTTCTTATATTTTAGTCCTTGAAATGATTTAATACCGATGAAAAAAGGATAATTTACTTAATTATTCCATATTTAGGATCAATAAAATCATTTCTTACATTGTAACTCTTTAAATGATTTAATATTGATGATAAAAAAGGTCCCGTCAAGTTTAAAATAGATATAAATACATATGGGACCGTTTTAGTCGTAAGATTTCATCTCAATTAAAAAATGGGAAAATCTATTACTATCTATTGTTATTATATAAAAGACGAAATATTAAAAGTTTTGGTATGATACCTATTTTTTGGTATACGTTAAATTTACTTAATTATCCTTACTTATAAATTATATTTTACATATTTATCTAAATTTTATCTAATTACCCTTAGAATTAATAACCAGTCGATCAAACAACTACTGAGAAATTTGTATACGAATTGAATTGAGGTTTTATTTTCAAGATCCTGATTTTGTTCCTAATTATATATAAACTTTTTTAATATATCATGTTTTCAAGTCTAATCGTATAATCTTAACAAAAAAATAGAGCCTGGTCGTGTAATTACATGATAGCCATATAATTTTTATACATGTAATCGTGTATTACAAGATAGCCATATAATTTTTTATATGTATGCAGTTGTTAACGTTAACTAGCTCTACAGCCCGTGCAATGCACGGACATGTTCTCTAATGCGTGAATTGATGTTATTTTGATTGTAATTATCGACGATATATTCATGTTATTTCATGATGGATCGATTAACTAAATATCTCTTTTTATGCAATTGAGATCGATGTCGTACTTAACGTGTTTTTTCTCAAAATGAATTGAATATGCGGCAATGAAATGGAAATATACGATCAAAATATTATACAAATTACAGCACACATATCTCATGAAAATAATTACAATGAATGAAATATTGTGAAGTTAATTAAAGAGTTAATAGATTTGTTTACACGGTACAATTAGTGATACAAAATACAATTAATATGAGGTAATTCTTACTTTCCATATTAGAAAATGTAATGATTGGATATGAAAGCCGGCATATTAAATATAATATTGTACAATTGATAATATAAATACATTTTTCAATATACATCATTTTTTATGATAAATATATTAATAGATAGGTCAGTAATCAATGGTTATGAAAATTAAAAAATGGACTACATCGGTTGAACTACCGTAAAAAATCGAGAATTTATCGAAATGCTAATTCGAAATAATGTCGAACATATTTTTATATTCTTTTTAAAATATTTAAATAAATTACTACATATGAGATGTGTAAAATTGCATTTGTACATCCATACTAAGTTATAACATTATTTTGTGTGCATTATTTATTAAAATAATAAGAGTGTTCATCATCTTTACGCATCTCTCTTCTTCTTCCCTTATCTTTTCAGTTTCTATTCGGCAGCCGTCTGATTTCTTCATTTAAAATCGTCATTCTTCACCAACTCGATGCTAAGTATATTTCTTCTTCATTTTCTTCTCTTCATAGCCTCAAATCGTGTGTTTGATTCGTCAAATTTTGACCGGAAAAATGCCGATTTTGATCGAAAATGGCAAAATGTTGTATATTCCGATTTTGCTCTATAATATTGTTTGGTTGCCTTCTAGCAATTTATCGGCGAAATTGTCGATTTCTATAACACTGCAGTAATCTTATAACTCTTTTACTTATACCTCTAAAAAAACTTTAAATTGGTTAATATAAGAAAAATGATTCACCTTACCATTGTAAAATATTAATGTAACCGTAATGAACTTGATATTTTAATATTTTATTATATATATTCAAAATCTTCAAACCAGTCTTAGTTTATATTCGATTTGGCCATATAATAAGAATCTCATATTTATTATAAACCCCCTCATAACCCACTATTTTATTCATATATAAAGAGAATATCTATTATATTTCTTGGGTTCAATACTTGATACACTAACATTGTCATTTTCAGATTAGCTAACATATTAAATTTATTTACTCTAAAAAATTAATTTTATATAAAGTCTTCAAAAAAAATAAGAATTTAGTATATATAAATGCAAATATTATTAAATTTTAGATATCTAATTATAGGTTGTTAATATTCAATTATAAATGGTAACATATATAAAATTATTAATAGTAATGAGTTAGGTATAATTAATATATGTTATTAAATATGGAAATTATTTATATTTATTAATAAGGAGTAATAATGACCTAAGTGTAATTAATATATGGTATTAAATTTGACAATTACTTGTATTTATTATTGAGGGATAAATTAGTAATTTGAAATAAATTGTCTTACCTAACCCCCTATTTGCTCTATTATATATATAATAGATGCATTAGAGACTTTAATTCAAACTGATACACATGTTATAAGATCTCAAACACAAACCACAATAATTCGTATTCATCGTCAAACTCCCCCTCCTACCGCACGGGTGTACTGTTTGTACTGTTACCTTTCAAATATCTAATTTTCTTTTTTAGTTGTTTTAATTAAATTGCATGTATTATATTATTTTAAGTTACATAATTATATTTATTTTGATATTGATATCCTAATTTATCTATACTAATATATAATCTATAGTTCTATACTAGCCTGTAATATGTCCGATACACGGTTATTTTTATCATTATATATTGTAATTTATAATTTAAATATGTTGTTGATTGGATTCGAACATTTTACCTCTTTAATAATAATTTTAAGACTATATCTAACGGTTAACATTAATTTGATCTAACGGCTCTGAATTGAGTGATTAATGACCAACAACCAGACTTTTAATGTTACGTCTTTAATATGATAGTATAGAAGTATAGATATCTATACCATTACTATATTATAATAGACGAAATATTAAATTTTTGTTACGCTATATATTTTTTGCATTTATTTAGCTACCTTATTTAGTTACCCTTTTATTTTATTTTTATTTATTTACTCTTATTTAATTATTCTTTCTATGTAATACTTTATTAAATCCAATCTAAAATTAATTCGTTGGTCGAATTCGGTACAATGATCTAGGTAAAAAAAACAAATATAAACCTCTTTAGTAGTTTTATCTTCCTATTTGTTTAATATTTATTTGTAACAGGCGTAACTATTTTACAAAATTATTCTAATTAAATTAAATATGACCTAACTATTTAAAAAAAATATTCTAATAAAAAAGTATAAATATATTATGATTTTATTAGTATTTTTTATTTTTAGCCAAAATACTATATAAACACAAATTTAGGGCCAAAATATTTTAAATATATTTTTAAGGAAATAACCGGTCACTCGATATGGTACTCAAGCTTTATTACTTAATTTTAAAAAATTTAAACCAACAAATTTCACGTTTTTAATATCTTTTAAAAGGAAATAGTCGGTTGGTCGGTCAGTACAATACTTTGGCTTTATTAATTAATTTTAGATTTTAATACAACATAATATTCCTCCGGGACTAAAATAAAATTAAAAATAAATTAAATATAATTAGGTGATTAATATAAGTATAACGAGCACTGAGATTAAAATAAAATCATGTCTACGCTTAAATCAAGAATAAAATTCAAGTTATATAAAATTTTTATATTGTTGACCTGGCCAAGAATAAAATTAAAGTATATTTAATTCGTTGGTAGATAGAATGTAGGATTAAAAGTGAGTCGAATTACGGGGATACCCCCTAGTAGCAAAAATATTAAAATTTTAATAGGCGGTCATAATGTTGAGGTTCATATAATGACATACTTTTTCAATTTTTATAATATTCAATTTATTTTACTAAAACCAAACAAAAGATAATTCTAATAGTATTAATATGATTTAAAATTACCTTTTAATTAAAACATAAATTATCTTTTATGAAGAGACATATAAATATCAATAAAAATTTTAATTTTCAATTATTAATTTTATTTTTTAAACTAGGATACCACTTATTTAAAAAATATTACTAATTTATACACATGTGTACATTTATAATTATTATCAAATCATTACCAAAATTTTATATAAAATAATTTATATCTTAAAATTTTCATTTCAAAATTAGTTCAAAACATTATATAATATTTAAAAAAAATCGTGCATCGCACGGGTTTTATGCTATAGTCTATATTTATATATAATAAACGAAACATTAAAATTTTGCTTGGTACGGTCCTTCCTTCAATTACATAATTGTCATTTTTTAAGAAAAAATCAATAATTTACTCAATTACCCTTACTTAATTAATATATAACCAATTACCTTTGTAAGTAAATTTCGTTGCCTTTTCTATTTCACCAACTAAAACAACTCTTTCTCTACATGTATTTTAGACAATTCATTTTAATTTATACCCCTTTTTAAGAAAACATGTTGTCGTTTTTTTTTCTCCAACTAAAATAAATTTTTCTCTAAAAATATGAAGAACAATTCTTTTTAATATATACTGATTACCTATCTATCAATGTATCTATACTATAATATAATAGACAAAACATTAAAAATTTGGTAGTCAGTCGGTACTCGCTGAAATTACATAATTGCTCAACTTAATTAATTTATTAATTTAACATAATTATCTTCTATAATAGAATGAGAAAAAAGAGAGTTTTATCGTGATTCGTGAATTATAAAAGAATCACGTTCACGACTCTGAAACTAATGTTGCTAAACCAAATCAACATCGAAGTTTGAACTAAACATATTTTGCCTGAAAATAATTCTCCAACATTGATAGTAAATTGTTACAGATGGGAATTGAACCTATATTTTTAGCGAGTTTATTAAGTTATCTTATTCTAAAACCTAATTATTATAAAATAGGTATTATGATATAATAAAAGATATATTTTGCTTTACTTATTCAGACATACTTATAGTTTTAACAAAAAAATAATAAAACATTAACAATTAAAGTAACAATTATAAAACAACCGTGCGTCGCACGAGTTTACACTAAACATTAAAATTTTGATAGTCGGTCGGTACTTGCTGAAATTACTTAATTGCCTCACTTAATTAATTTATTATATTGATATAATTATCTTATATAATATTATCTTTAAAATTTATGAAACCCCAGGTAAAATTAGAAAGAGAGAGCGGGGGGGGGGGGGTTTGGAGCGAGAGAGAGAGACCAGAATATTATTCTGGTTCGTTTTTGGAAAAATGGCTAGGGCGAAAAGATAGATCGGGGATTGAAGGTAGTATTTCGAGGAATAAATTGAGTTTTGGGAGGTTACCGGAATATGGCTGGCGATAGCCAGACGGTTGCATGTGGCAGAAGGTTGAAGAAGATGATAATGTTTAAAGGTCAAATATGTTTAGTATATGAGTGTATTTTGATATTTAAAATGGGGAGTATTTCGGGTTGAATTTAGAAAAACGGGGTGGGTAGATTGATAGATCGGGCTATGGTGAGTAGAACTCCGGAAGAAAATTTATGTTTCGAGCTTGCCAAAATTTGACCAGTAGGAGGCCGGACGGTGATGTCACCGGAAATAGCCATGATTGTTGGTGGTGGAAGGTTGGATAAGATGATGGGTATTTGGGGTGTATTTGGGGTGCATTAATGTAACGTATTTTGCTCATTTAATTTAATTGTTGATGTCATAATTGTCGGAGCATTTTTGGTATTCACTTAAAAAGGGAGTTACAAATATATAATCCAGCCTTTTAGAGGGAATCTCTTGATAAATATTGGGCTTGTTTTGTGCCAATTTATCGGGCTTGTTTTGTGCCAGTTAGTGGGCTTTTTTCGTGCCAGTTTAGTGGGTTTGTTTGTGTCTAACTAATATTTTGGTTAGATTTTATGTTATTATTATGTATTATATATTTGTATTTGTTTAATAATTTTACTAATTGTTTTTTAATATTTTTCTTTGTCTCATTGGTTTTATTTTCAGGATGGTAAGAGATTTAATGGGGGTTCTCATATCAGATTTAAAGCTCAATTATCAATCAAGTTCTTGGATAACAGGATAATGTTGAAGATATGCGAGATTGCTCGCGCAACAATCATACACTAGTTTATTCTTAGTTTTGTATTATATATTCGTAGGTAATTTTAACCATCTTACTTGCCCTATATAATCACGATAGATAACTTGCGCATTAAACCTTTATGTTGTCAAATTCTATAGACATATAGGTTCGCAACATAATTGGTGTCTATTCTGCTTCCATCTCTTTTGTGGATGTCTGGTAGTAGGGTATTCGTATAACGACAGTTGGCGTTTACTAGTTTCGTGTTATCTGATTAGTTGTCATCACCATCACATGCTAGGGTTAAGAACAATGACTTTGAATGAAGTATTTAATGAAGTTAGAATCCCATGTTTGTCTCATATAGTTAATTAAATCACTTTTAACCTCTTAGTTAATTACATGTTAGTTTAATCTTAGTTATAAACATCACAACTTGTTATTGTCTTAGCATTGAGCGATAACCATACCATTGTTGCATAGGTGCATAATCTTAAGTTAACTAAAAGAGTCTATGTGGGAACAAATCTGATTTGTATCTTATACTACTTGCGAACGCGTATACTTGCGTGTAATTTTAGCGCATGTTTTCGTCCTAACATTATGAAACCCCTAAAACAAAGCTATATATAACCAAATACAATATCTGAGTATAAGACAGTATTTGGGTAGATATAGACGGTGTTCGTGTTAAAGTAAAATAATAGATACTACTAACGTGTCAAAACAATTGTACTATTGAACTGAGATAAAAAAAATAAATTAAAAAATAATTCATTGGTCGATATAGTAATATCGAGCTAAAAAATAACATATCACTTACTCTTTTAACAACTATAATTAATACAATATTAAAATAAAAAAAACAAAATTTTAAAACAACCGTGCATCGCACGGTTTTAGGCTAGTATTATAAATGAAGCAAAATATTTTATTTATTTTTACGCCTCATTTTCTTGTTAACTGATTTCAAATCTCATTATCCGAGCATTGTTTACATACAAGACAATTGAACTTTCTAAAATTTACAAAATTATTACCTGTACTTGATCTTCAAAATTGACTAGTGTACCACAAATTCTAACTGTGTATTCACGATGAGTAGTATATTAATACTAGGGTTAATAATTGAGCGATTCACTAAATTGCGCTCAATATATCAAGTAGGCCACCAACCTCTAACGCTATCTTGAATTTAAATATAAGAGTTTAAGAATAAATTGAGTGTAAATAGTAAAGGCTCTAAGTGAAATATAATTAATACAATTTGTAAATATGTTGGATAAGTGCTTTATTTATATAACACAAAGACATGGCTTAACATAACAAGACTAAGTCACATTTACAGTTCTAGGATTAAGTTGACTTCTAATTATTATATAATGTGTAATTATATTTTTTTGAGTCTATAAAAATGATTAGAGGACTAAACTGAGATATTTTTCAGTGAACAACCAACAAGCTAAGGAATAAATCTCTGGAAGAAGTTCAAGTCTGATCATTTTTCAAAATGAAAATACATAGCTTGGAGAAGAATAATGTTGTAGATTGAGAAATGTTCCAAGTCAAACATCAAGAATTTACATATCAAAGAATATCGAGAAGTCATTTTGTCTATAGAGAAGCCATTTCACTTGTAAAGAAGTCATCTAACTTATAGATAAGTCACTTTGGTTATAGAGAAGTCAAATACATGTAGAGAGGTGGAGATATCGACAAGTAAAATATATGTAGAGAAGTGAATATATTGAGAAGTCAAATACATTTAGAGAAATGGAGATATCAACAAGTCAAATACATGTAGAGACAGGGAGATATCGACAAGTCAAATAAATGTAGAAATATGGAGATCTCAACAAGTCATTTTGCATCAGACATAAACATCTTTATACACTTAAAAGATCTCGATAAAAGCTTCATTTACAGAATGCATCCATCATAAAGATTTCAGATTGTCAGTCAACAAACCATTTTATCATTAAACTGGAAAGACTATAAATGCAACTTGAAGAGTGCAAGATCAAGGGTCAAGATGAACTGGACAAAAATGTATAGCAGACCTGGAAGATTGTATGTAAATATGCAACACTTGAAATATAAATACATAAACGAGTTTTAAAAAATATGTTAGTCTATTTTAGTGCAATCTTTGTAAACTGTGCACGCTGATCTAGAAAACATGTTTCGAGTCCTTTGTTCAATAAGTAACAAAATAGTATAGATTTTCTTGTATTTAATCAAGAAGAAGCTAGGTTCTTCAATATTCAAGAACTTAGATTTCTAGCACAACCCAATTGATTTTTTATAAAGATCAAGTGAGTTTTTTTAATTGGTTTTCTGTGTTTTACAATTAATAGATTATCACTACAAAGTACTTTAACTGTTAAGTTCAAGCAATCCTAAACACTAACTTGATTTCTTGAAAATAATTTATAAAGTTTTTAAGTAAAAATCATGAAACACACATCCCCCCCCTTTGGTGTGCATTTCATACTTAACAAGTGCTATCTGAGCAAAATTTGAAAGCAAACAAATTATATCTTGGAATTATGAGTGTACAAAAGCTTAGCAGTATCGAGATACCTATCTTTGACAAAGGAAACTACACTTTAAGGAAGAAGAAGATGATGTTGTTCCTCGGGATGGCTCATCCACTGTACCTTGAGATTATAAAGCATGGGCCCTTCATTTTTTTAGGAGGGAACCTGAAGCACCTCAAGATGATGTTGTTATTCCAGCTCATTATACTTTAAAATATCCATCCACATACACTGAGCCAAAGAAAGAGAATGTCTCACTTGAAAATGGCTTGCAACTCATTTTGATTGAATCTCTTGATAATGTTATGTACAACAACATTATTAACTTTGAGTGAGCAAAGTAAATCTGAAAAAAGATAGAGATCTTATGTGAGAGTACTGAGGAGGTAAGATCAAACCAAAGAAAAAACTTGATCTCACAATATGAGGGCTTTATAAATAAACTAAAAGAGTTACCTCATCATTGTTGTTTATAATCCCAAGCTCGTTACTCTTTAATACTTCTTTTCCAAGAGATTATCCAGTAAGGTAAATTTCATTATTCTATCATATTTTCTTTTTGTCAAGTCTTATATTTTTTTTGTTTACAGAAGGTTCAATAGACATATGTATGTGTATGTACAACTATGCCTGTGTTGATTTTTACACTATGCACTGAAACTGTTTGATAAAATGTTCAAGTGAGTATTTAACTTTTTTGTTTGAGTTGAATCATAGTAGTTGTGTCGTACGGAATCACTTACCTTTCCCATGGGAAGTTATTAGTGTTGGACCAGTAAGGTCGTGTGACTCCTTGTGTACTAGTACTTCTCGAATTCCATTGTAGACTGGCATTTTAAATTGTTTTTAGCGTCAAACAACGTATATAAGTCTACACTTCTTTCTACACATTTTTACTGACATACATAGGAGTTTTATGTAGGTGTCGTGTGAGCAGTATGAACTTTGCGTTCCGGGGCATCACAATTGGGACAACAATGATCATTTTTTATGTTATTTTTTAAGATCTCTTTAGATATTAAGCAATGTGCAGAGGTAACTATTAAATTTTTCTTCTTCCAGAATTTATCTTTTCTCATCATTTCTCAATTTTTCATCATTTCTCAATTTTTTTAACTTTCAAGAGTATGTTTTGACAAGTCATTTGCATGAATATTATTTATTTATCAAATTATTCTATTTATGCATGATGTGTCTGTCATTTTACTTACACAATTATCTTGAGATAATGTTATACTCACTTTATATTGTCAATATCTCGCTATATCTTTTCTACTTATTTATATTAACTAATTCTATTTCATTCTTATTTTTTCTAATTCTCTTTGATCTGCATTTCTCACTCACTATATTCTATTATTTTCTCTACTTATTTTTTATTTCTTACCTATTCGCAATAGTGCACAATATACATCAATTAATTTTAAATTTGCTTAATTATTTTAAAAAATTATTTTAACTTTTAGATATTTGTGTAAGATTAATTTATCTATATAAGTAATTATAATTAAATTTTGTAAAATGAAGATATTTAAATTACATATATATTATTATTAATTTAATTATATATTATAAGTATATGACTTTGTTTTGATAAATATTTCGATAAATTTATTATCAAACTAATAGTGTGATACTCCTAAGTACGTACTCATATAACATATGTGAGGACACAAACTTTTTAATGTACACTATATACGTAAAATGAAGATATTTAAATGACACATGTACAATAATTAATTTAATTATATATTGTAAGTATATGACTTTATTTTGATAAATATTTGGAGCAATTTATTGTTTAACTAAGAGTCGATATGAAACTTAGGTAAGTACAAAAACTTATGTAATTCCCACTTCATGTAACTCATACTGAGTACATGCAGATATATTTTTTCACTTAAAATAACATATTACTTTTAAACAAAACAAATACTTAATAATCGGGCATCAGCTCAGAACTAATCTAGTAAAATGACATAGGACATAAGAGAGAGATGGAGGGAGGGGAAGAGAGAGTGTTGTCCAAAACATGCATGTACCTTAACAAGACTAAGATAATTTGTCAACCCTAAGTAAGTTGTATTGTTATCTTGATTTGTATTTTGTACTTGTAACACTTAAAGTCTGTAAAAATGTCAAAGGAGCAGGCTGGAGTCTTTTTCCTTAAACAGTATCGAGCCTAAGGATTCTATATGGAAGAAGATCAAGATGATCATGCCTCAGAAGAATTTTGAAGAAGCTTGGAGTTGAATAAATATGTTTGGATAAAAATACTCTAAGTCAAGATCTCTACAAGTCACATATTTAGTGTTATAGAGAAGCTATTTGAGAACTTCAAATGACTTATCGAGAAGTCAGGAAAGCTACTAGAGAACTCAGAGAGATATCGACAAGTCAGTCGAAGATATGAAGTTTAGAGATATCGACAAGTCAATTGAAGACATGGAGTTTGGAGATATCGACAAGTCATTTCTTCACTAGAGAACTCAGAGTTATCGACAAGTCTACATTCATTAGAGAACTTTGAGTTGTCGACAAGTCAAAATTCACTAGAGAACTCTAAGTTGTCGACAAGTCAAAGTGAAGACATGAAGCTGAGAGATCTCGACAAACCAAAGTCTCATTCGAGAACTCAGAAACCCCTATAAGTCAAATTCACTTTGGAGTATTAGAGATCTCGATAAGGTAATATACTTATCGAGATGTCAAGTTCTCTATAGAGCAAATGGAGATCTCGAGGTAAAATCTCAAAGTACAAAATTACAGATCAGTTCAATATCCAAGATTAACAATCAATAAACAATTCAAAGAGCTCGATTGACAAGTCTACAAAAAATAGCTTGAAGGATGTGCAAGACCAATGGTGAAGATTAACTGACAAAGGAAGATCAAAGTAAACACAGGATGCTAAGATATGCTAAGCCAAAAATGGAAGATACAACTTTCCTTAAATGGAAATGACAAGTGACAGTTTACTAAAGTTAATAGCATGTCTTATTGTACACTGTGACGCCCTCCAAATCCGAGTTAGAAGTTTGGGGTCCACAACACATACACAATATATAAACCTGTGAAAGAGATATGTCCTAAGTCCAATCACGTATGAGGATTTAGGAATAACTTTTATGTAATCTGTTTTGATTTCATTGATATTAATAAAAGACTTGTTTTATTTTTATTACGGGCCCTATCTATTTAAGTGTTTAAATAAGATATACCATAGTTTACAGTAAAGCTTTTTATGGATTATGATGAGATCATAATAGTGAGACCTAAAAGATGATAACTCTAAACTTAAATAGTTCCTGGTCATAGGATTACTAACTGGTAATTAATAATCCGCAAAGATTGGTACATACTATGCTTGCTCCCTTCAGGAGGATGTCTGTTCTCATAGGCATTTGTGTGGTGACACTATAGCTAGTATGTAGATGCTTATTAGGGAATAAGTTCACTGAACATGACTCGATAAGTTGAACAACTAATGGAGATTACTCACGTGTCAATAGTTATTCACTGAGTGATAGTTGTACAAGTGTCCTTAGACTTGAGATCGTTAAAGGTATCTTATATATAATGAATTGTGCTTTGGTTTAGTCCTTAGTCTCAAGGACATCCATTAGGTCTATTCTGGGCATAGGGATTTGTGTATAGAGATAGTTAACATCAATAGAGGATCTACCCCTTCCAGTATAGGAAGAGAATATCCTATGTTATTCTTAGTATGCGAGTTCTGGAATCTCTGGCCAGAGTGTATGAAATTAGAAAGGAGTTTCTAATTTGCATTAATATGAACTTTGCATTATGAATAAGAAATCATATGATTAAATTTGATAGGCTTGACACGAGATCCATGCCTTGTATTTATTCGGGATATTATAAGGGTAAAAGGAATTCATTGTACGGTAACTAGTCACTGACATGTTCTTGATATTCTAAGCAGTGAATTCATATTATCCGGATAGTCGCGATATGTTGAGAAGCATCACTCACGATGTTGAATAAATATAATTAATCAGTTAATTATATTTAGTGAATTTTAGTATTCATGTAAATAATTAATAAAAGTTTATTATTATTTATTTCTACTACCGGCATAATATTGAACCTACAGGGTCACACCATAAAAGAATATTTTCTTTGATGAAATAATGAGAGAGAGAATTATTTTCTAAATAGTTAAGAAAAAGAAATAATGATTAAAATAGTTTTAATTATTATTAAAGCATTTTATGAAGATAAAATGTGGGGGTTAATATATATAAAGATATATTATAAAACCCTAGGAGAGCCCTATAAATAGAATGAGATGGATGGCTCATTCAATTGACACACAATTTTGGTTTTGTGAAAAACCCTAGCCTCCATCTTCTTCTTCTATTTCTCTCTCCCAAAAACTCCATTTTTATAAAAGCTCAATTTTATAAAAAGGTTCATCGAAGAGGATCGTTCTTGGTGGATACCGATAGAGTGCTTCACACACTGAGGAGCAACTGCTATCACTCCAATCTTATAAAGCTTCGATTCACGAGGTATGGTTTCGATTCCTCAGTTTTTCCCTTTTATACGTTTTTCTATATGTGTGGTATATGGTTTTTATGAAATAAATTGTTATTTCACGCTTCCGCTCATCCATAAATTCCTTCATTGGCATCAGAGCTAGGTTCTGCATATAGAGATTCATATAAAAAATTTCAGATTTTTTTATGCATGTATGGATTTATTATGATTTTTGCAAGTTTATTTAGATTTAATTATGAATTAATTCGAAGTAATTTTTGCATGAGATTTTGACTACTGATCTGGGTTCTACAAGTGTTGTAGATTGTCTAGGTATTTTTTTCATAATTTTGTGATATGTAGATTATTTGTTATGAATTTTTTAAAATTATTTTAATTAAAATTCATGGAATAATTATGCATGTGAATAATTATGATTAAAATTTGCACAAGGACCCATGGCTGATCTGGTAATTTTCTGCTACTGCCTGATTTAAGAAATCATATTATTTTGATTTTTATTAATTTATTAATTAACTGTTAATTAATTTATTAATAATAAAATTAAAATAATAACATATTAATAAAGAGTTATTAATAAGGGAGTAAAAGAAAAAGGGGGTTACCTTTTTGTTTGTAACAACAGCAAAAGTAACGGTCGGAAGCAGACACGTCGCAGGAGAAGGAACAAAAAATAAAAAATAAAAATTCCGCAGAGTCGGCTGTGCCAGGCGCGTGGAGCGCACGCGCGGGGAAAAGGGTCACGCATTTACGGGATGCGTTACACACTTAAAGGCTCAAAAGTGTTGTAACGCATTACCAGAATGCGTTACGGCCCTTATAACGTGTTCCTGTAATGCGTTACAGCGCATCTGTTTTTTTAAAATTTGATTTTTGGGAGTTTCGTAACTCCGTTTTGGGCGTGCAATATATCGTTGGATTCGTTTTTCCGAGACGGATCTAATGGAGTTGTCAAATATTTTTTATATAAAAGTTTTGAACTGTTTATATTCCCGAAAGTGTTTTAAAGCATGTTTTAATTGTTTTAATTGCTTTTAAATGCTATAATAAATCCATACATCATTATATCAATGTGTGACATGATATTACTTGCATGCTTACTTGTTTATTTATTTTTATATATGAGATATATGCATGTGTTTACCATGTGATGATAGATTTAGGTGAACTTAAATCAATATAAGGCGTGCTCTAGAAAATCTAGAATAAGAATTGTTTCTTGCCTTGACAATAATATTATGAATACAATCATGAGATTCTTGTGTTTATGAAACACGTAATTAAATATGAATTTTCAATTTTGAGAGAAAGGATGATTCTGTCAACAACAGATTTCTATCTGTAAGAAAGGGTTATTAAGTGACGCCTCTTGACAATGTTCCACCCGATCTGGGAATCATCTGATTATCAATTATTGATTTGAAATATTTAATTTAAAAGGAAGAATCTCTTTATAATATAATTATGATTGTAACGTAATATAATCCCTCTAAAATTAAATAATATCAACTAGTAATTGGCCAATGACACAACGGGCTTGTGTCGGTCATAGCCTTCCAACATGATAGAAAGTTGTTCTTATTTTTAAATCATTGTCGTTTCGTGCTACAGCCGAGGGCTTTGATTTCGAAATAAGAAATACTTGTCTATTACATAGAGATGTGTACATTGAATTAGAATCTAAAGGTCGTTACGTGCTATAGCCGTGGGCCGTTGGAGACTGATTCAATTGTACGAAATGTTGGGTTAGACTTGACTTAGAATATTGAGTTTGTCGTGCTACAGCCGTGACTCAATTATTCAAGAGGCTAAAATTATATTAGGGAATAACATAAGATGTAATTGACAAGAGTTGTCTGCCTATTGAACATCACATGACGTTTCGTGCTACAGCCGAGGTTGTGTAATGGAATGTAGGATCCCTATTCCCACTAGCATTATGAATGCCTAATTTTCACTTAGGGGGTGTATAAATTAGATAAACTTGTGGGAGCCACTTATGAATAAAGACCCGATTCATATAGTGTTTTGAAATAAAATTGAATATTTGCTAAGTGTTGTTATGTGTTTATCATTTACAGATTTACTATATTTGTTATGTCTTCTGCACTATCACTCCGGAGTATACTAGATGCTCACAAGTTGACTGGTCCTAATTTTGCTGACTGGCTTCGAAACTTGAGAATTGTTCTCAGGGTGGAGAAGCTAGAATATGTGTTTGACTCACTTAAGCCTACTGAACCTGCTAAGGATGCACATAATGATGAACATGTTGTGTATTGTAAGTGGATAGATGATGCAAATGTTGCTTAATGCATCATGCTGGCTTTCATGAACATTGAGCTACAGAAGCAGCATGAGCATATGGATGCTCACACTATCCTTATGCATCTACAAGAGTTGTATGATGTGGCAGGGAGGACAGCTCGATATGAGATATCGAAGGAGCTGTTTGGTTGTAGGATGTCTGAGGGATCATCCGTGAATGACCATGTACTTAAGATGATCGATTTGATTGAATGTCTTGGATAACTTGGTTTTGCCATGGATGGGGAGCTGAGCCAAGACTTGGTCTTGCAATCACTTCCGGGTTCGTTTTCGCAGTTTGTTGTGAACTTTCACATGAATAAGCTAGATGTCAGCCTGGCTGAACTCCACAACATGTTGAAGACTGCGGAATCGAATTTCCCCCCTAAGAAGAGCTCTGTTCTTCTAATTGGTGAAGGTTCCAATCCTAAGAAAAGGAAGAGGAACCCTTACAAGAAGAAGAAAGTAGGTGAAGAAAAGCCGGTTCCACCAAAAGCTGAAGACCCCAAGAGCAAAGTTGTTTGCTTTCACTGTAACAAGGTGGGGCACTGGAAGAGGAACTGCAAGGTTTACCTTGCAGAGTTGAAGTAGAAGAAGGGGAGTGAGACTACCGCTTCTGATTCAGGCATGTTCATGATAGAAATGAATATGTCATTAAGTCAAATTTCTACTTGGGTATTAGATACCGCCTGTGGTTCTTACATCTGCAATTCGTTGCAGGGACTAAGGAGAAGTAGGACTCTTGAGGAAGAGGAGGTGATTCTACTGATGGGAAATGGAGCAAGAGTTGCTGCTAAAGATGTAGGATCATTTCATTTACATATGCCTACGGGCAAGACTATTGTTTGAAATAATTGTTATTTTGTTTCCTCGATTGTAAGGAATATTGTTTCTATTCCTATGTTGGATTTGGATGGTTTTTCATTTTATTATTAAGAATAATGAATGTTCTATCCTTAGAGATAATATTCTTTATTGACGTGGTATTTTAAATAATGGTATGTATGTATGTGACATAATTTACTTCAGATTGAACAAACTAATAAAAGAAAAGGGATGATGAAAATCTCACTTTCTTTTGGCACTGCAGATTTGGTCATATTAGTGAAAATAGACTGCGGATATTGCATAAGGAAGGGTTACTTGACCCCTTTTGATTTTGAATTATATCCTACATGCGAGTCTTGTCTATTGGGTAAAATGACCAAATCTCCAATTAGTGGACATGGAGAGAGGGCTGCAGATTTGTTAGGATTGGTACACACAGATGTATGTGGACCAATGTTCTACGCAAGCCATTGGTGGATTTTCATACTTCATTACTTTCATAGATGATAGATCTAGATTCGGATATGTGTTTGATGAAACACAAGTCTGATGCCTTTGAAAAGTTCAAAGAGTATAAGTATGAAGTGGAGAAATAAACCAAAAATGGTATTATAACTCTTCGATCAGATCGAGGTGGTGAATACTTGAATGGAGAGTTTCTGGATTATCTCAAAGAAAAGGGTATAGTCTCCCAGTGGACTCCTCCAGATTGGTATCTGAAAGGAGAAATCGAATTTTATTAGACATGGTTCGGTCCATGATGAGCTATGCGAATCTTCCAGTATTCTTATGGGGTTATGCATTGGAAACCTCAGCATATTTACTGAATAAGGTGTCTTCCAAATCTGTTTCTCAAACTCTATATGAGATATGGAAAGAAAGGAAACCGAGTCTTAAACACGTTAAGATTTGGGGATGTCCAGCTTATGTCAAGAAAGTTGACCCAGATAAGCTGGAATCTTGATCCATAAAATGTAATTTTGTGGGATATCCTAAAGAGATTTTGGGGTATTACTTTTGCACCGATCATCAGGTGTTTGTCTTCAGACATGCTACCTTATTGGAAAAGGAGTTTATCCTTGAAGGAAACAGTGGGAGCAAAATTGAACTTGATGAAGTGCAAGAAGCACAAACTACTACGGATCAAGTGGAAACACCTGTTCAGACTGAATAACCTTCTGTGGAACAGCCCGTTTGTAGGTCAGAGAGAGTCTCGCCAACCTGAGAGGTATTATGGCCTTGTCATTGAGAATGACAATGAGTTGTCAATCATTGATGATGACAACCCTGTGACCTATAATGAGGCTATGAGTAGTGTTGACTCAGAGAAATGGCAAAGTGCCATGAAATCCGAAATAGAATCTATGTATACGGTATACAAAAGAAAGATTAGAGCAGATGGCCAGGTGGAGACCTTTAAAGTCAGGCTTGTGGCAAAAGGATTCAAACAAAGGCAATGGATTGACTTTGATGAAACCTTTTACCTGTAGCCCTGTTAAAATCAGTTCGGATTTTGCTTGCGATTGCTGCTTACTACGACTATGAGATCTGGCAAATAGCCAAATGGTTTTCTTTCCAAGGGAAATGAAAACCTAGTGTGTAAGCTGTTGCGAACCATATGCGGTTTAAAGCAAGCTTCTCATAGATGGAACATCCGTTTTGATGAGACAATCAAAGAGTTTGGTTTTATCAAAAACGTAGATGAACCATGTGTCTACAAAAGGGTTAGTGGGAGCGCGGTAACATTTCTTGTATTGTATTGAAAGAGAGTTGACACACATAACAACATAGCAGACCCACTCACAAAGCCACTTTCTGAAAGTCACTTTGATCGTCATAAAGACAAGATGGGTATTAGATACCAGAGTGATTGGCTTTAGTACAAGTGGGAGATTGAAAGAGATATGTCCTAAGTCCAATCACGTATGAGGATTTAGGAATAACTTTTATGTAATCTGTTTTGATTTCATTGATATTAGTAAAAAACTTGTTTTATTTTTATCACGGGCTCAATCTATTTAAGTGTTTAAATAAGATATACCATAGTTTAGAGTAAAGCTTTTTATGGATTATGATGAGATCATAATAGTGAGACCTAAAAGATGATAACTCTAAACTTAAATAGTTCCTGGTCATAGGATTACTAACTGGTAATTAATAATCCGCAAAGATTGGTACATACTATGCTTGCTCCCTTCAGGAGGATGTTTGTTCTCATAGGCATTTGTGTGGTGACACTATAGCTAGTATGTAGGTGCTTATTAGGGAATAAGTTCACTGAACATGACTCAATAAGTTGAACAACTAATGGAGATTACTCACGTGTCAATAGTTATTCACTGAGTGATAGTTGTACAAGTGTCCTTAGACTTGCGATCGTTAAAGGTATCTTATATATAATGAACTGTGCTTTGGTTTAGTCCTTAGTCTCAAGGACATCCATTAGGTCTATTCTGGGCATAGGGATTTGTGTATAGAGATAGTTAACGTCAATAGAGGATCTACCCCTTCCAGTATAGGAAGAGAATATCCTATGTTATTCTTAGTATGCGAGTTCTGGAATCTCTGGCCAGAGTGTATGAAATTAGAAAGGAGTTTCTAATTTGCATTAATATGAACTTTGCATTATGAATACGAAATCATATGATTAAATTTGATAGGCTTGACACGAGATCCATGCCTTGTATTTATTCGGGATATTATAAGGGTAGAAGGAATTCATTGTACGGTAACTAGTCACTGACAGGTTCTTGATATTCTAAGCAGTGAATTCATATTATCCGGATAGTCGCGATATGTTGAGAAGCATCACTCACGATATAGAATAAATATAATTAATCAGTTAATTATATTTAGTGAATTTTAGTATTCATGTAAATAATTAATAAAAGTTTATTATTATTTATTTCTACTACCGGCATAATATTGAACCTACAGGGTCACACCATAAAAGAATATTTTCTTTGATGAAATAATGAGAGAGAGAATTATTTTCTAAATAGTTAAGAAAAAGAAATAATGATTAAAATAGTTTTAATTATTATTAAAGCATTTTATGAAGATAAAATGTGGGGGTTAATATATATAAAGATATATTATAAAACCCTAGGAGAGCCCTATAAATAGAATGAGATGGATGGCTCATTCAATTGACACACAATTTTGGTTTTGTGAAAAACCCTAGCCTCCATCTTCTTCTTCTATTTCTCTCTCCCAAAAACTCCATTTTTATAAAAGCTCAATTTTATAAAAAGGTTCATCGAAGAGGATCGTTCTTGGTGGATACCGGTAGAGTGCTTTACACACTGAGGAGCAACTGCTAGCACTCCAATCTTATAAAGCTTCGATTCACGAGGTATGGTTTCGATTCCTCAGTTTTTCCCTTTTATACGTTTTTCTATATGTGCGGTATATGGTTTTTACGGAATAAATTGTTATTTAACGCTTCCGCTCATCCGTAAATTCCTTCAACCTGTATATGAAATATTATTGGCAATGACCCATGCTTTACATAACCATGGATCGCAACAGGTTAAAGTATGAAAATAAGCCACAACCTTAACTTTTATTACAACGTACCAAATCCCAACTAATTTAACTTACAACTGATAATGAAATTATTCATACAATCTTACTATCCCACTACCATAAAAAGCTCCTACTAGCCCGATCCAACTCAATCCGGAATCCTAGCTCGTACATTGAACTGGGAAAACCTCGCTATCAACTGTATCCTTTTTAATTGTAGAATACATGAAAATATACGCAAGAGTGAGCTAATTAGCTCAGCAAGTCGCAATAACAATAACTGAAGTTAAACAATGATCAAACGAGATGATTCAGAGGAATCAAGTTTCTTGTTAACTAATCATTAGAATTGGATATTCATTTTAAATTTTAAAACCAAGGTTAGGTTGCTGATCACTCACGCACTAACCCCGAGAAAGGCACACGGCTCTGCTCTACGAATTGGATCCAAGGCACATATTGGCCTAATTCGACCACGAATCTGGTCTGACCACGAATCTGGTCCACATAAAGAAAACTATCCAATTCTAAATCAGTTCAATATGATAAACAATATAACTCAATAAAATAAGATCATAATTAACAACAATAAAACATTTGTATAAGAGCGTGGTGAAAATTCATGGGTACCACGAGGGTATGTCAAAATATATAAAAGAAATGGCCTTCAGCCTGTAGAAGAATCGGGTATTTAGAGGAACAATGATTTTATAAGGGTTAGTTCTTTGATGCCACAAGGTATGGTTGAGTATAAAAGTTTATATAAGTTCAAACAATTTTGTTCCAGTGTTTGGTATATGATGGGTATATATTTGTGGAGTAGTATCGTATTTGTGTGGTTTAGTATCTGGTAAATCAACAAGGAATGGTTCACAAAGAATAAGGCTTACGGCTCAAAGATTAAATGATGTGGCTCGGGTTCAAGGCTGAAGGATTCAAAGTACTTACAATATAAAACATAGCTATTTTGAATACTTAACAATATGTCACGAGAGAATTTAGAAATATTTGCATTATATTTCGAAAAAGGTTTAGAAGTACTTGCCTTACAGGGCTTTACTACTATTACTGATCAACTCTGAGTCGACTCTGCCGCTCAGGCTTTAACGTCCAATCACTAGATCACATTAGATTTGACTTCGACACTTAGGTTTTCCTGTTGAAACTCTACTGAGCTCGTCGACTAACTACTAGGTCATCTTTAGTCCAATGTCCACTTTCGGTTTCCCAACTAGAACCTACAGGGTCAAAATACTATATGTTAGACACCCAGTTATGCTTGACATATCCTCTCTAGAGAGTTTACCTAGACGATAATGATCCCCGACTCGTAATTATATATATTATTATAATGCATACGGAAATCAGGGTTCACATACTCAAAACTCGACTCGGTTACCAATTTCGGAAAACACATATACTTGTCGCTTTAGAAAACAGGGTTGTCGGCTATAATTTTTAAAATATATTCTTACGACACGCAGGTACATTTCGTAAAATAGGGTTATTAACCATATATCACAATATGCAGGTAGGCTCGCACAACATTTATTTATAAGTATATAACTATGTACACTCGACTGATATTCCCGATAATTTTACAGGGTACGCTTCCGGAATTTAGGCAACGTCTCCTTTGTTTATCGAACTACCCTTCAAACAAAATCGACGTCAATAACAACAAATCACAATTCCCATTTTCACAATTCCACAACCATTCACATACGAAACTAATTACATGACTCATTTTATTTATTTTATAAAATTAGGACTCAGAATAAATTCATCACCGTCCACCATTGACTCACCGAAGTTCATCGTCAACAGCGGTAAAATTTACGAGTACCCGATAAATTTCGGATTTCTAACGTAATTTCACCGATTACGAAATAAATTCCCGTACGAATTATAATATCACGAATGTTTATTGAAATAATTCCTGCAAATAAAAGAATCAAATCAGAATTAAATAATCAGCCCAACTGCACACAACCGACCTCACTGTTAGAGGCCCAACATCAACAGCAAGGCCCAATTTAACAGGACCAACAATTGCAAACAGGACAAGCCCAACTAGCAACCAGGAAGCACAACCGGCAACCACACGGCCACCGCCGTACACATACACACAACACAGGTAACACACACACAAGCATAAATATATGCATATACACAGATTATCAACACAATTAGAACCAGCCAAGCTAAGGATCCAAGCGGCGGCTCACCGGGAATGACCGGAAAAATGAAACGGCGGCGAACAGGCCGAGAGGAGGAAACGAGGAAGGGAGGAGAAAAAGAGAAACAGAAGAGATGAACAGAGAGAGAACAAAGAATAAAGAGATTGATGTAAAAGAAATAAAGAAAATGACTTTCTACTTATTTGGTTTGCACAAGACACATATCAATAATTCAGATACGTGTCAAATTCTTTAATAAGGATTTGACACGTGTCCCTGAATATCTGGGGATCGAAATTTTACCCCAACGTCGCAATTTATCAGACAGAGTCACGCTTAAACAATTTAAAAAAAAATACCAAAACATTCTTGAAATATTATAAATACCCCAAAGTTAGTAAAAACATAACTTTCGAAATTTTAAAACAAATTTTGGAGCGCAATAAAAACCCGGTTTTAGCGATTGGACGAAACAAGGTGTGGTTAAAAATACATCGAAATAAATCTAAATCAGTCTTAAAATGTCAGAAATATCCCGGAGTAAATAAAAATGTAATTTTCATAATTTTAAAATAATTTCTGAAATGCAATTTATACCCGCTTTTATCAATTAAACGAATCAACATGCGGGTGAAATTAATCCCAAAAATTTCCAAAATAATTTTAAAATTCCCGGAATAACCCAAACTTAATAAAATACGAGTTTCCGATTTTTGAAATATTTCTGAATTTAATATGGAATTTACACTTAAACATAATCAGAAAATCATACAAAGCTAAATAATTGATGAAATATTGATTTCTAAATTTTATAAAATTCCAAAAATAATTATTGAAATTATAAAATCATAAAAACAATTTTACAGACAATCCAAGTATTTATAAAAATAAATTTTCATTAAATCCATTTTTAAAGGTGAAAACAATTCAATACAATTCCATAATTAATTACGCGAACAACCCGGTACACCATAAATCACACATAGATAATAATAAAACGACACCAAGCTGACAGAAGATATACACATATTTTATTTATTTAATACTTTCACAATTACATATTTAAATAATTCAAAAATACACGAGTCGTTATATACACTGTGTAAACTAGCAGTTAACTGAGTTATAAAGTTAACACTGGTCCTTTATTTATGTGGAACAATTTAGATACAAAAAATCTTGTAACATCCTCAAGGAGAAGTTAAGCTCTTTATCAACAAAGAGCCTAGAAATTTTGTAGCAAAATATTCTTAATTTTAATATAAAATTAAGTGAGTTTTGAAGATATTTGTTCTTTATTCTTGCAAGTTTAATTTCTGCATGAACACACTTTCACTACAAGATTTAATTTACTTTGTTCAACCATAAAAGATTCAAGAAAAACTCAAAATAATTAAAACACATTCACCCCCCGTGTGTTATTCATTTCCTAACAGAGAGAGTTCAATAAACTTCTACAATCATGGATAACCAACCCAAATAGAGAAAATATGATCATAGTTCTATGAAATTTGAACTTGTTACAATATAACGAACACGAATGAATTGTATTCAATCTCGCAAAAAAATACTAACAGTAGCACTAAATCACTCGGAACAATCATAACACCAGTAATGTATCACTACACAACTTATACTTACTGAACTAACATCAACACTTATCTACTTTGTAAAGATGAACAACATAAAAATCTGGATAGATAGAATCGAGAAAGTAAACATAAAGAACGAGATATGATATTAAGGAGATAATGAGATAGATATATGAATTATAAATTTGGAAGTTAGAATCGTACTTATGGGATAACACTAATTTGGGACAAAAAAGGTTGCAATATTTAACTAATTATTTGTATTAGTTTCATCTGATTAAAAGATAATTCTTAAAAAAGTAGTAATTTAAATTCTGATAATAAACCAATAAAAGAACACAAAGAATTAAGAATAAAGAAATACTTACCCCCGTTATAAACAATCTTCTATCAACCCCCTTTTTTGTATAAATGAAACTAATTCATTGTCGAAGTTATAACTTTTGTGTTTCTTCTCTAATGTTTTAGTAACATCATCACTGGTTTGTTCAGACACAATGGGACCATTCTCTCTGATGTATGCGTCTCGTCAATAACATTATCTGTGAACGAACAACAATATCTAAATGATCTACTAGAGTAGACAGACGAATAACAGAATCAGATTCTGTTGCGAACCACAACCTAACTTGCACGAGATTCAATAACCGAAGCTACTGACTGGTAGTCACGAGGGGACGACATCTCCCTATAATAGTTAGCAGTACTGAACAAGCGAGTCATCTGTCCGGGGAAAGAAAAGGGCCGCCTTTAAAAAAGAAGAAGAAAGAACTCGCTTAACTCGCTAGGCCTTCGGAACATCTGGATCTGGTGTGACATCAATGGGTGGCGTTTGGCGGTATTCTCACATAGTCAGTTAATAGAGATTTGGGTGGAATATTCCATATAAGAGTGAAGGAAAACCGATATATTGTTTTGGTTGCTGCTATGGGACCGATCGTACTTTCACTGATGCATTAAGTTCCGCATGCTGGATTCTCTACTATTCTATGTTTTTCTTGAAAATGTGCCAATCCCGATGTTGTGCTTTACTAGTCAATCTGAACCTGAACCAACGTCGACTATGTCGCTTGCTCGATTTGACCCCATAAGCGGGATCACTACCCAATAGCATGTTGCCGCCAGAAGCAGAACCCCGGTCCTTGATCAGATAAAGTTGTCCGCCCTATGACCCACAACTACAAATGAGCCTGGCGACGAGACGCGAACATTCCCCATATTACGGTTCCCTCCGGTCCGTTCCCGAGTTGGGTTAGGGGAACATCCGAGCGATTGCCTTAGCGGATCCAAGCGCGCTCACAAGGCGCACAATAAGAATAAGACTAATAGAGACTTCATAAGGGACTATTTGAGCTGCAAATCGTAATGCTCCTAGAAAGGCATATTTCGAATATATAGGAGTGAAAGTTCCCTCGAGGGGTAGCCTTTGTAAAAGAAGCACTAAGAACTTACTTGTTGCATTGCCTGCGTTAGGTAATAAGCATATCTACAAGGGCAAAAATATGCTTCCAATATGTGAAGTCCTTCAGTGTAATTATATGAACCTTAATTTGATGGATAATTAACTGATTAAGTAATGTCTTGATCACTCATGTTTTCAGCACTTTTTGGGACAACATAATCCACAAGTTGGTTCTTCTTTGTTGCTTGAATTGTAAAGAAAGATAAGGGATGAGAGTAGTAAATTCAGTTCATATTCAGTATCATTTTGAAGAAACATCAGGGAGACGTGTAAATATGACAATGGTGTGGATGAAGTTAAGATATACGACGCCAACTGTGGTGATTACATAAAAGCCCTTGCACTTACGAACTTATTACAATCTCTATTAATTCACTTAATCGTACCCTAATAGTATTACACAAAATGCATTGTTTATGTACTCGGATCATACAGAATGCATAAGTTGAAACTATGGTACACACCTTGCAGAGAAGGCAAAGCTTAGGTTTGCACATCGTATTTTACTCTTTATTAAACGAATCTTTTTGGGAAAGATGTATACTTAAATGACAATTTACATATATTTTTCATATTTATCGTTTAAGTATAAATGTGAAATTTAAATTCTTATTATACTATATCCCAAATAATTCGTTTATATTTTTAAGTTTTTTGTACTTTTTTAATAAAACTCACATCTTTGTAATCATGATTTTAAAGGCTGTTGAGTCGATGGTCTATTTTATTTTCAGTTTTCATGATATATACGAGTGTACAAATTTATCACATCTTGTAATCACCTAATAATGAATCACAACGGTTATAAATTATATAATGAAAATAATATTTTTGCTGTAAACTTTTTTAAGTATTCATTTTGATATCTAAAGGGAATTTTTAAATAAACTCCAAATATTGTTATTTAATCTTCAATTTGATATGTAAATTATATAATTATACATGATATGCTGGAGTTTGAATAGTAAAATTACGGGTTATATAAGTAATATAGATATTTAAATGGAGTTTAAATAATAACAATTGGACCTTATTTTACAATTCCCTGTAGAGAAATCATATCGAGATGGAAGCTACAGTGAAGTCTCTACAAACTACCGATATCTATATCGACAAGTCTTTCGATATCGCGATGTGAATATATCTACAAGTCTTTTTATATCGTAATGTGAAGATATTGACAAGTCTTTCTATATCGTGATGTGAAGATATAAACAAGTCTTTTTATATCACGATGTGGAGATATCGACAAGTCTTTATATACCGCGATATGGATATATCGATAAGTCTTTCTATACCGCAATGTGAAGATATCGATAATAATTTCATTTACAAAATGCAACTATCATAAAGATTCCAAATTATCAATCAACAAATCATTTTATCATTAAAATGGAAAGTTTACAAATGTAGCTTGAAGAGTGCAAAAATCAAGGGGTAAGATGAACTGGACAAAGAAGTGTAGCAGCTCTGATAGATTATCTGTCAGATTTTAACCCTTAGAATAGAAATATATAAAAGAACTTTAAAAATTGTGTTAGTATATTTTAGTGTTGTTCCTGTAAACTGTATATGCTATTCTATAAGCACGACACATGTCATTTATCCCGGGGGTTACCAAAACAGTCCAGAACTCTTTGTATTTACAAAGTAAAAGCTAAATTCATATTATTTAAGACACAACCCAGTTGCTTTCGAATAAGATCAAGTGAGTTTTGATATTTGTCTTTTATAGTTGAATAATTATCACAACAAACATACCCAAGCTGTTAAGTTCAACCAAGCCCAAAACACTAAACTTGATTTACTGAAAATAATTAAAAAATGTTTTTTCAAGAAAAATCAAGAAACACACATACACCCCTTTTGTGTGCATTTCATACCTAACAATGGATATTGGTGGTATATATATATATATATCATAAAACGATGTATTTTTTTAATTTGTAAGATGAAATCTTGAAGATTGATTGACATAAAGCAAGTAAATGCAAATACAGATCTATTTTTAGGCAAAGATAGCAGAGCTTTTGTATTTCATTCTTATCCCAAAAACATAGAGCCCTTACAACTATATAGCAGGACATGAGTCTGCTTTCAACGGAAGAATCCAAAATAAGATAAACTAACAATAATAAAAAGAAAACAATAACAAATATGCAGGTGGTCCATGCAGCAGGTGGCAGATAGAGGGAAGGTGGTCCAAGTAGAATGGCACAAAGGCAGGATGATGTGGACAAAAGAGATGGCATGAATCAGTTGGACAAGCTAGCGTTATTACTCCCCTGCAAGCTGAGCAGAGGATGGAGTCACTGCTCCAAGCTTGTGTAACAGGTAGTGATGTTGTTTGACCGAGAGAGGCTTTGTGAGTAGATCAGCAATTTGTTCAGTTGACGGAACACGAGATGTAGTCATGACACCAGTCTTGAGCTTTTCTCGGATGAAATGGCAATCGACCTCCACATGTTTGGTCCTTTCATGTAGGACGGGATTCGCTGCAATTGATATGGCAGCTAAGTTATCACAGTTGAGAATTGTAGGAGGCAAATTGTTCAATCCCATGTCCTTGAGCAAAGCATGGAGCCAAGATACTTCACACACAGTCAAGGCCATTGCACGGTATTCAGCTTCAGCCGTGGATCGAGCAACAACACTCTGTTTTTTAGCTTTCCAGCTTATTGGAGAATTACCAAGCAAGATGCAGAATCCAGATGTCGATCTCCTTGTAACTGGGCAGTTGGCCCAGTCACTATCACTATATGCTTGAAGAGATGCAGCAGAAGTAGTGGCAAGAAGTATACCTTGACGTGGGTTGGCAACTAGATACCTCAACAGGCGTTTGGCTGCCTGCATATGGATAGAGGTGGGTTGATGCATGAACTGGCTCAGCACGTGAACAGGAAAAGCGATATCCGGACGAGTCACCGTGAGGTAGATGAGTTTACCAATCAATCTCTGGTAAGGATGTGGGTTTATTAGGATAGTGCCTTGAGTTGGTGTGAGCTTCACATGAGAGTCCATTGGCACCTTCAAAGGTTTTGCATCAGTAAGACCATATTCTGCAATAAGATCTACTGCATATTTTTGTTGAGACACAAAGAAGCCGTTCGAGGACCTTGAAATTTCGAGTCCCAAGAAGTAATTGACTTGCCCCAAGTCCTTCATGTGAAACATTGTGGAAAACATTGTCTTCAGATTCTGAATTTCTAAAGCAGAGTTGCCACATATGAGAATGTCGTCAACATAGACAAGAATAAGAGTTATTGTTGTTGCCGTATTCTTGACAAATAGACTGTGATCCGTCTGGGACTGAGTGAATTGCAACTGAAGAAGTGTAGAGGAGAGTTTGCTAAACCACTGTTGTGGTGCTTGTTTAAGCCCATATAGTGATTTCAGAAGCTTGCAAACGAACTCTGTTACGTGTTGAATAGACGTCTCAGTAGAAATCCTGGAACCATAACCAGTATATCCAGGGGGAAATTTCATGTACACAACTTCTTCCAGATCCCCATTCAAGAATGCGTTACTTACATCCATCTGCACTGTCAGCCATCCCTGAATTGCAGTCACTGCAAAGAGAGACCGAAGAGTTGTTAATTTGGCAACTGGTGCAAACGTTTCCATGTAGTCAACACCATATTTTTGCCTGCATCCAAGAATGACCAAGCGAGAATTGAATCTTTCAATCTTGCCATCTGGACCATACTTCGTTTTATACAGCCATTTACAACCTATAGATTTCTTGCCAGGAGGTAAGGAAGTAATAGTCCAAGTTTTGTTATCTTCGAGAGCTTGTAACTCCTGGTTCATGGCATTGATCCAGTGGGTATGTTGCACAGCTTAATTAAAGGTTAAAGGGTCTGCAGTTTTATTAAGAGTAGCAAGGAAACAGTGAAAAACTGGAGACACATTATGCTCGATCACTTGGGTATGTTGGCAGCAGGAGTTTGTGGTTGTGTAGTGATATAATCAGAAAGCCAATCAGGTTGTTTATGTTCTCTGGTAGATTTTCGAGCAGGTGGTGGAGGAGATGGTGAGGGTGATGGCGTTTCTCTATGGGTAGTAGGTGCAGAAAAAAGATGAGAGTGTAATGGGGACTGTTGTTCTTCAGGTGAGGCCACAGGCAGATCATCATAATCAAGAACATTGCGTGGTTGGTGTGGTAGTTGAATTGGTGTAGGATGCATATATTTGGTAGGGCTGGAGGGGTTGAAAGGGAATACATTTTCAGTAAAAGTGACATCACGGGAGACGAATAGTGTTTGAGTTGTCAAATCCAATAGCTTATATCCCTTTTGAAAAGCTGGATAACCAAGGAACAAGCAAGGTACACCTCGAGCTTTAAATTTGTCAATAGTATTTTCAGGGTTTGCAGCAAAGGCAAGACAACCAAATGTTTTTACCAAGTCGTAATCAGGGAGTTTATGATAAAGAGTTTCAAAAGGGGACTTGTTACCTAGTATAGGAGTAGGCAATCTGTTTAACAGATAGACATATGTCATGATGCAGTCACCCCAGAAGCTCAAAGGCAATGAAGCTTGAAATCTTAGACACCTGGCCATCTCCAGAATTGTTCGATGTCGTCTTTCAGCACGAGCATTCTGCTGTGGGCGTCCCACACATGATGTTTGATGCAGCATGCCCTCAGTAGCATAGAATAGTCTACAGGCTTGATCAGAAAATTCCGGAGCATTGTCCGTTCTCAAGTTCAAGACAGACTTGTGAAAGTGCGTTTTGACATACTGAAAAAATTGCTTTATCGTGGCCAGATAATCTGATTTTTGCTGCATAAGAAATGTCCAAGTGAACCTGGTGCAGTCATCCACCACAGTTAGAAAATACCTATATTTTCCTCGAGTTTGAACTTTATACGGCCCCCACGTGTCAAGATGCACTAACTCAAAAGGCATATCAGATTGACTGGAGCTCAGATCATAAGGAAGTTTTGTAAACTTTCCCATAGGACAGGTGATACAGATCTGTGAAGTAGGTTGTAACTGTGATTTTAAACATGGTATGTGTTTGAGTCTGGACAAAGGAGCATGCCCCAGTCTATTATGCCATAAGGTGTATAGGTCTGTTATGGCCCTGCTTGTATTGGCAAACATAAGAGTCAGAGGTTTATCTTCCAAGTAATAGAGGCCATTTTGCAATTGTCCAATTGCTTTAACACCTCTTGTGACAGGATCTACAATTTCACACACATTGGGTTTAAAGTTGACAATACAGTTATCATCTTTTGAGAGTTTGTGAATGGAGAGCAAGTTGTGCCTGAATTGGGGGACATATTACACCTTTTGCAAGATCAGTCCGTTCTTGAGATGCACACCACCAATGTGGGTAATTGCAGCAGTGTCACCAGTAGGAAGCTTGATGAGAAGATTTGATTTGACTGGTTGCACATTTATCAAGTGATCGAAATGTGAAGTCATGTGATCACTTGCACCGGAGTCTATGATCCATATATTTTTGTCAGCAGGTGAAAAATTGCAAGTGACCATGCCAGAAAAGCAATTATCAAGCTCATCTTCAGTATCATACCCTTTTGGCTTTGCAATATTACAATTTGGAATCAACTTTAGCAATTGTTGTAGTTGTTGCTGGGACAGTACCACCTCAGCATTGTCACTACTACCACTAGCTTGAACATTGTTAGCTCTGTGATATTCAGTTTTGGAGTTTGACCATCTTGGATTTGGTGATCCTTTTGGCATTGACTTCTTATTCTTATGGTGCCACTTAGGGTATCCTACCTTGGTCCAACACTTTTCAGTAGCATGGCCTTTTACCCCACACGCAGTGCAAGAGCTAATTTTATATTCCACCTGAGTTTTACTGAACATAGCAGCTAACTCTAACTCAGCCTGACTTAAGATATCACTTTATGATTCTTCTTGCTGTATAGAAGCATAGGCAACCTCAACCGTGGGAAGAGGCTGCATCATTAACAACTGGCTTCTTAAAGCAGAATAACAGTCATCTAAGCCATTCAAGAACTGAAAAAGTCTGGACTCAGCTTTTTGAGACTCAAGAGATTTTATAAAAGCCTTAACATCATCCGCGACAGTTGTAACAGGTGGGTGTGTGTTCATAGAATCTATTTCTTCCCAGAGACTACTAAGTGTAGTATAATAGTCATTAATTTTCGATCTGTTTTGTTTGAGTGCAAACAGATCTCTATTGAGTTTATATTTACGAGACCCATTACTTAGCATAAACCGCTTCTCTAGATGAGTCCACACATCATTAACATAGTTTATAAACAAAATAGACTGTTTGATATTATCAGATACATTGTTGTGAAGCCAGGATATTACCAGGTCATTGCAGGTGTCCCATTGCGTGGCTTATGTCTCATCATCGGTGCTACGCTTGACAGTTCCTTGTACAAAACCCAATTTCCTTTTCGATGAAAGCTGTATTTCAAGAGAACGCTTCCATGACCTGTAGTCACCAGCTCCCCGTAGCTTTGACACACTAATAGATAGTGGTCCATCAGAAAGATGAATAAAGAGGGGATTTTGCATATCAGTAAAGGTAAAACGACCTGGAGTTGTCATAGTCAAGAACAGTTTTCAAGAAATAGAACTCTAGACTCTCAGATCTGAAATCAATAAAGGAAGCTGTTTGCTGAATGAAAAAGATGCGTCAATCTTTGGTTGTTACGAGGAAGACTATATTTGCATTACTAGCTCTGATACCATGAAGATTGATTGACATAAAGCAAGTAAATGCAAATACAGATCTATTTTTAGGCAAAGATAGCAGAGCTTTTGTATTTCATTCTTATCCCAAAAACATAGAGCCCTTACAGCTATATAGCAGGACATGAGTCTGCTTCCAACGGAAGAATCCAAAATAAGATAAACTAACAATAATGAAAAGAAAACAATAACAAATATGCAGGTGGTCCATGCAGCAGGTGGCAGATAGAGGGAAGGTGGTCCAAGTAGAATGGCACAAAGGCAGGATGATGTGGACAAAAGAGATGGCATGAATCAGTTGGACAAGCTAGCGTTATTAAATCTTTTATTTGAGCTTCAAAAACATGTAATTGAATGCAAAACTATACTTTTCAAAACGTTATTAAAAATCTTTACAAAAACAATTTAAGAGACTAAAACTTATTATAATGCATAATAAAAGGTCAAATCAGTTACGGTAATAAAAACATAATAATTCGATTAAACTAATTAAAAAAAGCCTAATTAAAGTAACATAAAAAAACTCACATTAAATATACATTAACAAGAATATAAAGTAAATCAATTTTGAAACAAACCGAAAAAAGTAATAAATATTTCATGAATCGATCCAATAGTTAGACCGATCATAAAGTATCTACAAGACATGCAATTTTATTATAAAAAAATCATAGTTAATTATAAGAAATAAAGAACATAATTTATGAAATTCATAAGAGACGCTCTGAGACAAACAATGGTCTGTTTGTTTTGTCAATTTTATAGTTATATCGGAACTTGAACTTTTTTGGAATTAAGTTAGTGCTATAAGTTACACCGTAGCCATAAATGTATGTGTTTGGTTTATCATATAACTAGTGATTATGTAGTTAATCTTGATAAGTATTAAATGATTTTGTACTTGTTAATTATGTAACTTTTAGTGATCATGGTTGAACTTGATAACTAAGTTCAGGAAGTATAAATACCATATAACTTCAACTTCTTTTGTCCAATTTAAATTACATTAAACTAAACAGTATAACTATTTTATAATTCAAAGAACTTCAAGCTATATAGTTCAATTACATCGAAACAAACGAGGTCAATATTTTAATTAAATCAGATATGCCATATATAACATCCAAATATTTTAGAAGGAATTTCTCTTATATATATCAAGTTATTTAGCTAGTATCAAACATTCTCAAATATTTTTATTATATTAAAGTGAATTTCCGAAACGCCCCTATTTTTCTATCATATCTACAGTTCCCCTCCAAAACGTCGAGATAATTCAATTCAACTTATAATATAATATATAAATAACACACTTATTAACTAATTTTGTATTACTCTCATTTATCTATATTCATGTCAATTAACACATTATTTATATTAAGAAAAAAAATAGTAAATAACTCATATTATTTCTATCACATTTTTTTTTCATTTGTTTATGTACAAGATATTCCGGAAAATCATAGTTATAAAATTCAACCAATTTTTCAAAAATTATCGATAAATAAGCCAAATTATTTTGATCGGTTTTGATAAATCATTGATAAATCATCCAACTTTTTAAAAATTATCCAATAACTCACAAATCGGTACCTTAACCGTTAGTTCCAATTTTCGAAACCAGTAACCATGATTAAAATAGATAAATATCATTTAAAAAAGGAACATTATCCTAATTAAATATCTAACTAAATCAAATTAATCAATATAATATTCTAGAACACTCACCAAACGCGTCATAACAAAACGAACCCAAAATCCATTTCCATATCACACATCTCTCTCTCTCTATAAAATTCCGATATATACATACAAAATCTGTGTGTATATATAGAATCATTTAGCTTAATTCTCGAATAATAAATCTCATATTTATATGACAAAATTCACTCACCATCTTCTCGTCCCGTAAATCTCTTCGATTTGGTCGATATATACACACAATAATCTGTATCTATATATTTAACTAGTACTGAATTGACGATGTTATCGGTTCAAAGCGATCTGCGACAGCTTCAATTGCAGCAGATGGTGGTGCCTAGGGTTTACAGTAACGGCGATCATCGAAATGATCCGTTTTTGTTGCACTCGGAGCCGGTTTCGGGGCTCCGGATTGGGTCGGGTTTGGAGGCGAGGGAAGGTGAGTGGTTTTGGTTTGTGATTGATTGTGTTTTGAGCTGCTTTGGTTTGTTTTTGGTGATTTAAGTGGTAAAGTTGTGATTTTTGTGTTTTTGGATTGATTTAAGTGATAAAGTTAGGGTTTTTATGATTTGTGAATTGATTTAAGTGGTAAATTTAGGGTTTTTGGTTGATTTAAGTGGTGAAGTTAGGGTTTTTATGGTTGTTATGATTATGTGAATTGATTTAAGCGGTAAAGGTAGGGTTTTTATGATTTCTGAATTGTTCTAAGTGGTGAAGTTGGGGTTTTTATGATTTGTGAATTGATTTAAATGGTAAATTTAGGGTTTTTGGTTGATTTAAGTGGTAAAGTTAGGGTTTTTATGTTTTTTATGATTCTGTGAATTGATTTAAGTGGTAAAGTTAGGGTTTTTTTGATTTCTGAATTGTTTTAAGTGGTAAAGTTAGGGTTTTTATGATTGTGAATTGATTTAATTGCTGAATTTAGGGTTTTTGGTTGATTTAAGTGGTAAAGTTAGGGTTTTTATGGTTTTTATGATTATGTGAATTGATTTAAGTGGTAAAGTTAGGGTTTTTATGATTTCTGAATTGTTTTAAGTGATAAAGTTAGGGTTTTTATGATTTTTGAATTGATTTAAGTAGTTAAGTTAGGGTTTTTATGATTTTGAATTAATTGAAATGGTAAAGTTAGGATTTTTATGAATTTTATGATTTTTGAATTGATTGAATTGGCAAAGTTAGGGTTTTTATGAATTTATTGATTTTGTGAATTGATTTAAGTAGTCAAGTTAGGGTTTTATGTTTTTGGAATTAATTGAATTGGTAAAGTTAGGGTTATTATGAATATTGTGATTTTTGAATTTACTGAAGTGGCAAAGTTAGGGTTTTAATGAATTTTGTGATTTTTTAATTGATTGAAGTGGTAAAGTTGGGGTTTATTTGAATTTTGTGATTTTTGAATTGACTGAAGTGGTAAAGTTAGGGTTTTTATGCTTTCTGTTTTTTTGGTTGCTTGAAGTGGTAAATTTTGGGGGGTTATGATATTTGGGTGGGTTTGATTTTTGGTAAGTCAGATATGGTTATTTTTGTTGATTTGGATTGGTGAAGGTGTGATTTATTAGTTGGTAGAGAAAAAGGTGTGATCTTTTACTACTTTAGCTTTTCGGGTTTGTGAATCTATGGTTGATTTGAGTGGATTGATTGTGTGCATGTGATGGTAGTGTGGAATGTTTATGGCGCCAGTGAATTTGATTGGGTAGTGTTACGTTTGATTTGTTTTGGTGGCTTTTATGTGTTGTAATAAGATACGAAGATTCGAAATGTGCATGGCTTAATGTGTTAGAAGATACACTATGCGAGAGTAAGAACGGTAGACTGCAGTTAGTAATCATGTGAATTAATCTTGTGGAAACCCCTATTAGTTAATAACTTGGAAATCGGACACTAGATACTGTCGCGAAGTTTCAAATTGCAATTACATGCTCCTTGGATTAGATCTGAAATGAATGTTTGATTAATTCCGCAGTTAGTAATTATGTGAAATTAATCTTGGAGATACCCCTATTAGCTAATAAATTGGGAAATCGGACACTAGACACTGTTGTGAAGTTGCAAATACTATTTGGAAGTTAAATTCTGAAATGAAAGGTTGATTAGATCCGCAATAAATCTCGGAGATACCATAGTAGTTAATAACTTATAAAATCGGACACCAGACACTGTTGCGAAGTTGCAAAATGCGAGTTTCTGGAAAGTTTAGTTTACTGATGATTAGATTATCATTTGGTCCAGATATATGAGATATAGAAAATATCTGTGGCAAACTTGTGTCCTCTGTGATAGCTGATAGTGTAAATGTAAGCTTATGTTGAACTCAGATAAGTGCACAATTTCTGTGCTTTAGATATGTTCAACCTCTAATACAAAGGTTTGCAGCTTGGTCGTTTCAAAACTATTTGTGTTACTGATTATGTTGCGTTTTCTTTGTCTGGGTTATGGTGGTTGATGAAATATATTTTACTTTTTGTGTTGCAGTGGATGAGGACATGCTCATGGCTCTCGCTCATCAAGACTATAAGGCTTGCAACTTCAAGCAAGCTTTAGAAAATAGCAAGGCTGTTTATCAGAGAAATCCAAGCCGAACAGATAATCTTCTCCTCCTAGGGGCAGTTCATTATCAGGTTATTGTAATTCTCTCTTGTTAGTTGCTGTATTGTTATCGAGCAATTCATGCATATTGACTGACCTCTTTTTCTGTTTTAGTTGCATGAGTTTGATTTGTGCATCGCAAAGAATGAAGAAGCTCTGCAGATTGATCCTCATTTTGCAGAGTGTTATGGTAACATGGCTAATGCTTGGAAGGTAAATACAATCATTTTGTCAAATGCTATATTGTCTTTTAAATTTTCAATGTTTTAAAACAGTGTTTTTTCTACACAGGAAAAGGGAAATATTGATGTTGCGATTCGCTACTATTTAGTCGCTATCGAGGTTTGTGCAGCAAGCAGCCGTACATCTGATTTTAATGTTGTTGATCCGATAGTTTTCTTGTACTCTGACTTCATTCGTGTCAGTGACTGTTTCATTTCCTGGTGAACCCCAAAACCCACTGTAGCTGGAGAACCGGATGTATTTATTACCACATATTTTGCGCATTTTCCCCTTCGAGAAATGCGTGGTATATCAGTTCTGTATGTCACATAAAACCTCCACAATGTTGTTGCATTAGCTGATGTGATGCACAACTCTTGTGACTCACCCACTTGAAATCAGTCTCATCTGGGGTTTATATACGGGTTTTGAAAGTTTGTTTGATATAATTTAGGTTACTTAGTAGAGTGCTTTGTCTTGTGTTATGGCTAGTAGCGGAAATTTAGATGAAATTGAGAAGTGAAGTGAGAATTTTTAGACTGATTGCAGTATTTTCAAATGTTATGATGTCTAGTATGTGTTGGGAAGACATTCTAGAATTTTTTGAAAAAATTGTTCGCTGCTAGAATCTTGTATGGGTGAAAATGGATGAGAGGATTACGTTGTCTTTCAAGCTATATCTTTCTCTCTCCTGGTTATATTTCCTCTTGTTCAACTGCTCTATTACTGCAGCTTCGTCCTAATTTCGCTGATGCTTGGTCGAATTTGGCAAGTGCATACATGCGGAAAGGGAGGATGAATGATGCAGCTCAGTGCTGTCGGCAGGCTCTGGCCATAAACCCTCGTTTGGTAACATTTTTCTTGTTAGTAGAATCTATTGTTATATGATTTTGTGAGATGGATTTTTAATATTCGTAACTGTTGTAGGTTGATGCACATAGTAATTTAGGCAATCTGATGAAGGCTCAAGGACTGGTGAACGAGGTACGACGTCTATGATTTGTGTATTTGATAAATTGTGGTTTTGGAAGGTGGGGTATGTAAATATTGTAAACCGATGCTCTGCTGTTCCTTCTTCTTTGTATTTTTCTGTAAAATATAAAAATACTTGTGTAGACTTTTTCCAGCAAGATGTCCTACAAACAGAATAATATTTTTATTAAGTTTCATCTGAAAACTGGAGGCATAGTTCATGTTAGTGTATTAGATTACTTCTAATTCTTATCTTTACTCCGGTACAGTTATTACTAAATTTTAGTTTTGCTAAGTGCAATGTGTGTGAATATTTTAGCTGTGCTATTAAATGTTTATTGTTCAGTTGAAACTTGAAAGTCAAGTTGACTGATTACCCCATAGAATGTCACCCGTGTATCTTATTACTAGTTGGGTGTAGTATTATATGCTTGCAATTAAGTTCCTTCATTGGATGTACTAACACATTTCTCTGACCTAGGCGTACAACTGCTATATCGAGGCTCTCCGTTTACAGCCAAATTTTGCAATTGCATGGTCCAATCTTGCTGGCCTTTTTATGGAATCGGGTGATCTGAATAGGGCTCTACAATATTATAAGGTATGTACGGAATCATGAAATTATGTTCTTATGAAATTATAGGGCTCTGAATAGGGTGATTCTGTCGTATGCATTTATGCATATGCTTTTTTGTCAGAATGCATACGTTTTTGTATGTATGCATATTGCTATTTTCTTTTTATTAAATTTGGTTGAAACTGGTTTTCAGGAAGCCGTTAAGCTCAAACCAACATTTGCAGATGCATACTTGAACCTGGGTAATGTGTACAAGGTAAGTTTCCGTCGTAGGCAATGAACTTTCCACTCCAGGTAAGCAATTCTTTGTTATGCTAACTCTTTGTTATACACCAGGCTCTGCATTTGCTTCAAGAGGCTACCGTGTGCTATCAGCGTGCTCTTCAGTCACGCCCTGATTATGCAATGGCCTACGGTGAGGCTCTTTTCTGCATATTGTTTAGACCTCTCTACCGTGCATTCGTTTAAACCACATGCAAAAATGAACATTGTTATTGCGTACTTTTATGATGTGTCCTTAACCAACTATATTACTAGTGATTGGTTTAATCTAGTCATCCATGATTCTACAGATTTGATTTTGATGTTATTTATATTTCGATTTCGGCTATTGTATTATGCAGCTAATCTGGCTACTATATTTTACGAGCAAGGAAAAATGGACTTGGCAATACTGAACTACAAGCGAGCCATTGCTTGTGATGCTGGGTTCTTGGAGGCATATAATAATTTGGTTTGCCCTTCAACTTCCAGATCTAATCTAATATCATGAAATTGATTCCCTCTTAAGATTTTAACCTTAGTTGACCTCTGTTCATAAACTTTTACTTACAGGGGAATGCACTGAAGGATGCTGGAAGGGTTGAAGAAGCTAGTCACTGCTATCGTGTATGTTTTTTTGGTTATAATTCCTTGGATCTTTCTAAATTTTCCTTTTATACCTGCATTCTGATAAAATAAGGCTTGTTGTTTTCTCTAGCAATGCCTTTCTCTGCAACCAACCCATCCTCAGGCTCTAACTAATCTTGGAAATATCTACATGGAATGGTATGCTTAGCTGATGGCTATTGTGCCTTAATTTTCAATGGGAATTTGTTCCTGTCCATGGCTTGACATGGCGATTTTATTAATTGTTTCTCATTTAGGAATATGACCCCTGCTGCGGCACAATGTTACAAGGCAACATTATCTGTTACAACCGGACTTTCTGCCCCTTTCAATAATTTAGCAATCATATACAAACAGCAGGTAGTAGCTTCTACCATATAAGTCTAATGTTTGTCACTTTGTTCAATTGTTTCCTTGTTTTCTCTCTCACTGGCAGACTCCGTTTTTTTATCTTGTCATATTAATGTGTTCATCTGTCTGAATTGTCTTCTGTACACCACAGTTTTATTTTTGGCAAATTTTGTAGTTGAAACAATTCTGATTGCAGGGAAATTATGCGGATGCTATATCATGCTATAATGAAGTTCTGCGCATCGATCCACATGCTGCTGATGGACTTGTTAACCGGGGAAACACTTATAAGGAGATCGGTAGGGTTACTGAAGCAATTCAAGATTATCTGCGAGCTGTAGCTACCCGACCAACCATGGCCGAAGCTCATGCAAATTTGGCTTCTGCTTATAAGGACAGGTAACTTAAACTAATCTTTATTATGCTTGGACATGCAGTTTCCACCTGTTTTTTTACGTATATGCTCATCTTAATTTTTTGTTTGGATCAACACCAGTGGGCATATGGAAGCTGCTATTAAAAGTTATAAGCAAGCTTTGGTTCTGCGCCCTGATTTTCCAGAAGCTACTTGTAATCTTCTACATACGTTACAGGTACATCAATATATGGTCTGTTTATATCTACGAACCATGACTCATTTTATGAGACTGTATGTACTGCAGTACAGTGTTATTGGGACATACCATTTGCATGTCAATATTATGGAATAAAAATTGAAACCCCGCGGTATGCTTTCGTTTACTATTTGTAAGTGTGTATAAAACAATTGATTTAAAAGTTTACGGGAGAATCTTTTGTCTATCTAAAATTTTCTTGTTTTGTAACCAAGCACATTAACTCAGTTGGACCTGAAAGTTAATCTAGCTCGTGAATCAATGATATATTGGAATTTAGCGGTATATTATTATTGGCAGATAGTTTTCTGACAGTTACTATTGAGCCTACTCTCTTTTATATTTCGGAAGATAGACGAGAAGCTAATTGATGTATGCTATTGATACATAGTCCATCTGACGTAATTATCTGCTTTTCAGTGTGTGTGCGACTGGGATGGTCGGAAGAAAATGTTTGTTGAAGTTGAAGGGATTCTTCAAAGGCAGATCAAGGTTCGATTAGATTAGCAGGATTTAAACTCTGCTTCAGTATATGTTCTTTGTTATACAGTTCTTGTGAGTGATTTCGTCCAGCTAGACCGGTCATCTAACTTGTCTTTTACTGTTTTCAGATGTCAGTTCTTCCAAGTGTTCAGCCATTCCATGCAATAGCATATCCTCTCGATCCTATGCTTGCACTTGAGATCAGGTGAGGATTGTATAATTTTCGAACTATTTATTTGCATATGCCCATATCGTGTCACTAATTAAATATTGTTGTTTTTTAGCCGGAAATATGCACAGCACTGTTCTGTAGTTGCTTCCCGTTTTTCTCTCCCTCCATTTACCCATCCCATGCCAATCCCCATAAAGGGCGGTGGTAGAAATGGTCGATTGAGAATTGGGTAAGTTGAATTTGGATCCCTCTTTGAAGCCCTGTAAGGTTGTTTACTGACCTAGAGGCTGTGGTGTTTACTGACACGAGGTTTGGTAATCCTGTTTTGGTTTTAGGTATGTGAGCAGTGATTTTGGTAACCATCCATTATCACATCTGATGGGTTCTGTCTGGGGCATGCATGACACAGAAAATGTCGAGGTCTCAAAATTAACTTTTAACTTGACGAGAGTAATTTGTAGAAGATTCATGTGCTGCCTGATGTTATATTGAGCATGATCTTTGTTTCCTATTAGGTTTTCTGCTATGCTCTAAGTCCAAATGATGGCTCTGAATGGAGGTTGCGCACTCAATCGGAAGCAGAACACTTCATAGATGTATCGGCTATGTCATCTGATATGATTGCCAGGCTGATCAATGAGAATCAAATCCAAATCCTTATCAACCTTAATGGTTATACCAAGGTTTAGTACATTCCACCCCCCTCTAACCAAAATCCTTTCTCACTGTATATATAACTAAACTAAAGCGTAAAGTGTTTTTTTGGCTTATCTCATTTGCATATAATAAAGTAGCATCCAAGATATATGTTGGTTTGGGCTTTTGAGATTTTTTCTTCTGACTGTTTCAACACATACCACATATCATCTAAATCAAGGAGAAAATAGAGCATTGTCATTTGTCAATATGGAAGTGTTGTTTTGTATTTGCCTTCTGTCCGGTGAAATTTTGTAGTTCGGCAAAGTCCTAGTTTCTTTTGTTGTCTTAAAAGGTATTTGCATCTTTAAGTCTATCTGATCAAGTTTATATATGTATTTTCCAGGGGGCTAGAAATGAAATATTTGCTATGCAGCCTGCGCCTATCCAGGTCTCTTACATGGGTTTTCCTGGAACTACAGGGGCAACCTACATAGACTATTTGGTTACTGATGAGGTTAGGAAGTTTTTTTCATCTCTTTGCGCTTCTTTTCTTTCAAATAGTGTACAGTCAATTGTAAGATTTAATAATCTTCTGTTGCAGTTTGTTTCTCCATCGAAATTTTCTCAAATATACTCGGAGACACTTGTCCATCTCCCTCACTGTTACTTTGTAAATGATTACAAGCAGGTTAGAATTTTGGGATCATAGTTTTTTTAGATGCTTGATTTTAAATTAGAAATTCGATTCTAAATTATGTTTGATATAATTTACTCAAAAGTTGACTTAGTTATTTTTTCTAATGATTTCATTTGTATATAGAAAAATCGAGATGTACTGGATCCAGCCTGCCAACCCAAGCGATCAGATTATGGACTGCCAGAGGGCAAATTTATATTTGCCTTCTTTAATCAGCTCTACAAGATTGATCCTGAGATATTTATTACTTGGTAATTTATAGATGGTTTTTAATGGTAAAATCTAGCATTGATGTTTAATTGAGGTATAATCTTATACACTGACAATTATTTCAGGTGCAACATTCTCAAACGAGTTCCTAACAGTGCACTCTGGCTTCTTCGGTTTCCAGCTGCAGGAGAACCAAGACTGCGTGCATGTACGTTTTGAGTTTAGCGATATTATTTTAACTAGCTTATAACCCGTGCGATGCACAGTTTTCTAAAATTTATTTGTTTTATTTTTTAAAATTTTATAATTTTTTTATAATTTTTAATGTATGTATATTATTATTTATGATGTTTGTATTTATATTGTTATAATTTATTATATTTTGTTGCAATAATGTTTCAACAAATATGTAGATATTGAGAAATATATGGATGTTAAATTTTATTACTTTTTTGTCATGTATATTATATAGTTATATATATAGTAAAATATTAGATCTTATTACGGTTATATCATTACGTCATATTTTATTGTTTGAGGATTAGTAGAACAATTTTTTTTATATTTATAATTGGTTGAACCTCTAATCATATTCTATCTAGGATCATATTTTGAAATTGTATTTTATTCTCGTGTTTGAAAAGTATTAGAACAATGTGATCATTTTCTATTTATTAAGAATTTTTTTAATTGATTTTAGAGGTTTTTTTTTCAAATAAGATATTTTATTATTATTCTATTTAGTTTAGGATTTCTACTTCTTTTTGGTTTAAATCTTATGTTCTATTCAATTTAAAATACCGTAAGATATAATAAGATATGTTATTATTATTTTATTTAATTTAGAATGCCTACTTCTTTTTGGTTTAAATATTATATTATATTCAAGTTAGAATACAGTTGATTATAGAAGAATTTGTGAAGGATTTGGAGTCATAATGTATTTACAATTTTATTTTTATATCTAATTATCATTCTATTTAATATATGATGCCTATTTCTTTTTGGTTTAAATCTTATATTCTATTCAGTTTAGAATACAGTTGATTAAGGATTCTTGAAGGATTAGGAGCCGTAATGTATTTATAATTTGATTTTCATATCTAATTTTATAATCTAACGGCTAGGGTGTTACCTTTTATGATCCAACGGTTGAGATTGTTTTGGCGGTACAGGGACCATAACTACCAAATATTTGGATAAGATCCCCCTTATGCATATTATATAATAAGGGTATAAAGGTGGTCTAAATAAGGATATAATGGGGTATAAAGGTGGTCTAAGCGTATATGCATGACAAATTACTGCATTTGTCAGATATTTTGTTTTCTTTTAGTTTGCTAGTGTTTGTTTATACTTCTAAATTCTAAGGTTTATGTGTATTTAACCTGGTCACTCTGTGTTGTCCAGATGCTGCTGCACAGGGAGTGCAACCAGACCAAATTATTTTTACGGATGTTGCAATGAAGAGTGAACATATCAAGCGAAGTGCTTTAGCAGATTTGTTCCTTGACTCGTACGTTACATCTTCAATATTAACCTATGTTTTAGGATAAGGGATGTTTCTTAATATTGGTTATTATTAGCAAGTTTGATTGAAGTCATTTTTCTTCATCTTGCGCAGGCCTCTTTGCAATGCACACACTACAGGTACAGATGTTCTTTGGGCTGGTCTACCAATGGTGACACTTCCTCTCGAGAAAATGGCGACTAGAGTTGCTGGTTCACTGTGCCTGGCCACCGGACTTGGAGAGGAAATGATCGTTAGCAGGTACATTCTAGAATATATATGTTAATGATGTTCTTTAATAGGGTTTGTGTAGTGAGGTATAAATTTTTTCCTGCAAAATGAAAAAAGTGAGAATCTTAATTACTAAGTTGCCTGCAACTTTCGTTGGGACATGTAGTATGAAAGAGTATGAAGAGAGGGCGGTATCACTGGCGTTAAATAGATCGAAGCTTCAGGATCTTACACACAGACTCAAGGCGTCTCGCTTGACTTGCCCATTATTTGATACTGCGAGATGGGTAAGTGAACTGTTTAAAATGTTCTTATGAGTGTGAATATGTTGCTTTATCATACTAAAACTTTCCAAACATTGTGATATTTGGTGTACTTTCCTCTCTCTTTCATCCTGCCTATGCCGTTAACGAGGTTTATATAAACTTGTTCATTATTGTCAAATAATATTAAAAAATATTAATTAATTATTTTTCAAATATGAAAGTTACGTTAAAAATTGACTAAATGTACTTTCCAATAATATAACTTTTATTATTTTTGTCAATTATATTATAGGTGTAAATTTCAGTCAAAATTTGGTCAAGTTGACCGGTCAAAAGTTAAAATGGACATGTATTTAGGGACGGAGGGAGTATGATATGATTTTTTCAGTTTAGGTTTTAGTTGGAACACACTCATGACTCATGAGATTTGATTATCATGTCACCTCTAAAATAAAAATTAGAATTTGTTCTGAATGATGTCCCAGAAATGTTGAGTGTAATTTATCCTCCGATAATAAATCCCATCTGTCTGGTAATGCAATTGGTAATTTATTTGTCCAAGTAATAATTTATCTAGTTTCCCCAAGTAGGACGGAGCTTACTAATCTCCTTTAAGTCTTGTATTCTTGATATTTGGTGTACTTTCCTCGCTCTTTCATCCTGCCTGTGTCGTCAAATATAAACTTGTTCATTATTGTTTGTATCAGTTTTATGTATTCTGTTAAATATTGATCAGATAAAGTTCTGCATAATAGCGAGTGAACCTGCACTGATTTCAAAACCTGGATAATGTATTGCAGGTAAGGAATCTTGAAAGAGCATATTTTAAGATGTGGAATCTTTACTGCTCAGGCCAGCATCCTTTGCCCTTCAAAGTGACTGAGAATAATTCTGAGTTTCCATATGACCGGTAGTTGTGAGTTCCCATATGACCGGTAGTTGTGGACTTGTGGTAGCAAGTAGGGAAGGCAATGTAGATATAAATTAAGAGAATGTGACAATACCTAGGATAGATTGGATGATTAGGATGGCGCTGTTGCGATGTTGTGTACTAAATATGGCATTGAGATTTCCTTATAAATTTTAAAACCTGTGTTGGAAATTACCTTCAAATTTTAGTGCTTTAAGTTGTTGTGTTTCTTCTTTTCTTGAGAGAATCTGTGGCTATATAGATTAATCATGTAAAATAGGATGGTTCAATGCTTCATAGAAAACATCAAATTAGTATGAAGGCTGAGTTTAGACAGTTTGCAGTTGAGTTGAGTTTCGAGGAGAGGACTGTGAAGGCTGCTGCTGTTATGGTGAGACTTCTAGCGGGTATTGCCCGGATTCTGGTTTCAGTGACCTACTTGCAAGTTGGTGATGAGTTAAGTGATGTTTTAGCCTATTAACTCAATAATCATATTTACTAGTAATATTTTCGATCTAGGATGCACTTTCTTGATTGCCCTTGTTGTCTCTGTTGCATCATGACAACAATAGTAGTTGAACAAGCAGAAAATAAACATATTTACTAGGAATAAACTATAAAAATAAAATATTTTCTAGTGATAGTATAGAACTAGGTTATATTCAGAATTGTAATGCAAGGTTATCTATCGCCAACAAAGTAATGGAAGTATGATAGAAGAGACTGTTAGGAAAAGCAACTAATAGCTGGTTGTCCTAGTTGGTTTTAGAGTGTAACTTTAAGGGCTTACCACCCCACGGTCACAAGTTCGAACTTTTCGTCACAAGTTTGAACTCTCCGGAAGATACGGGAGTAAGTGAATTTCCATACTCGGTGGGTACGAGTGTGCTAGCCGTTGTTCGTATTAGTTGAGGTGCGTGAAAGGGATTAGTTGAGGTGCGTGAAGGCTGGTCCGGACACCGAATTAACGTATTCGTTCATTATCCAAATATCAGCAGCGTGGCTGCTCCAAACATAATGTACCACACAAAGATTTTCTCCCAGAGTGTGCAAGGCCAAAGTGTCTGAATCTTTCTGGTGTTCTGGAACCGTGATTTCTCGATACATCTCTGTTTTTACAGCAATAGAAACAATAAAACAAGGTTCTCTCTGAACAACCCAGTTTAGAGCTCCATGTGCCAGCTTCCCCATATCCCAGAGACTTGTAACTGTTAAATTTTCGATCATTCTCCAGCAATCAGATTTCAAACTATAAACCCAGAATCTACAGAATCCAGTATGACCAGTGAAGAAAGAAAATACTTTATAGTCATCTTTCGATTCATCGTAGCCAAAGCCACACACTACAAGTTCATGCCCACGCCTAGACAAGGTCAGTTGAGGAAGTTTTCTTGATTTTTTAGTAGTCGGGTTCCACAACAATGCACAACCATCGTAACCTGCTAAACAAACCAACCCGTGACAACAACCGACAACATATGTAAATCGATCTTTGAATTTCATTGGATAGAGATCAAGTTGAATAGCATCAGTAACAGACTCATTAAGCAAAGAGTACAGAGAGCAACTCTTAAGCCATAGGTGTTCAAGAATAAGACCCTCAAATTCGACGTGTGGGAGATAAAACGTCTGGCTCATAACGAGACGATGTTGAGTAAACCGAGAGTTATAAATTTTGATGAACTCCGGAGAGGAAATAAGAGACAACCTTGACTTACAAACAGACCTACATTGCAAAAGAGTCTTCACCGAAAGTCTAGAGAGTATGTCATAGAGGAGATCGTTTAGAAGGACAGAGTTGGCGTTAGCGTTTTCATGAGTTGCCATGATATTTAATATATATATATATATATTTTTTTTTATAAATATAACCCAGTACCTGAAACGACAAAGAATAAACTCTTCACACTTAAACTATCTAACCTTAAACTGTGCTCAAGTAGAAAATCTAATGAAGGCTATGTCATGTTATCTCACTCGTATACCATTCTTTTTATGACTCCTAGTTAGGAAAACTAGAAGAAATTTGATACTATTACAAAACTATATTTGATTTACACTCAAATTTGGAAAAGATTGGTTTACAATATCCGATTAGAACTAAATCTATAATATGTGTATTTCAAGTTATTCTCAATTTTGAAGAATTGTTTTTTTCTTTTACCAAATTTATGTAAAACAAATTGTTTTTGATAAATATCGAATCCAGTTTGCTAGTTTGACAAAAGTGACTACACAGCTCGAATAGCTTTAGTCATGATGTTGCCGATATATGAAAACCTATATTGGTTTACACGTTGACAGGAATATATATCCAACAAATATAAAGAGTTTGCAAGATAGAATCTATCTGTCATCAATTAGACTACTTCTTGAGCCTCACAAAGTCGATCTCTATATATTTTTAATCCTGATATATTTCTGTCTTTAACATCTAGGAAATTAAGCAGTACTAGAGCAGGAAAAAACAACTTAAGCACGCTCCCCACGGAACCTCCTAGCCAGCTGAATGTCCTTAGACATGATTGCACACAAGTCAGTATCTTCGAACAGATTGACTAGGTATGCCTCAGCTGCCTCCTCTTGTACGGCATGGCTAGACGGAAACAAGATCCGTGACGGTGGTTCTTCGTTGAAAAACGTGAACAATAATCGTCGGATTTTATGAACAGTGTTTAGTGTTTGTGATTATTGGTGGATGAAATTGCTTAGGGTTAGTGGTGGATCCTTTGCGCTCTCGTTTCTGATCCCTTATAATTTGCCTACATATCCCTATTTATAGGGAATCAAACCAACGTAGTTTTTGGGGAACAAGAAACCTAACGGGCTTAGATTTCTTGTCCCGAGGCCCAGTAGGAAACCTACTGGAAACCGTCTTCTACTAGATTTAGAAATATCGGCCGATGAGGCCCAACCACAAAGGCCCAAGGCTCGTCCATGTCTTCGAGACTTCATGGATAAGGCGTAACCCTGACCAAGGATAACCCTCCACTACCAGCTGTTTCTCTAAACCGTGGGCGCAGGTATAGCCGTGGTTCACCCCAAATGTTGGACGCATCCTTGTCACCCAGATAAGGAGCCCCTACCAGATTACAGGACAAGCAATCCCAGGCTTTTGGGTGTAAAATACAGGATACTCCGAAGTCTCCCAACGAGGACACCCGTTAACTACAGAGACAGAGCTCCCAGAGTTTATCCCACATCCCCAATGAGGACATTCATTGACTACAGGAGGAGGCCTTCCGTCCAGGCATACCCTTGGAGGTCTCTGACCACGGACACGGCCTTCCCGTGGTTGCATTACAGGAAGGAGTTCTTCAATAGAATACCTGCAACAAATGCGTTAGTAATATTAATCTTCTTCTTTCTTGAATCATCCAAAGAGTCCGTCCAAGTAACCGTGCTGAAATCCCATCTAAGCTTCCTTCCTTACTTAGGGCGCGCCCTGAGCACATTCCACAGGTAAGGGATCAACTCAAAGATATCATCCAAAGTCTTTTATTTCAGCAACAGGGCGCGCCTCCATCATTAATTAGGGCACACCTTAACTTGGTTATGATGTTAACCATTAGGCCTTCAAAGTATTTAATTAATAGCTTCTTCTTTTTAACATAAGGGCGCGCCGTCATCCCATATCCGTAGGGCGCACCTTTATTCTTTCTATTAACAGATTTGCCTTTCCTTAATTTCAGGCATGAATATCTCAATTAAGATCAATTGACCCGGTTTTGACCCGATCAAGGTGAATACCAAATTTTGGGCATAACAACTACCCCCTAAATTTTATATGCTATTGAAAATGGGATTATAATTTTTACTCGTCTTTATCAAAATTTGTATAAACTTATGTATTATCAATATCATCTTATAGGGCGCGCCTTCAACAGGGCACGCCTTTGGAACATACCACTTTACCTTTATTCAAAATTCAAATTACTGTGATGTTCAGAGAGGGTGCGCCTTCAAGGGGGCGCGTCCTTTGAATTCTAAACGGTTCAAAAACGGTTCCCCTCTTTCTCGGGAATCGTGACCGACGTGATTGTTGGGACTGACAGCTGTCCCACGTCACCTTTACCTATAAATACAGATAATCATTCATTTTTTACTTTTTTACTTTTCTTCTTCCTTTTTCACTTTACTTTCTCTTTCCAGAAAACATCTCCGACGACAGTTGAGAGTTCTACTCTTCTCGGAATTAGTCAATCTTTCGTCGTTCTCAAGCTTTTTCCGATCAACCTCTTTTTTATCCCAAAAGGTACACAGAACTCTTCTTGTTTCTTTATTTCGTCAAGTAAATGACAATTCATATTTATTATATCTGTTCATCTTCTATTTGTGTTCTTCATGACTAAATTGTGTATGTATATGTGTATATGTATTTGTGTATATATGGATTGTGTAATTTAGATCCATAATTTTAGGGTTTAAAATTCAAATTTGTGTTTTTAGGATTTCAACCGTTGCTCCTGAATAATCTATGCCCAATTTTGGATTTAAGAACACACGTACTAACCTCTATAGTCTTCGCACTGTTTATTTTACCCTAAGGCGCGCCATCCGCTTTAGGGCGCGCCACCTCATTTTTATTATTACTTGTTACAAACCCTATACTGTAGGCGCACCTTCCCTTTCCTTTCATGTCAGCATTTAGTACTGTGATACAGACCTCTGGGCGCGCCTTCTATCTTTATTATTTTTTATTCTTCTTAGACGTAGGGCTGTCAAAAAAATTTGAATAATCCGATATTCATTCGGAATATCCAAATTCGTATACGAAATAAAGCGGATATTATCCGTATCCGAAACAAAACGGATATTATTTGTATTTGAATCTGACGATTGTGGATACGAATACGGATATAGGCATATTCATATCCGATAATATCCGAATCTGAATAAATATATTTTATTTTTAAAAATTTAAATAATTTAAAAATATATTTTATTAAATTTATTCCTATTCGAAGATGATGAATGCAGACATTGCTGTCAAGTAATATATATACAAAGGTCAGATACGATTTATTCGAATGCCGCGTATTAGCACTCCCAATAATAATAATATATACTCATACTTCCTATGGTCCTAATTGGGCTGTCCAGGGACTCTAAACCTAGGCTCTGATACCAAAAACTGTCACACCCCAAACTACAACACATACACACTGAATAAAAGAGAACCATAATTATTACAAACTTATAAGTCCAAAGGACGATAATGATCTAATACAACCCAACCAAAATAATAACAATCCCAAGATCTTTACAAGTTCAGAGTTTGGAACAACCCTTCTAACTAATACCCCGATTACATACTGGCGGATTCCGCATATACTATATATATTCTACCTGCGCCCTCTAATGATCTTCACCATGCCTACCGGTTGACTTACGTGCGGTCTGCTTGGTACGAACCATGATTGCTAGTTGTAGAACAGGGTTAAACACAAGAAAATGAGCTACAACGCTCAACAAGTACTAATCATTCTACTATGCAAGACATTATCTCAAAATCACGAGTTCATAAATCAAGGGGATTATGGATACTTGTAAGAATGACAATAAGGAACATGAAGTTATAATATGAAGACATGGTAAAATTATAGCAATTAAAACATGGTATATGGAATCATGATATCGGGAAATATGTTATAGTATAAAGGCACGGTAGAATCATAATAATCGAAACATGGCATATGGTATCATGGCATCGGGCAATCATGTTATAAATATCAAATCATCAAAATCATTTTAGGACGCTACGGATTACAGCCGGTGATCAACCACGAAATAATCCCGAACCTCACTGGGTTCTCAAATATAATGGGATCCCTAGGCTATATGTGAGCCTATCAATAACGTGAAAAGGACTTGCGTCTGGATCTGATCCACTAAGATAAGAAAATATTTATTTTATTTTTATTGATTTATAACATGGATGCCGGGGAAAGATTGGGTATCAACTTAATTAAATTAGATTCAAGGGAAGAATATTTGAAGGTAAAGTACAAATCAAGTTAAGAGTGATTAACTGAAGTATTTGAAATAATTATGGACATGGGGTTGTTATAACTTAGCATTCATGGGAAATGTATATATGAGCAACAATTATAAGAATAAAGAGGTAAGTAACTTGCCAACAATTATAAGCATAAGAAAATAGTAACTTTCCTTCCAATAGTTCTAAGATTATTCGATCTTGACGGCACGAGTCTTCCCCTTCGCTTTGGAACCTACCCATATATTAACCTCATTACTATTCACCCTTTATCGACTTATACGCCTATAAGCTTCTAGACTAAACTTTACCCCTATTATAATTACTATTACACAAACTTATGATTACACATACAATTCAAGTAATCCACATAGTCACATAATCACGTAATGGCATGGCATATGATACTTAGCTATTATCACCTAAGTCTCTAAGCACGTAAGTAAATAACACATAAGAACTATCACTAAGGCTTCACTCTATCTATTCTGACCTTAACTTAAACCAAAAGATGCTATGCAACACTCAGACCCTTTACTTCTAAGATCCAAACACAACATACACCACTAAAGTTATCGAATGACACTCGAAAGGGTGCTCTCGAGTTTCTTGGTGAAAATGGGGTGTTTCTACCTTGGGCCTTCACTTAAAATCACTTTCCATAGGGTGTTAAGACTCTAAACTAACTTCTAAAGTTGTTAAGACTCAGGGGCCTTACTTCTAAAGGTTTACAAAGGTCAAAACTCTCACCGAAGTCCCCTGCGAGCAACAGTTTGCACGACCTGTGCTCTTTGGCAAAATCTCGACTTCTACATAGGGCCTTCTAACAAAACCACTTCCTATGGATTCTTAAGACCAAAACCTAACTCTCAGACTTGGTTTCAGGCCAAGGCCTCATCTAGGCCTCTCTAGGCTTCTACCCAAAGTTGACTCTGCCCAGCCCCCACTAGAATTCAAACTGCTCTATTTTTACTTACATAAAACCCACTTTTCTCATTCAATTTTTAATTCTAAAGGTTTTTTAAGCTTACTAGGGATGCATTATACTTATTTAAGCCAAGGTCCCGTGAAGGCCTAGTCCATGGCTTGGTTATAATCGACCAAAGTTCAAGTTTACCCAGCCCCCTGCCCTGTTCTAAGTTGCTCTCGGTTATGGGGGTGTGCACCTACCTCAACGCAAGTTTCTTGTTGAACCAAGGCTACTGGACTCAAGTATAACTCAATTCCTAACTCCAGTAAATTTGGGCCTAGCAAGACCTCCCCAAAACTCACCTAAAACAGCCTATACTTAGGGTGGAAAAATCTGCTACTTAGTGCCTAGTGTACCTCCTTCCACCTTAACTTCCATTCCAACACCAAAACCAACATAACAAACCTAATCTATAACATGCACAACCCTACTGAATATCATTTTATGGGCAATAAGAGTATAAACCTAGCCATATAAATCGATTACCAAGGCAAACATAAAGAACATAACAAGGCAGATTTTTACATATACTATTTTTAAGCAAAATTCCGAACCAAAAATACAAGGTATAAACTTGATGGCTACAAGATTTAATCACAACTCATTAAGGCACATAACATACTATCATTTTAGAGCAAAAACCGTGGCATGCATTGCATAAAAACTCAAATTCAAATCACATAACACATTTGTTCGAAATATCACTTATACTACGACATGCAAGCATTAACTTCAACTTTTATTGTAAAAATCATAGCATGCAAGGATATAAACTTTGTAAAAACACATTTTAAAAGATCATAGGTTCTTTAAAAGTCACATGCAAGCTTATATCTTTTTGGAAAACAAATAAAACTAACATACAAACCACAAGATTCATTCGACTCCTTAGGAGTCATTGCCGAATGCTTGAGGCCAAGATTATGGCTTGAAAGTAGAAGCAAAACACTTCATCAAGACCATCTCTTGCTCAAGTTTTATAAGCCACAATTATTTCAACTCTAGATTCATAAGAATCAAAGTTAAACCCTTGGCTTTAACTACATGCAACTAAGAAAACTCACCTTAAATGATGATATAGAACCAAGTGAAATTGTCCTTTGCTTAGAGGAGTTGAAAGATGCAAGAAGATGAAGAAATGAAGAAGAAAAAAATGAGAGGGGAGGAGTTGAAGGCGCGGCCGAGAGAGAGGGAAGGAGAGGGAAGAGAGGGTGGAGTGAGTTGTTGGTGAAGAAAAATGAGGTGAGTGGAATGTTTAACTTGTTTTTATCTTACCAAAATGGTAGTGGAGATTGAACTTACCATTTTAGCCTTCATCCACTAATAGCTAGATTTTGCATGTAAGGTTTTATTGGTCTTTTGCTTGGTCAAATGGAGTTAGTGGGGAGTGAAAGGACAGTCCTACCCTTGGTCTCTATTTAAGTGGAATTTGCATGCAAGGGTATGCTTGTAATTCAATAACTATTAAAAGTATAATTAAAAAGAATGTGTTTTAGTAATTAAAATATAAATCCATAAATCACCAAATAAATATCATAAATACTATGAGATTTTAGAAATTTAATAAAATTATTTTAAAAAAAATTCGAACAAAAAATTATATTAAAATAATTTTTTTCACATATTATTATACTAACTAATAAATCATGAAAATTATACTTAACACATTATAAATTACACAATAATTGCAAGTAAATTGATTATATTCCACAATACTAAAATACAAATAGTACTAACTTGCGAGAAATCTCTATTATTTACTAATCGCGTAGCGAAAATCTTACTCGCGTACGAAATTTACACGCTTAAAATATTCCGGCAACACTCGCAATGCCATACGATAAAATTATACACAATATATAACGAATTCGCATAATCGGCCTTATAACACAGAATATTTAGGAATATATATCGCACTTTTAAAAATAACTCCAATATTTACCGGTTGTCATATCCTCTCCCCCTTATAGGTTTCTGTCCTCAGAATCTAGGAGAATAATTGAGGATATCGATTTCGCATTTCAGATTCTAATTCCCACGTTGCTTCTTCAACTTTAGGATTCCTCCACAATACTTTCACCAAACTTACTGATTTATTTCTAAGTATTTTCTCTTGTCGATCCAGTATCTGCACAGGTTGTTCTTCATTCGATAAATCAGCCTGAATTTCTACTGGTTCAAATTCTATCACATAATTGGCGTCTGGATTATACTTCTCCATAACGAGACATCAAACACATTATGCATGTGCTGATATTGTGGCGATAAGGCTAACTCATAAGCAACTTTTCATACTTGGTTCAAGATTTCAAAAGGTCTAATGTATCTTGGCGCTAACTTCCCTTTCTTACCGAATCGGGTTAAACCCCTCCATGGTGATACTTTTAGAAACACAGCTTCCCCAATTTCAAATTTCACATCCTTCCGGGAGGGGTCTGCGTACTTCCTTTGTCTATACTGAGCAGCAATGAGTCTCTTCTTGATCACAGTGACAGTGTCCTTCATTTGCTGAATCAGTTCAGGTCCATAAATCTTTCCTTTTCCAACTTCATCCCAACTCGTCGGTGTTCTATACTTTCATTCATATAACGCTTCGTATGGTGGCATGCCTATACTGGAATGGTAGCTATTATTATACGAGAATTCTACGAGTGGAAGATGATCGTCCCAATTTCCCAAAAAATCAATTGCACAGCTTCGCAACATATCTTCAATGGTTTGGATTGTTCGTTCGCTTTGGCCATCGGTTTGTGGATGATATGCCGTACTCATGTCTAATTTCGTCCCAAGGTTTTCTTGAAATTGCCTCCAGAATCTCGAGTTGAATCGCGGGTCTCGATCCGAAACTATTGATATGGGTATACCATGACGTAACACAATTTCGCATACATACATATGAACTAGTCTGTCTAACGAAGACTTCTCATTGATTGGAAGAAAATGAGCCGACTTTGTAAGGCGGTCAACTATCACCCAAATTGCGTCGTGTCCAAAACATGTTCGCGATAATCTCACTACAAAATCCATGGCAATATTTTCTCACTTCCATTCTAGAATCTTCAATGGTTGAATCAAACCACTTGGTTTATGATGTTCTGCTTTCACTCTTTGGAACATGTCGCATTTTGAAATCCACTCCGCAATCTCCCTTTTCATGTTCGGCCACCAGAAACTCTTTTTCAAATCATGGTACATTTTGGTACTTCCCAGGTGAATCGAAAATCTTGAGTTATATGCTTCTTTCAAAATATCATTCTTCAATTCAGTCACATTTGGGATCCAAATTTTTGTTGAAAATCTCAACACACCTTGTTCGTCTTTTTGGGTACATATCTCTTCTCCTGTCAACTGATTATTCTCTTGAGTCATTACTTCATCTTGGCATTTTTTATCTTTTCAGTAGTGTCGGTTGAAAAGTAATAGAATAACATATTTCTTTCTCCTTTCCATGATCACAAAGCTCTAATTGCAATTTTTTAACTTCATCAAATAATTCCTTCGGCATTGTTATCATATTTAAACTTTCATTCCTACTCAAAGCGTCTACTATCACGTTGGCCTTTCCCAGATGATACTGTATTGAACAATCGTAGTCTTTGATCAATTCCAACCATCGACGCTGTCTCATATTCGGATCCTTCTGAGTACGGAGGTACTTTAGACTCTTATGATCGGTGTATATCTCACACTTTTCCCCATATAAGTAGTGTCTCCATAGTTTCAAGGCAAACACTATCGCAACTAACTCTAAGTCGTGAGTCGGGTACTTATGTTCATGTGGTTTAATTTGTCTTAAAGCATACGCTATCACCTTCCCGTGTTGCATCAATACGCATCCAAGTCCTTTGTAAGAGGCATCACTGTATGTTACAAAATCTCCCTTATCATCTGGTAATGCTAAAACCGAAGCAGTTACCAATCTTTGCTTTAATTCTTGGAAACTATTTTCGCACTTCTCCGTCCATTCAAACTTCTCATTTTTCCTTGTCAATTTGGTCAAGGGTATGGCAATCTTCGAAAAATCCTTTACAAATCTCCTGTAGTATCCCGCTAGTCCCATAAAACTTTTCACTTCCGTTGGCATCTTCGGTCTCTCCCAATTCATTACCGCTTCGATCTTTTCAGGATCTACTCTAATTCCTTCTCTTCAAACAATGTGTCCTAGAAACCTTACTTCAACTAACCAAAACTTGCACTTCGAGAACTTGGCATACAATCTCTCCTTCCGCAGCACTTCCAAGACTATTCTTAGATGTTCTGTGTGATCAGCTTCTGTCTTTGAATATACCAGAATATCATCAATGAAAACTATGACAAACTTGTCCAAATACTCCTTGAATACTCGATTCATTAAATCCATGAAAACAGTTGGTGCATTCGTCAACCCAAAAGCCATAACGAGAAACTCGTAATGTCCATATCTTGTTCGAAAAGCTGTTTTCAGTATGTCTTCAGACTTAATCTTTAATTGGTGGTATCCCGATCGCAGATCAATCTTCGAAAAACAAGAGGCTCCCTTGAGTTGGTCAAACAGATCATCAATTCTAGGCAAAGGGTATCTATTCTTAATCGTCAACTTGTTCAATTCTCGATAATCTATACAAAGTCCCATGCTTCCATCCTTCTTCTTCACAAACAACACTGGCACGCCCCACGATGAAACACTTGGTCTTATAAATCCCTTGTCTAGTAGTTCTTGTATTTGCTTTGCTAATTCCTTCATCTCCGTTGGTGCCATCCTATATGGAGCTTTCGAAACGGGTTCGGTGCCGGGTGCAAGTCTATTATAAATTCGACTTGTCGGTCCGGGGGTAAGCCAGGAAGTTCTTCAGGAAAAACGTCTAGAAAATCTCTTACCACTGGAATGTCTTCCGGATTTGAAACTTCTCTACCTTTATCAACTACATACGCCAAATACGCCTCGCATCCTTTCCGAATTAACTTCTTTGCTTGTATCGAGGTGAGAAATGTCTGAGTTTGCTTTTGGCCCTTGAACGTTACTTTCTTACCTTGAGGTGTACTTAATACCACTCTTTTATCCTTACAGTCTATTTGAGCACTGAAACTTGTCAGCCAATCCATTCCTAAGATCAAGTCGAATTCCCTTAATTGGAAAGAAATAAGGTTCGCAGGAAAAACGTATCCGGCTATCTCTATTGTACAATGAGGGCAAATACGATTTACAGATACTCTATCTTGATTAGCTAAGATAATGGATAAGGGTTCATGCATCAATTGTGTTTCAAAATCCAACTTATCAACAAAAGATTTCGAAATAAATGATATGGTGGCTCCCGAATCAATCAATACTTTAGCACTAACAACATTCACAGAAAGCGTACCTGACACCACATCGGAACTTGAATTGCATCCTTCACGTTCATGTTGAAAGTTCTTGCTTGAACTGGATAAGTCAAAGCTGGGCGATTCGAAGATGATTACATAATTATTTTTTAATAATTTCAATGATCCAACCGTGCGTATGTTAAAATAATTATCATAATATACGCAAAAAATTAAAAATTTTCAATTTCATTTTCAATAATTTTATAATGAATATTCAAAAATAAACCACTCAAACCAAAATGGGCCCAAACTAAAAAAATTCAATTTTTTCGTTCAAACTCATAACCTACCGCAAGTCGGTAGGAAATGCCCAAAAATTTCAAAAAAATTAAAAATTTGAAAGTTGGTGGCTAAATCAAAATTTAAATTCAATTGGCTCTAAAATAAAAAATTTAATTTTTCCGTAAAAACTTAAACCTACCGCAATTCGGTAGGAAATGCCCAAAATTTTCAAAAATTTGAAATTGACACCTAAATCAAAATATTTTTTTGCCAAATCCTAAAATTCAAAATTATATACATCCTGTACTTCTTCTCTCTTCTCTCTTTTTAACCTCATTTCATCTCCATTTACCCTATTTCATCTACTATTTTCTCTAATCTCACTTCACTAAAATTTCAGTTTACATACATCACTTAATGAAATTTTATCACCTCACCTTCTTCATCTCAATTGTTTCCACATTATCATGTTTGTATTTTAATTTTTTTAATACTTTATTTATATATTAATTTTTTATCCGTTGATACTAATTTTTATTTGTTTACTTCTTATGTAAATTGATAGGACTTAATACAAGCAAGCCCGAATTTATGAATCGAAGATAAAAAATGGAGAAAGCAATGTCGAACGTTGATAAAGGATTAAACGATGATGATCCACTTTGGGGGTGATTAATTTTGGTTTTAGTTAGTTACATAATTATGATAGTCATAATTGTAAAAGGTAGAGTCAATCCACACTCAAAACATCCGGCACTATCGAACTTATTGTTTATCATTTTTTCTTGAAGTAATACCACACCCTGTCCATGATATCTTGAGGAGAAACCTGATGTTTCTTCTTCAAATATCTCCTGTATAAGTCTGATGAGACTGTTGCAGCTATTGCTATTGCCCAACAACAATCTGATAGATGTACTGCAATCCTTTTGATCCAATAAGGCAACCCTTAGTCCTAGCATGACCTTGTAGATATTATACTGGAAAGGAAACCATAGTCCACTGATAAAAGCCTATATTATGTAGTCCAACTGATTGATAGACAAAACAAATGGTTCAGTGAAACAATCTTAGTAATCTACTGGGCCAATTAAAATGACAACTAAAATGATAAATTTCATGTAATATCATTCGACAATTTAATGAGCAACAAAATATTATCACAACTCAAGTAAATTTTGGTATTCCACTGTTTAAAAGTTAGGAAACAAAATATATAGTACTAAATGGAACTAAGCATCATGGAAATGTTTGATTCAAGTAGATGCCCATATTATTGAGTCCAATTGCTTGATGGACTAAACAAATAGTTCAGTGGAACATTTCTAGTAGTCAACTGATAAAGTTAAAAGAAAACTATTTTTATAGATGAAAGATGACATGTACAATAAATAAATATTATAATTATATGTAAATGCAACGGTAACATTTAAATATTCCAAATTTTTAATTATCAAAGAAAATATAATCAACGCATATCTACCAATATAATCTTTAGTCTCGACATTCAGAGTATGCTTGAAAATGCCCTACAAGAATGTAATATACTAGATATTTTAATGTTTGGACAAAAAAATTATAAATTATTATACATACTGAGGTTTGAATGAAAAAGACAGTTAATTATTGTACTCCCCGTTATTCACAAATTGATAGGTCATATTGATGACCCCTATAATAGTCCCTTTATCCACCGATATAGTTTCAAATACTTCAAGACATCAAAATCGATGTTTAAGTATAATTTTTGTATAAATTATTTAAACTTCACTTTTAAAATATGTATTTATTCACTACGGTGGATTTGTTTTTTCATATGAATAATTAAAATCAATAAACGTGTTCATAACGTCAATAATCAAGAGATAAACCAGTAATAGGATGCCTGTATATACCCTGCATAAAAGTTATATTTTAGATTTGAGTAATAATTTAAAAGAATCAACTAAAAAAGATAAAATTTAGTATATATCTCCTGGTAATCAGCAAACTATTTAGTAACATTAATAACACCAATCACAACTTTCTTCTCCCCTTTCAGTATTTTAATCACGTCTTTGATGCTCAAATGAACCTTGAAGTCAGTTATACGAATCCTTGTATACTATTAAAAAATAAAAACAATTCAGTATAAATCACAACGAGTGTAAACAAAATACAAAAATTTTGCATTACATATTTTACCTTCACACAACCCTTGGTTTCATCTACAGCGGCCAAAAAATGACAATCTTTCAAATATCTGATTCCATAATTACGAACCAATATGAAAATCTTCTTAAAGACACACCTGAAACAACATGCAACATCGCTCTCCGGGGACTTCAACAAATCAAAAATATATATACCTTCCACATCCACCAACCTTCAAATCAAGAATTTTCAAGCTCAAGTTACAAATCTTCAGGCCTCCAATACTTCTCTATCAAATCAAGTCACACAACTCATTTTTCTAGTCACCAGTCAGCAACAGGACATCAAGACCTTAATAGACTCCCACAAATATCTACAAATGCAGACCTTAGTGTCTTTGAGAGCTATTATGGGAGTTTTGAAGATACCCCTTCAGGAAACAGTTCAAGCTGTAAGGACCCAAATCCCTCTACCTGCTATCATGACTAAGAGGGAGATGGAGTCTCATCTAAAATCCAGTCAGGCTACAAGTCCAAATAAAGATGATGTTGATTTGGACAGACCAATGATGGCATCTGAGGGATCTTGCCTTGACAAGGAATTTGATGAACTCCTAAAAGCCCTTGAAGTACCCCTAAACAACAATCACTTTTCATACAAGAAGGCTATAATTAGAATCATAGATTTTCATAGGGTAGTGATGGTGACTAGGCAGGATTTCAAGAAGAAAAGGATAATTGCCAATGTGAATGATTCAGGGATATACATATGTTTACATGTATCTCTTTCTTATCTACAATCAAGAAGAGCATCTTAGCTGGATATCCTTATCAACAAGGTGAACATGATAATTCCAGAGGACACTCTCTTGCTTATAGAGCTAAAAAAGGGTCAAATAGCCGCGTTTCCAGAAGTTTACCTTCAACCAATAGAAACAGACATCGCCATCTCCAATAGAAAGAAACACACAGGTATTATTAGCCCCGAACTCATCTCAACGCCCATACACGAAAATATGAACAATTTTGTCCAAGACTCTTCCACACCGTATTCGTTCATTATCCAAATATCAGCATGGGTGCTCCAAACATAATGTACCACACACAGATTTTCTCTCAAAGTGTGCAAGGCCAAAGTGTCTGAATCTTTCTGGTGTTTTGGAAGCATGATTTCTCGATACATCTCTATTTTTACAGCAATAGAAACAATAATATAAGGTTCTCTCTGAACAACATAGTATATAGCTCCATGTGCCAACTTTCTCATATCCCAGAGACTTCTAACTGTTAAATTTTCAATCATTCTCTAACAATAAAATTTTAAACTATGAACCCATAATCTACCTAATCCACTGTGACCAGTGAAGAAAGAAAATACTTTGTAGTCATCTTTCAATGCATTGTATCCAAATCCACACACTACAAGTTCATGCCCACGCCTAGACAAGGTCTGTTGAGGAAGTCATTTTGATTTTGTAGTAGTCGGGTTCCACAAGAATGTACAAACATCATAACCTGCTAAACAAACCAACCCATTACAAAAACCGACAACATTTGTTAATCGATCTTTGAATTTCATAGGATAGAGATCAAGTTGAATAGCCTCAGTGATGGACTCATTAAGCAAATAGTATAGAGAAAAACTCTTAAGCCATAGGTGTTCAAGAAGAAGACCCTCAAATTCTATGCGTGGGAGATAAAATGTCTGGATCATAACGAGACAATGTTGACTCAACGGATAAGGCATCAACGAATGAAAGCTTCAACGGATGCTTAGTTCATTAGCAGTTGATAGTGACAATTCACAAGCTGACAGAGGCACATGGGTTGACAGAGACAAACTGGAATGTGGAAGCCTCTAGGAGAAATCAAGAAAATGCAGCATTTCCATTCTGATACAAACAAGGAAGTATTCAAAGATCTACAGCCAAGCCTAAATTGCATTTGATAAAGAAATGAAGAAGAAACATGTGAAGAATCTTTTTAATTATATTTTACAGTTTTGTCTTCACTTGTAAACTTGGTGATATATAAACCAAGTAGCAGCTAGTAATTAGATAAGAATTTTCCAGAGCTGTTTAGAAATATCCAGAGAGAAAATCATCTAGTTTGTACTAGGAAGCAGCTGTGATTTAATTCTTTGAATCACAGATTTTCTGAAATTACACATCTCTGGTGGAACAACAAATCCACCAGAAAAGTTTTTAAGTTCTTTGTGTTCTTTACATTTGTGTTTGAATATATATCCGTCTGTATTAGCTTCAAGCAAATCACATATTTGTTCTAAAAAACACTTAGCCTTAGAAACTGCTCAAAACTTGAAAAAGTTTTGAGATTTACATTCAATCCCCCTTCTGTAAATCTCATTGTTAGTCCACTGGGAATAACAAATCTCCCCCAATTTATGTCTACTGGAATTGTAGCCATAAATTAAGAGGTACTTGATGATAACAAAACATCCTAAACATACAGCTTTAAAGATAAGTAGATAATACTGAAAGTGCTTCAATTAATCAAAGTATACAAGGTTTGGCTCACAGTCATTGCAAGATGCTCCTCTAGCCTGAGCAGATTTTTCTAGTTTCTTGAAGGTCTGGATCTTCTTCCAAGCTTTCTGTTGTTTTCATCAATCTAATTTTGGAGCTGCCTGTGGAATTCTAGTTCATCAGATTCTGAGAGATCTAGCTTTTCTTGCATTTCCAAGAGAGTCTCATTGCTAGAGATACTCAATTGGTCTTCTAACCTGAAGAATCTTCTCACACCTTTGTCATCCATGAACTCCATCAGCCAGTAGGGCCTTAGATGCACTATTCTCCCTGTGTATGGGATGATTAGAGTCTTTGGGAGTGCATCTTTAGCTCTAATACTCCTTAGTTCTTCAATCTTCTTCAATACTAGTCTTCTTGCAGTTACATTGAACCCAAAGTTCTTCTTGAAGGGTGAATAAACTTTAATCAGTACAGCTTGGCTCTCTTGAAGAACCTGTGAAGTGGCCACTAAATCTCCCTTCCTCCTTTGTACTTGAACACTAACCTTTCAGGTAGGTTCCTGTATGCATCAATTCCCCTCACTTCATCCAGTTCATCCAGATAAAGATTTAGATCTGAAAATTCTTTAATGTCACACAAGTATAAGTAGTCTCCCCTGTTGACTTTGGGTTGAGCTTTAACTACTGATTTGGATTTGAGAGGTGACAACTTCACTTTCTTGACTGCCCTTGACTTTGTCCTTTTTGGCTTGCTAAGGATTGGTAAGCTGAAGTCAGGAATTGGTATGTTATCCCACTCTATTGGCTCATCTTTTGGCACAATAGGTTCACCATGAATATTCCTGTAGGGATCCACCACCCTTATGTCTTCAAATACCACAGAGGGCTTTGATGCTTGAGTTGTAGCTGGTGTGGGTTACTTAGGAAATTGATCTTCCAATTCCTTGTCAACAATATCCAGTTTCCTTTTTGTTCTTCTAGCCAATTCTTTCTTCCTTGGGGATTTCTTCTGTTCTTCAATTTTCTTCTTTGATTCAGCAGCTTCAGATGGTTGAGAGGGAATTTGTTGTGATGAATTAACAGCCTGTAGCTTGGCCAAGATAGCAATCTGCTCTTTCTTTTGTTTAGTCTTCTTTACATCTAGAGCAACTTGCTTCTTTTCCTGCTTCAATCTGGCTTTTTCTTCTCTCTTTGCTTGTGCAAATTATGGATGTCCAGCTACCACACAAATTTTCTTTCCATTTCTGAATATCTTAGCAATTCTCCTTTTTGAAGCTGAATCAGCTGGATCTTTATAGAAGACAATTGACCTTGACAGAAGCTTCTTCTCATCAGGCTTGGGTGTCTCATAAACATTGTCCAAGGGGTTTTTCAAAGATGATTTTGGATAATTTGCCCTTGGTTTTAGAATTGTTACATCCTTTGGAGACTTGATGCAGGACGATTGTCCTTTTTCCAGATAATTCATGCTCATCTCATTCACACTGATTGACTTGACTTGAGAGGTATGGATGGCTGACTTAACTGGCTCCTTGACAAGTTCAAACTTTTTCTGTATCTCCTCATCAATCTTATTCCAGTTGATCAAACTCAACTTTCCTTTCTCAGCAACTTTCAAATTTGCTGCTGCTGCTTGAATTAGATCTATACCATCTGCAACTGGTGGCTTAGAGACAGTAATTGAAGGTACAATTACTTTGCTGATTTGTACTTGAAGTTTCTCCCCCTCACTTGGTCCTTTCTCCCCCATACTTGATTCTTTCTCTCCCTTTTTGTTATCATCAAGTTGAGGAGTTAGGCCTTGTACTTTAGCCAGTTGCATGAGAAGATTTGTCTGAGTCTGTTAATTTTGAAGAAGGATAGCCACTGAATTCTCAATAACTTGAACTCTGTCTTCCAGCTTGGCCAGCTTCTTTTCAGAATCTGATTCTCTCCTCAATCTTAGTAATAGATCTTGCATGGTACCATATGGCATGACTGAATCCAGCTTCTCAGAATTGTAGGTCTTCAAGTCAGCTATATCCCTTTTTAGTTCATCCACACTCAGATTCTGTCTTAACTGCTGGATCTTCATGAGATGTAGAGAGTCTAGGTGAGCTTGAAGAATAGCTTTGGTACCAGCATCTGAATATTCCTGAAGGGCCTTTTGAATAGCCATCACTTGCTTAACCAAATATACACCAAATTGTCCTGGTGTAGATTCCTTTGTCCATGCCCATTCAGGTAAATCTGAAACAAAACTTGGGCCTTCATCTCCCCCTAAGTTCATGCTTCCATCCAAAGAAACAGAGTCATCATCATTAGAATTTACTTCAATTTCTTCAGATGGCTCACCAGCTTGAAAAGGCATCCTATTGACAGCAGCTTTATCTCTTTGAAGAGATTCTGAGGTGTGTACTAAGTTCAAAGTCTGTTCTGCCTCCACATTGCCCTGAACAACCAACAATTGATAGGCTGACACAGGATGAGTAAAAGTGTCAGCATCCAAGGAAATATTATCAATTACAGCTTTGTAATGTTGCTGGAATTGTCTTCCCTTTTTAGCATCATCCACAATCATTGACTCACTAGCAATGGTTGGATCCACCCTTATTTCTCCTGTACCTGTTTTTCTCTCAAAATCTCTCTTTTGTTGCATCAGGGTCTCACCCTGGCTCCCCACCCTCACACCCTTACCTTCACCTACTAAGGTGGGACTCCTCTCACTCATTTTTGCCAATCCTGAATAAATGGATTGCTAATTTTCACTCTTTTCCTCTCCTTTTACCTGGGAGCAACCCAGCCTCTCACTCAATACACTTTCCTCTCTTAGTCCTAAGAGTGACTGTACAACCACTAAATCTTCTGCACTTGAAATAATTGAAGTTTGAAGTTGTGCAGAGATACTTGACGGATAAGTGATATCCGTCGAGTGAGTGGTAATGCTATCCGACGGATAACTGCTGTTAAGCTTATCCGTCGGGATACAATCACTACTCGATGGATGAACAATATCCATCGAGAGAGTAAAAATGAATGAGGTGGGAAGAGAGACTATTGTTGACTCTGTGTTGATTGAAGATATTTGGGGCACATATGTCACAATAGAATCTGAAAGAATTGGCAAGTGAGCCAACAAATCATCTAAAAGATAATGCTCACTTGCACTAGATTTTGGATTCCCCAACAGAGTTAAAGAAGGGGAATCAGGAATTGAAGTGTTTATCATATCCACTTCCAGAGAGTTTGTTGGTGAGTAGGGTGTTTCAGATGCTTCTATTATTAGAGATTTTGGCTGTGACTCCACATTTATTGGAGCCACATTAAACTGAATTTGAGAGAGTGCAGGGACTGTGTCTTTAGCACCAGTTTGCACTGTGTGTGTGCCCCTGTGCATCCCCAGAGGTTTTAGATTTCTTCTTTCTTGTGTAAGTTTGGGATGAGCTTGTGTCCCTAACCCTTTTGGCCTGTGCTCTTGGCTGAGAGCTATGTTCAATAACTGTATCCTTTTGGGAGGATGTAGCTAGAAGTGAGCTTTTATCCTTTTTAAGCACTGCAGTTTATTGGGAAACTGCAGTGTGGCTAGGCTGGGATTCACTCAACTCTCCAACCTTATTCTTGGGGTTTCTTTGATGTTCACCCCTTCCCTCACCTAACTTACCCTCCTTCACACTCCCCTCTTTGGCTTTGGTGGATTTTTCAACTGGTACCTTTTGAGAGATACCAGAGGGAGTTTTCTTTGATTTGGATTTAGAAATTGCAGTTGTTTTGGTAGCTTTGGTAGGCAACTGTTTGGTCATTGTCACAGTTGCCATAGCTACTCCTGAACTCAAAGAAATAGAGGAGGTTGGAATAGTTGTAGGAATGGATGAACTTACCTCACTTACCTGAGGTGTCTGCATTACAGGAAAATAGAATATTGGCACATCCCTGTGATGGTTGGCTCTGTTCAAGTCTGCAATGAGTCTTCTCTCTTGAACCCAACAAGCCAGTTTGTTGTTTGGGTTCTCAAGCACAATTTCTTGACATAGATGGTTAGCCAATAACATGAAAAATTTAGCATAATACACATTCTTTCCTCTTTTAGCTAACTCACCTAGTTTAAAACCTAACTCAATTAAGACAAGGTCACTGAAATTGTAAAATTTATCTGTGACTAGCATGTATAGCATGTTAAGCATGGAAATATTTACAGAATTAAAAAACCTGACTTTTCCAGAGAAAACCTTAGTAACTACATCACACATGAAACTCCACTCCTTCCTAAGACCCATTCTTCTAATATCACTCAGTTTAGAAGTAGGAAGTGCATAATGCATGAAATTAAGCATATTGATAATATCAGTGTCAGTGTGTGGTGAAGTTACATTATTATCAGGAATTTTGAAACATGCTTTTATCACATCACTATTGATACAGAATTCATTACCTTTGATGGTTAGAGTGATGGTCTTGTCAGTAGAGTTGTAGATTGCAGTGGTCCACATCTCTTCAACAACTTCACAGAAGATTGTGGGTGATTCCAACATGGCGTAATTTAGCTTGCAGTTCTTCACAAAGTCCATCATTTTGTGGTAGTCCTCTGATTGTTGAATACCCTTATTGACCAAAACAGTGAAGTTGTTCTTCTCATAGATGAACCCAGTTTGAGACATAATCTTTACTACAGGTGCCATTGCTAGAAAATGAAAGCTTGAAGAGAGAAAGAGAAGATTTGCTTGAGAGAGAATGAAATAAAATCAGTTGAATTCGAGAATGATAAAAGAAAATAATTGGAATGAAATAAGCTTTTATACTATCTAAAAAATAACTGACAAAAATAATAAAGAAAAGTAAATTTACCAATAGGAATTGCCTAAAAATAGCCGTTTTAAAAATAAACTGTAAAAATTCCACCCATTATCCGTCGTGTAATGCTTACAAACTGTAAGTATACTCGATGGATAATGTTCAAGGAATTAACGGCTGTGATTTAGACAATTCGACGGATGAGGATAAACTGATATCCGTCGAGTCATAAAGTATTCCAGAAAAGTAATTGACGTTTATTAGCAAGTAGTATATCGACGGATGACTAAACTCGATGGATAAGGGTCATCCGTCGAGATGCAAATTTTGACTTAGCCAAAATCTCATCCAAGACTTAAAAATCAACTAAATATCTGGCTACATTACAACTTGCAAAATAACTCAGATAAATTTAAGCGTAATTAAGCATACCTAACTCACTTACCAACCTTGAAAAGGTGGATTCATCCAGTGGCTTGGTAAAGACATCTGCAAGTTGCTTCTCACTTGGAATAAAATGTAATTCCACAGTACCATTCATCACATGTTCCCTTATGAAATGGTACTTGATGTCTATGTGCTTTGTCCTTGAATGTTGCACTGGATTTTTAGTGATGGCAATTGCACTTGTGTTATCACAGAAAATAAGAATCCTTTCAACTTGCAAACCATAGTCTAGCAATTGATTTTTCATCCATAAAATCTGTGCACAGAAACTGCCAGCATCAATATATTCAGCTTCAGCTGTAGAAGTAGAAACTGAATTTTGCTTTTTACTGAACCAGGACATAAGCTTGTTTCCTAGAAATTGACAGGTTCCTGTTGTGCTCTTTCTATCAATTCTACAACCTGCATAATCTGCATCTGAATAACCAGTTAGATCAAAACCAGAATCTCTAGGGTACCAAATGCCAAGTTTTGATGTTCCCTTGAGATATCTGAAAATTCTCTTAATAGCTATCAAGTGAGATTCTCTAGGATCAGCCTGAAATCTAGAACACAAACATGTAGCAAACATTATATCTGGCCTACTAGCTGTTAAGTACTGAAGAGAGCCAACCATGCCTCTATAACTTTAAATATTCACAGACTTGTCAGTAGTGTTTAATTCAAGCTTAGTTGCAGTGACCATAGGAGTTTTTGCAGATGTGCAATCCATTAGGTCAAACTTCTTTAAAAGATCAAAAATATATTTAGTTTGACTAATGAATATTCCATCACTAACTTGCTTAACTTGTAAACCAAGAAAGTAAGTCAGTTCTCCCATCATACTCATTTCATACTTACTTTGCATCAATTTGGCAAACTTTTTACAAAGTTTATCATCTGTAGAGCCAAAAATAATATCATCTACATAAATTTGAACAAGTATGCTAGAGCCATTAACATTTCTGAAAAATAAAGTTTTATTTACAGTACCTCTTGTGAAGTGATTTTCCAAAAGAAACTTTGATAAAGTATCATACCAGGCTCTAGGTGCTTGCTTCAGTCCATAAAGTGCTTTCAGAAGATAATAGAAATATTCTGGAAAATTTGGATCCTCAAAACCAGGAGGTTGACTGACATATACTTCTTCCTCCAAATCTCCATTCAGAAAGGCACTTTTGACATCCATTTGATAGACCTTGAAATTGGCATGGGCTGCATAGGCTAAGAAGATTCTGATGGCTTCAAGTCTTGCAACAGGAGCAAAAGTTTCATCAAAATTTATTCCTTCTTACTGACAATAACCCTTAGCAACCAATCTAGCTTTATTCCTGATTACTATGCCATTTTCATCCATCTTGTTTCTGAATACCCACTTGGTGTCTATTGGATTCTTTCCTTTAGGCTTGGGTACCAGCTTCCATACTTTATTCATTTCAAATTGGTTTAGCTCCTCCTGCATAGCTAAAATCCAGTCAGGATCCAACAAAGCTTCTTCTACCTTCTTTGGTTCTTCCTTTGATAGAAAGCTGCTGTATAGACATTCTTCCTGAGTTGCTCTTCTTATTTGAACTCTAGAAGACACATCACCAATGATAAGCTCAAAGGGGTGATCTTTTGTCCATTTCCTTTGCTGAGGTAGATTAGCTCTAGATGAAGAGGCCTCATGATTGTCTTGATGTGTGATTGAGTTTTGATTGCTAGAAACTCCCCCTGAGTATATGGATCTTTGATTTGAGAAGGGAGAATTTTCTGTAGGTGATTTTTCTTGACCTCCTGCTCCTTTTGATAACCCGACGGATGGTGAATTTTGATTATCGACGGATGAGGCAGGTTGTCTTCCGACGGATAACACAGATTGCCTTCCGACGGATGAAGCATTATGCAACTCGACGGATGTTGAGTTTTGTGCTTCATTGGTGGTAGATTTGTCTGCATTATCCTTAGACACTGTTTCTTGATCACTCTCATCATCACTTTCATCACTAACCATCTCAACATTATCGAATTTGAGGCTCTCATGGTTATCTCCATCTTCCAGTCCTTCAATCTTTTTATCATCAAACACAACATGTATAGATTCCACAACAATGTTGGTTCTTAGATTGTACACTCTATATGCTTTACCAACAGCATATCCAATAAAAATTCCTTCATCTGCTTTAGCATCAAACTTCCCATTTAGATCAGTTTGATTTCTCAGGATATAGCATTTGCAGCCAAAGACATAAAGAAAGTTTAGAGTTGACTTCTTGTTCTTGAACAATTGATAGGGAGTCATGCATCTTGCTTGATTAATCAGAGAAATGTTCTGAGTGTAGCATGCAGTATTTACAGCTTCAGCCCAGAAATATGTTGGAAGTTTAGATTATTCAAGCATTGTCCTTGCAGCTTCAATAAGTGATCTGTTCTTTCTTTCCACTACTCCATTCTGTTGTGGAGTCCTTGCTGCTGAAAACTCATGCAAGATCCCATTTTCGTCACAAAATGCTCTCATGACATAGTTCTTGAACTCAGTTCCATTGTCACTCCTGATTCTTCTAACTTTGAAATCAGGATGATTGTTAACTTGCCTTATGTGATTGATGATGATTTCACTAGCTTCATCTTTAGACTTTAGGAAATATGTCCAAGAGAACTTTGAGAAATCATCTATAATTACTAGGAAAAATCTTTTCCTTAAAATTGACAATACATTGACTGGTCCAAACAAATCTATGTGAAGCAGTTGCAAAGGCTCTTCAATTGCTGAATCAAGTTTCTTCCTGAATGATGCTTTAATCTGCTTCCCCTTTTGGCAGGCATCACACAGTCCATCCTTTGAAAACTCCACTAGAGGAATGCCTCTTACTAGTTCTTTCTTTACCAGCTCATTCGTGGTCTTGAAGTTTAAATGGGATAGCTTCTTGTGCCATAGCCAACTTTCATCTTGACTTGCTTTACTGAGAAGACAAGTTACAGATTCAGCTTTAGTTGAGTTGAAATCATCTAGGTACACATTTCCTCTTCTTACACCAGTGAGAACCACTTTGTTGCTTTGATTATTAGTCACAACACATGCTTCTTTGTTAAAGGTTACTGAGTTGCCTTTGTCATAAAGCTGGCTGATACTTAACAGATTGTGTTTAAGACCATCCACTAAGGCAACCTCCTCTATGATGACATTGTCCTTTGAAATCAAGCCATATCCCACAGTATAACCCTTGCCGTCATCTCCAAAAGTAATACTTGGGCCAGCTCTCTCCTTAAACTTTGTGAGCAGGGTAGAATCACCAGTCATGTGTCTTGAACAACCATTATCCAAGTACCAAAGATTCCTTCTGTTTCCCTACACATATCAAAATCAAATCAAGTTGATTTTGGTACCCAAGTTTCCTTGGGTCCTGCCTTGTTAGCTTTCTTCTTCTGTTTCTTAGGTCTTAACTCATTTGACTTAGGAATTTCAGATTCTTCCTTAGTCATTTGGGTTGGGCCTTTGAAACCATTTAATGCAATATAATTATCATGCATATTATGGCTAACAGGAAATGGAATGCTTGGTGTAAACATGTTATTCCAGTAAGGCATGCTAAATGGCATTTGAGGCATACTGTATGCAGCATAATATGGATTAGGTGCAAATGGCATATTAGCAAACTGTGCATTCATATTCTGTGTAGGCATAACATTAACAGGCATGGGAGGCATGGCATTTATGTTAGGAAATTGAGACTGAACAGACATGGGAGTAGGCATGGCAGATTTGCAATTAACAGACAGATGATTTACACTACCACACTTGACACAGATTTTTCTAGGAGCATATTTATCAGGTGTGTAGTTATTATGTTTGTTAATCCCTACTTTACCATTCCTATTATTTTTCCTTTTAGTCTCTGTTTTTACCTCAATTTTCTCAAGTCTGTCACTCAACTGTTTGACAGTCATGTGACCAACATTAACCTTTGTCCCTTTCTTAACTTGGCTTGACTCTCCTGAAACAAAATTCTTGGAAACAGACCCATACTTCTCATTTAGCTTGATTAGTTTGGCTTTGCTAATGGGCTTGCTCACAGCCGACGGATGAGGATTTTCATCTTTCGACGAATAACATTTTTTGTTATCCGACGGATAGTCCTCATCATCAGTCGAGTCTACATCTGTCAGCAAACCATCTACCAAATTGGGTTCTACTTTCTCTTTATTCTTTTTCCAGGCTTCATCACAAAAAGACTCAATTCCTTGAACTTTGGTGATTTGAGCATGGACATCCCTGGATGTTTTCCATGCTTTAATCACCTCTTGTTCACACTCGAGCTGCTTCTTTAAAATCTCTTCCTTTTTCAAGGACTCAGTTAATTCCTCCTTGGCAATCTTACACTCAATCCTTAGTTTCTCAAAATCAAGAAAACTGAGACTCAAGCACATTATTCCTCTCACTTAAAAACAAGTTGTTTTATTTGATTTTAGTATTTTCTTTAGTAAGAGACTTAAGTGTAACACGCAAATGATACAATTCTGTAGACATGTCATTTATGGCATCATTACACTCAGCTTTAGATAAATGTGCAAGGTTTGTAGTGATTACCTGATTGCTTGAGGAACTTGTCTCTGTTTCATCAGACTTGGCCATTAGGGCTAGATTGACATAGCTGACATCTTCATCTTCATCCAAACCATCTGCTGCCCAGTCATTCTCTTGTGTAATGAAAGCCCTTTCCTTTTGTTTGAGTAAATCAAAGTATTTTTGCTTATAATCCACAGACTCAAACCTTTTCTTACCGGAATCTGACTTTCTACACTCATTTGCAAAATACGCTGCCAAGCCACATTTGAAACATTTGAATTTTGACTTATCCACCATGTTTCTATTTGGCTTGGCTGCTCCAAAGTTCTTTTTGAACTTGAGCTTCTCAAATCTCCTGGAAAGAAATGCTAGGTGCTCATCAATGTCCTCCATGTCATCTTGGCTCAATGAATCTTCACTTTCTGCTGCAAAACCCTTGCCCTACTCTCACTGACCTTTGAAGTTGATCCTACAGCTTCCATCTTCACTTCCTTCTCCTTTTCCAGATCAGCAACTAGTGCAATGGATCCTCCTTTCTTCTTTCCTCTCTCCATCCTTTCATCCTGCTCTATCTCAAGCTCACAGGTCTTCAGGATGCCATACAGTCTCTCCAAAGTAAACTCTTTATAATCTTGTGAGTTTCTCAATGAGGCTGTCATTGGTTTCCATTCCTTTGGAAGAGATCTAAGGAATTTCAGATTAGAGTCTTTAGTCTGATAGACTCTTCCATGTAACTTAAGAGCATTTAGTAGTTTTTGGAATCTACTAAAAATGTCAGTGAGTGACTCACTTTCTTCATTATGAAAATGTTCATATTGCTGAATCAGGAGCTGCATTTTATTTTCTCTAACTTGCTCAGTGCCATCACAGATTATCTGTATAGTATCCCAAACTTCCTTGGCAGTTTTGCAGTTTATAATGTTGTCAAACATGTCTGCATCAACTCCATTGAACAGAATGTTCATGGCCTTTTTATCCTTCCTGACTTGTTCAATGTCAGGATCAGACCATTCATGCCTTGGTTTGGGAACAGATGGCTCGTTTCCTGTTGCAGCTCTCATTGGAACATGAGGACCTTTTTCTATGCAGTCCACATAGGCCTCATCTTGAGAAAGCATATGAAGATGCATCTTTACCTTCCAATGATGGTAATTATCTTTATCAAGAAAAGGAATCTTGACTCCAACGTCTTTCTTGTTCATCTTGCTGAATTGTTTTGATCTTTAAACTCTTCGTAGATTAAGAGCTTGCTCTGATACCAATTGTTAGTCCCTCAACAATATAGCAAGAATTACAGAAGGGGGGTTGAATGGAATTCTTGAACTTTTTTCTCAAAATAAAAATGTTCAACTCGAATATAAATATAATGTTTTGATTAGCACAATGCGGAATAGAAACTTAATTGAATCAAAACATAAGTAATTAAAAAAAAAGTCTTAAAAACTTTCTAGTGGATTTAAACAATTCCACCAGAGATATATATTATATATCGAGAGGACTCTGTGTGTAGGAATGCTCACAGCTGCTTACAAATTGAATTGCTGAGAATACAGGGAAATGCTGATGATTCTGCTTACAAAGATTTCTCTGTTTTTGTTTCTCAACATTTTTTTCTATTTGCTACGTTCTTGGTTTATATATTACCAAGATTACAAAGTCAAAAAGACTGAATAAATATAAAAACTATCAGTCTTAAGCTTTGCTGCTTTTCGTCCTCTATTACCCAGTTAATGGGCTTCCACAGTAGATTTGTATACATCTCGACGGCTGTGCTCAGCTTTCACTGTTCAACTGCTGTTTGAATTCTTTATATAATCATCCGTCGGATTCTATGAACATCCGTCGGATATATGATCATCCGTCGACTTTCTGAACATCCCTTGATGGCTTCATTGATCATCCGTCGACTGCTATATTAAACATCTATTGATAGTCATTTGATCATCCGTCGATGACTTTGTTAATCATCCGTCGGTAGCTATTTTGGCACTTGACTTCATTTCACTTATGCAGAATTACAAGACATCATTTATATACAATTAATCAACCTATTCTGCATATCTAGTTAAAGTCAACATGACTTATAGGCTACTACAGAATTTATACAAAGATGTATACAGAACTGTGCTACAGACTTAACATTACATAAGCTACTCACTCGATGGATAATAAGTTAACATCCGTCGGGACTATAATGAGTTATTCGTCGGGACTTTAATTCTTATCCGTCGAGTGCTACATTATTTCACTAAGTGAAATCCACTTAGATGTTTTGTTTATGGAATCATCAAGTACACAATATATGCACAACAATTTTAAATATCTAAAAATCTATAAATTACTCTGTAGTCTGTACTATCTCCTCTTGTCATGGTAACCTGAATACACTCATCTGATTGCCCTTGTGAAAGATGAGCAACAACTCTCAAGCGAGTACATTTTTAACCCAACTCTTGGTGTAGGGGTCTCCGACTCTCGAGCTCCCTCGCTCCTTATCCTAGATGTCATGGGTTCGAACTTTGTCAAATGGTGAATGTGTTTAACTAGAAAAACAACAAAGATTCAAGAATACTATATATTCAAAAAAAATTCTAAACCTACCACATGCATGAAAATTTCCCTGGACCCAATCCTTCCTCAAAAGTTAAATTTTCAATCATTCTTCAACAATCAGATTTTGAGCCATAAACCGAAGCTTTATATATTTCAATAAGATCATCATCACGACCATAAGCAATGAATGCAAATACTTTAAATTCATCATTGGATTCATCGTAGCTAAACCCACACAGTGTATATTTATATTCATGATCTGGCAATCTTTTTGATTTTCTGGTGGACGGGTTCCACAAGAATGTACGACTATCAAAAGACACTAAACAAATCAACCCATTGCAAGAACCCACGACATACGTAAACCTATCTATGTCTTTCATGATTAATTATCAAGTAGATCACTCACTGCGTCTAAATGTATCAAGTGAGTCACTAATTACAAAACTGACTCAAATAAAATAATCAAAAAATTAAAAATAAATAGTTGATAAAATTTTAAAAATATAACAATATTACAAAAATAGTAGAACTCGGAACCTTTCATTTGGATGTAATATATTCATAAAAAATGTGTCAAATTCAATATATAATACTTTTAAGAATTTCGACTAACGATAGAATGGTATTTTTGATACAAAATTTTAAATGAGTTACTCATTTGAATTAATTTTGTAATCAGTGACTCACTTGATATATATATTTTTTTGCTAAATAACTTACTTGATATATTTGAACGCAATAAGTGCCCTATTGGATAATTAACCCATATCTTTTATATGATAGACAAGTTCAATAGCCTCAGTGTAATATCCCGTAATTTTTAGAATTCGATTATTAATAGAATAATAGAAAAGGGTATTAAAATTAGACAAGGACTAGGATTTAAAATTGAATTAGACTATTGGGCCTAAAATTTGGATCAGATTCTAATATGGATAACTTGTAGATTAAGATATATAGGTTTTGTATCGTTATAAACAGGGGCGGAACCAGGAATCTAACATGGGGGGGGGGACCAAAATAAATAAAAGTAGAAAACATACCGATTTATTTGAGATGTGCACGCCTTTCCGCAAACCAGAATCACGTATTAACGAATTGAAATCAATAATTTCATCAGTGTTCTCAGAATCAATACCTTCATTAACAATCTCTGGATTTTGAGGATTTTGCTCGGAGTTTCTGTTTATCCCACCAAAAATCAGAGGCTCAACTCCATCTCTAGTGACTTCAATTGAGGCGGCAAAAGGTTCTTCATCTTCACAAGTAGTTGTTTGCTTCTTCTTGGGTTGAAATTATGATGTAATCTCTTTTCTCTTACTCATATTTACGGATTAGATGCAAATGTAGAGTAGATAAAGAGAGATGATATTAGGGATTGTAATTTTGTAACTTGTATCTATAGTGTGTATTGGGGGTTTTAGGACCGGAGCAGAACAACTGAACAAGTATGTTCTGTTTTTAGACTTTAGTTTTAAGCATCTTTTTTTTTTGTTTCAAATTGTACTATCTTTATCTTATATGTTTATTTATTAATTATTAAGATTAATGAACAAATTCCATGATTTCCATCTAATCAATATTATTTTGAATGAAATAATTATCAAAATCAATAAAATTTTGAATAATCAATTCTCAATTTCAATTTTTTTTTAAATCTAGGGGGACCAAAAAAATTTTTGATAATAAATTTTTAAATTTTATATTAAAATTTTGGGGTTATTCCGCAGTTGGCGGGGACCAGGGCTCCCTTGGTCCCCCCTAGTTCCTCCCCTGGTTATAAATACACCATACCCGTCTTCCTCGTTTTTATTCATAAAATTCGTAAGCCTCTTTTGCATAAAAATCAGCAGTCTTGTAAAATTCATAAAAAATTCACCGTAAGTCAGAATTCAGTGATCCTGAACTTTTCGGAAAGCTCTTTTCGTTCTCTACAGCTTTCGTGTTTCGTGCTTCCAAGAAAACATCGTTTAGAGGGTTGAAAAGAGTAAATTCCGACCTGACCAGTATTTGAGATAAGTTTTCGATCGATTTTACTAGTGTTGTCAAAATTGTGTATTATGCGTGTATATTTGATTATCAAAATATGGGCTAAGTGATGATATATTTGAAAGTGTTGTGTGTTATAGTATACGTATTGTTGTATATGTGTTGTGTCGAGACGATAATTTTGGATCTCTGATTTATGCCATGATTTGTGAAAATATCGAATAAGAATTTAGGACCGTAGTCACCGGATTGTAGTGACAGTTTTCAGAAAATTTAGGACCGTCACCACCGGGTTGTAGTGATCGTGGCATGGATTAAGGATTTTGAATTATCGTTGTTTATGTGGTATGTGTATTGTGTGTATCGAATAAGAATAGGAATATGAATATGTATCGAAAGTGTTTGTTTCGTATATCGTATCGTATCGAATATTGTATTTTGTTATATTTGTTCATGTTACTTGGCCTACTAGTTGGATCGATTGTTACTTGCTGGGCTGTATAGCTCATTACTTACAATTTCAGGTTTCGTCTAAGATTCGAGTTGGTTAGCATTGGAGTTCGTAGACTTAGAATTGGAGTAGATTGACCTTTGGGTTTCCGCTTTTAGCTGCGTTTTTGTAATAGACACCTCTGTGATATTATTTTAGATCAATAAATTGTATTTTGTACTAGTTTTGATGTAGAGTTAATAGTCCGGAAGTGCGGGCTGTTACACTCAGACTTATCATTATCATTCAACAAAGAATATACGGAACAACTCTCAAGTCTGAGGTGCTCGCAGGTACCCTCGATTTCGTAAAATGGGCGATAAACATGCAGACCTGATCCTTAACTTTTCGGGGCCCTGGGCGAAATAATAAATCGGGGCGCCCAAAAAAACTATGAAAATAATTTAAAGCGGTTAAATTTTTATTATAAATATTACAAAAAAACTGTTCAAACAGTTTATTATTCATGACTTAATACAAAATCTAAAAATTCGTAAAAATTGACTTCTAGGAGCATTTTGGATGTAAAATCTTTGATGATAACATCAAAATCAATATTTTTCAGAAGTCCCTTTACCATTGACAAAATTATAAGACCAAACAAACGTTCTTGTGACATTATGGACCTCAAGTAGGTTTTTATCAACTTTAATTTCGAAAACCTTCTTTCCGCTGATACCACAGTTGAATTGTTAAAAAGATTATATAAGTTATTAAAGTATTTGGATAAAAATATGCAGAATTAACAAACTCAAGAATTTCGGTAGCTGACACTAGTTTATCTGGGAAAAAACTGTAATATTTTCAATTCAATGTATAAATCATTTAAATTGCGATTTGTGTCTATTTAAACTGAAGAAAAAAAGCAGTTATCACAAGTAGGAATAAATCAAGATTTTAAGAGATTTAATGATTACAACAATTTATTTTTTCTACGGAAGTATTATGATTTAATGATGGGGGAGGGATGGAGATGATTTTAATTTAGGAGAAAAACAAAGAAGGGGAGAAAGCGAGCAAAATAAAATGAGTCAAATACTCAATACTACAACTGCGTGTGTCATGGATTGAATTACTTTTTAATATACTAGCTTAAATCCCGTGCAGTGTGCACGAGTTCCCTTAATATTTAAATAATTTTTAATTTTTATTTATCCAATTTCCAATCATTTGATAAATTCAATATATTTATATAAATATATAATAATTATAGATTTATAATAATAATAATAATAAAAACTTAGGAAGAAGTTATGGTCGTAGTTTAATAAGATGTTTTAGTTGTTATTTAGCGGGATAAGTAAACTATATCTAATAGTTTGACAATTTAATAGTTTAGTATACGTATAACACTATTTATTTAATTTCCTAATAACCAAAATAAGGAATAACCGTTAAACCAAATTATACCCCATTACAGTTATAGTTTAGTATATATTTCTTATATATCAGATTTTCTTTTTCCTTCTATTGATCAATTTTCTTATCTCTCAATTTAACACAATTTTTTTATTTATTATTTTTTTAATTTTCTTATCTATCAATTTTAATATTATTTACAACTATAATATTATTTACAAACGTATCGAAATCGTACAAGAGTCTTCAGAAGGATGGAGTTGGCGTTAGGGTTTTAATGAGTTTCCATGATCAGATCCGTATTATATTATTCTTGTGCATGAGAAAATAATTTTTTTAAATCGTAGTAAATTTGTAGCCGTTACCTTCAGGATAAATCGAATTTAAGCGACAGACCATCTTAACCAAGCCAACCGTGCAGGTAATTTAGAATTTCATGTAGACTAATCTGCAAAGACCATATATATAAGAAGTACGAGAAGATATATGATAAGTGCCCAACTGCTAATGAAATTCTAATCAACATCCTTCGACCATTTCCGTACTTAGCAATATTAAGCCAAAATTTACGTAGATTAACCTATAAAATGTTAACATATTTATTTACAGTAAATTAACGTATATCACTAAAAAAATTCAAATATATACTGTTACACTTAATTTGTTTTAATACAAAATGTGACCAATATTTTTGGGACAAATGATTAATATTTTTTTTCCGATATAAGAAGAGAGTAAGATAAAAGATCACAGTTTAAAAAACTACTTTTATAATTTTAATTTTAAAAATACAGTTTTTATATAAGTAACATGCATGACTTCAAAACTGTAATAAAATTAGTATTTCAAGCCCATATCATAAGCCCATTACATTTTAGAAGCCCATTTACCGTTAGTAGTCTCCCATACTCCTAGCCTTTCAGGTCCAATTTAATTTAATATCATAATTCACAATTCAAAAACATCAGTATCATTTAAGCTCATGAGTGATTTATATCAATATTATCTTACTGTTCAAATTTTATGTTAAAATTTTATGTCAAAATTTAAAGACCATGTTTAATGTTTAATCGGTCTTTTGGCATGCTGTAACTTAAATATTTGAGATATTTCGGTAAACGGTTGGTTTAAAAATTTACTTCTTATAGATTGGGTTGAACATTTATAAACCCGATTTGATTGAGTCTAAAACAATATACAAGAAATCACGGGGAAGAATTGGACTATGAGCATAAGTTCAAGTTTACGGCTTGCTCTCGAGTTTTTTAATGAGAATGAAGTAAGTGATTAGGAGGTAAAGTATTTTCATCCCGTTTTTGGAGTGAAAGTTTTGGAACGAAAGATTGTTAAATTTGTATTCGATAACACTTGCTTTCGCTTTTTTTAAAAACTCGGGAGCATAATTACGGAGGGAAGTGAAACTACTTTATTTACCCTACACTTGTTTTCTTCCTTTTTAAAACTAGGGAGGAAGGGTTAACCTGATATTGGTTACTTAATTGGTAGCCGTAAATGTTTTACATTTCGAATCATATGTTTGTTGCATATGTTTGATAGTTTCAATCACTCTATATTCTCACTCTCTCATTAAGCATTAGCTGACAACAGAAAATGTTCTTACTCGTCAATTGTCAGACTAATAGCACCTAACCGCAGGCAGGGACAAAACATGATATAGCACATAAATTATACATAAAACAATAAGAATCTGAAAAATCTGCTACTAATATACTACATCAAATAGTTCAAAAAAAGTTTAAATACTGTGATGTAACAAACAGGAAATTAAGTAGGCATGACAAACTCTATAGTGTCAATCTTCAATGCCATATTTCATATTTGCAATATATATTATCCTCCCAAAATGGTTGACATATTTGTACGACGCAGAACTGAACTAGATTCCATGGTCTAACACATTAAAATGCCAACAGAACACAATTTGTAACAGATATTCACAACAATAATGACCCTAGATCTCCACTTAATTTTTTGACAACTAACAATGTTCAGTGGGGGGGAATCCAGAACCTAAAACAGAAAAAGTCAACTGCATTTGGCAACAATGAAAGACAACGATACAATAAATAGGATTTAAGGATGAAGTTCAGAGAAAACAGAAAAAGTGAAGAAAAGAGACAGATACGAACCTTAGGTATATCTTCAAGTAAAAAATACCGAGGAGGCTGGCTGAGTCGAACCATCTTAACCGTCCTATCAGTAGTAGGGAAATGGAAATTAACTATAGCTTGAAAGTTTTCCTTAGTGCCTCGAGTTCCATCAACAGCGTCAAATGTGATATAGAACCTATAGGGAGAAGCAAGCTCCACGTTTGTCCTGATCACATTCTCATGATCAAAGTGAGTACCCTGTTAAAATGAATTTAGAAACATAAGCTACAAAGATTTAATGTGGTTGTGGCAATTGACAATGTTAAAAAACAGACTAACATTATCTGCATTATACTTCTCAATTGCTTGACGTGCACACTCCATGATCGGAGGCACGTATCTTGCACTTGGAGATATACCTTTTTCCGGGTAGTAATAAGTACGTATCAAACCAGCATCGTTCACTTTCTTATGATCCTCCTGAACATCAAATCCCTAAAGTATTTGACAAACTATCAGTAATTTCAAATTGTCAACAATTCTACTAAAAACACCTCAAATCCAATGTAACATTGTAAAAACTAAACCAAAATATTAAATAAAGGGTGTAAAATCACAAAATTATAGATACCATCATATCCATTAAGCAAGGAAATAATAATAGCATAGAGAGGATATATATACTAACATCGGACTCGAAGAGATCAAGTTGAAAACTAGCTAAATCTCGAAAGGTCATAGAATGAGTTCCATCAGGTTCGATATCTTCTTCATCATCCGCTAAAAGCTTGTCTTTATTCTTATAAGTGCTGATATACCACTCCAGTCGTTGTTCTCTTGGAGGTATCACCTTTTTCTCCTCCTTCGTGTTCGGTTTCGGTTTCGTACATACAGCATGATCGACGTCAAAAGAATCTTTCTCGTTCGGTTTCTTAATATCTACCTCCTCTCCTGAAAGAGGAAGATGATGAACCGCCTTGCTGTCAACGTTTTTGTTCCAAAAAAACCTAAAATGTAATTAAAAATTGAATGACACGCATTTTTTTTAATAAAATTGTGTAATTTAAAAATAGTTGATTTTGATAAATCATAATTGTTTTTAAGTACTATTATTTAGTCCGAGCCAGTTGGATAATTATCCTCTGTTGTTCCAGGTCAGGGTCAACAAAACAGATACTAATTTGTAAAGTTATATGCCTTATTTGTCAAAAAAGTATTATTTAATCCTGATTTTGCACATAACCAGAATAAAATGAACCATGATCACCCTAATTTTAATCTATCAGAATTTATTAGATAAATATGTTCATAGCATAATCGAAGGTGATTTAGGATACATGGGCAGAACTTCAGCGGATATGTGTTGAGAATAGTTTGTATGATTGTAATATAATTCTAGTATATCAGCATATGAATTGTCTATATGTATATTAATCCTAATATTATCATACAGACTTCTCCATTTATAATAGGAGAATAAGAATATAAACCATCATACATGTATTTGAAACAAATACATCACTTAAATTCTATGAATCTGACCTAATACATTCTCTTATAGTAAATATCACCTTCGGGAACATATTCCAATAAACACAAGAGTTTAGTTTATCCAACATATTCCTCCCTTAAACTAACTCTTTTCGATCTTTCATCCCCATAACCTTTTGTAAGTATCAAGAAAATTTTTGGACAGTGGTTTGGTGAGCACATCTGCTATCTAATCATGACTAACAACGTATCGTAAGTGCACATTCTTTTCCTTTATATGTTCCCGAATAAAATGAAATCGAACATCAATGTGTTTGCTCCTTTCGTGGTGTACTGGGTTTTTAGCAAGCTCAATTGCAGATTTGTTGTCAACTCGAATTTCAGTTGATGCTTGCTGTGGGATTCTTAATTCACTAAGCAACCTTCTTAACCATATAGCATGACAAACACAATAGGATGCTGCCACATATTCTGCCTCACAAGTTGACAATGAAACTATAGGTTGCTTCTTAGAATACCAAGTAAAAATTGTGTCTCCCATAAAAAACGGTATCCAGACGTGCTTTTACGATCATCAACGTTTCCACACCAGTCAATATCAGAGTATCCCTTTATTTGTAGTCAACTGTTCTTGAATAAAACAATCCCAATGATTTTGTTCCTTGAATATGTCGCAAAATTCTTTTAATTGCATTCCAATGTGACTGTTTTGGATCTTCCATAAATCTGCTTACTACTCCAACACTGTATGCAATATTAGGTCTGGTGCATGTAAGATATCTCAAGCTTACAACCATGCTTTGATATAAATTTGCTTCCACTGAATTTCCTCCCTCAAATTTATAAAGTTTTATTCCCTGTTCCATAGGTGTTGCTACTGGATTGCAATGCTCTATTCTAAATTTCTTCAAAATATTGTTAGCATATGCTTCCTGGGAGATACAAATGCCTGACTTATCTTGCTTCATTTCAATACCAAGGAAATATCTCATCAAGCCTCAGTCTGTCATCTCAAATTCTTGTGTCATCTCCTTTTTAAAATCTTTAATCATGTCCTCATTGTTCCCCATGAAAATAAGATCATCAACATAAAGTGCCACAAGTAAAATATTACCTTGCCTTTCCTTCACATAAAAATCTGATTCATAAGGGCATTGTATAAACCCATTCTTCTTGAAATATGTGTCTATACGGGGTTTCCATGCTCGAGGTGCCTGCTTTACACCGTATAATGCCTTATACAATTTTAACACCATTCCTTCTTTTCCAGCTTTTATATATCCAGGAGGTTGACTCACGTATACTTCTTCTTCCAGCATGCCATTCAAAAATGCTGATTTCACGTCCATCTGGTAAATAGGCCACTTGAATTGAGCAGCTTGTGAGATCAGGAGCCTTATTGTCTCCATTCTAGCAACGGGTGCAAAAACTTCATCGTAGTCTATTCTAGCCTTTTGTCTGTTGAGAATAGTTACCAACAATATGAACTAAACATATGCTACAATTTAAAAAAAAAATCATAATCAGAAACAAGATGAAAGTAGGGTGTTACAATATGGCTCTCAAATATACAGAATGGGTGAAAGAACATTTGTTTTTTAATTTGCTTTCTTGAAACTGTTTTGAACAAGTATGAAAGATAGTAATCTAGGTCTTGTGAGTGATCAAGTTCTTGTAAATGTATATTAATCAACACAAGATAATTAGCAGTCTTAAATATTATTAGAATCATATGCGACAATCTGAATTCAGAAAGAATCCAGCTTCTAATTTAAAGAGGTGATTTTAATAAAATATTCTTCAAAATCTTCTGTTTATTTTTCTGACCATCAATTACAATACATTTGATCCATGTCAAGGTACTTCCCTTCTGACAGAGTTGAAAAAACCGAGAATAATGATTATCAGGAAGTTGAAAAGACCAAGTTACATGACTCGGTCAAGCATCAGTATTTCATCTATAAAAGCAGCAATGCTCAAATGCAGATTTCTGAGTCTCCTTACGATGATGAAGGAAATCAATCTGCAGACGAGGTGATAGTCGTAGAGTTAAAATATTTGTCAGGACAAAAGCATAGCTACCCCAGTGACCATCTTGGCGATCCTTCTCCAAAGACTACACATATGTTGGATGAAATTAAAGGGCAGAAGAGTCTCTTAAAGACCTTTAAAATCACGGGGAAGAAGTTAAACTCCGGGTTAAAGTATGAACTAAGAAACAGTTAGAAAAATGGAGTTTTAGATCATTAGTTTTATTATATTCTGATGTTAATTTTAAAATCTAATGATTGGAAGTTGTTCCTTGATACGAGAACGTAAACTTTCATGGATGGATTTAAGAATTTTTCTTAATGAAATCTATAAAAAATTACAGTTGAAGCTAGTGGCTTGAAAGAGTTTGAGATGAGAATGTGTTATTTTGTCCCATATTGAAATAAATAAGGGGGGGTGTTGGTGTGACGACTGAGAATTTTGCGTCGTAATTAAGATAATAAAGAATGTGTTATGTGATGTGATTATAATTATGTGACTAAGTGATGATTATTTGTCTTATCTGTATACTAGAGCTAAGGAGCGTGGACAAAAATGTTCCAATTTAAAGAGTCAGCTTAGAAGATAAGCTGTGGTGTCGGGCCGTCAGGTAGAACGGAACCCGTCCTAATATGGAATTAAATAATATAAAATGTGAATTATGTGTGACTGAATGAAGTGAATGAATAAGTAAATAAAGTATTTCGTCCTAAGTGACGTGTTGATTGGTAAAGATGTTGAGAAGCGTAATCGAAACACTGAGCGTCGGGCCGTCAGGTTGAACGTGACCCGGTACGCGTAAAAGAGGATAAAGATTAAAGAGGGATAAGTTCTATGATCAGACCTGAGTCGTTATGTGACTGTATATGTGTGATTGTTTGACTGTATGTATGACTATGTGTTCTGTGTCAATTTTGTGGATTTTAAAGGAATTATGTGAATTAAATACAGGTTTAATTAACCTTTGTGCATTTTTATAAAATCATTCGAGTAAGATAAAAACATGGGATTTGTTCTGTTATCTTCATAATGGTCCTAGAGACTTTTTAAAAATGATGAGTGAATTTAATTGTTGGTCCTTGCATTTTTGAATTGATTTTATGTGGAAAATATATTTATTAAAGCAAGTTTGTGAAATTCATATAAAATCAACCGTTTGCTCAAATTCTTATTATGAGTAATGGATAAAAAGCTAATTTCGAGACCTATGTGTTAAAATTGTCATTTTCAATAATTCTCGACTTTCTGAGAGAAAAATATTTTATATTTGAATTTTGTTGCATTCGAGTAAAAAGAGAAAGAATGTGTGAGTCAAAAAGGAGTTATTAGATTACCATTTTGCCCTTGTTTTGGTGGAGTATTCCTCCCCCATTTTCTTCTTCTTTCCCGTGCATCCACTCTTTTCTCTCTTCTTTTTCTTTCTCTCCTCTCTCTCTCGAACACTCTCTCTCACTCTCTCTCGGCTCTCTCATCTCTCACCTCTCTCACTTACATGCAACCATTACAACACACTCAAACATCGAGATATTGCTACCATTAGTTGTTATTTTCGGTATACACTTCGATTCCTACTTGCATGTAAGTAATTATAAAGGTTTTGTGAGTAATCACTATGGTGGTGTTCAAGAAAAACCATTTCTTGATGCATAACCATGAAAGTGAATTTAAGCGTGATTGAAGGTCATAAACTCGAGAAGAGATCCGTTATGGGATCTCTCAAGTTCGACCACCACCGGCCATGATCCGAAGGAGAGCCGGTGGATTTTCCATGGTGTGATCGTTTGATTTTAGTGTTGCATGTTATGATTTCTTGAACATTTGGAAAAAGGGTTTTGCTTCTTTGATGAAATTCAAGTGTGTGCTTGATTAAATGATTCCATTGATTGTGTTAGGAAGTAAATGAATGTGTGCATATGATTGTTGCTTAGAAAATCAAAAATTGAGGATTGCATGTGGATTTTGCTTCGGCTTTTTGTTAAATAAAGAAGAGGAATTCGGTTTTTGTGAGTTAATCTTGTTGAACACTAAGTTTATGTGGCCTAAAAGTGATTGTATGATAGTTTTAAAGAAGATCAATTAGTGCATGTTATTGATTAGTCCTTGAGTTGAAAATTATGTTCTTGTCGAATGAAAATAAGATAAAAAAGGGTTAATTATTGATTAAGTAAATGCATGTTGGTTGAATGAGTTATGTGTTGCATGATTTGGTGTTTAAGTGAATGGAATGATCTAGTTAAGAACTAAAATAAGTGGGAAATGTGATGTATTGCCTTGTATGTTAAAATCCATTCTTGTATGTTGATTTATGGAAAAACTCGAATGGGTTCTTAAGAATAAAAAGGTGAAATTAAGTTGATTTAATGGCTAAGTGAGATTTTGATTGCATGACAAAGATTAAGAAGTGTTATGTTCGAATTTTGGTAATTAAACGAAAGTGTTGATTTCGATCTTTAATGAAAGTAGGATTCGGATTTTGGTTAAAAAGGGATGAAGTTTAAGTGCTAAATGATCCTTGTGAATTGCATTAGTTGTGTTTGTTTATATGAGGTTGAAATTGAATATATGTGGATGTGTTTTATATGTATGGTTCGAATTAAGGAATAAAAGAAAAAGGAAATTAAATCGTTTGTTATTAAGAGCTATAAGTGATAGCTATGGTCGTAAAAGAATTATGTTCGTATGATTTGAGAAATAGCCAAGGTTAAGCGAGTACGCTTTGATTATTAAGTATATAAGGATATAAAAGCTACGAGAAAAGGGATGTGCTATGTGCTATGTGCTATGTGCTATGTGCTTATATGTATAAGCCATATTCGTATACTCGAGTCAAAGATATAGTCGAGTTATCGTATAGAGTGATCGTTCCGGGAACGAGAGTTGAGAATCTGAGTAAGATTTTGGTTTTATTGTAGATTCGGAGCGTGAGGGCATTCAGGCTAGGAAAGGAAAGGATTTACTAGGTGGCAGTAGTACAACCTTCAGGAAAGCAAATCCAGGCAAGTAACTCTGATTACTTGTGTAAATGATTATAAAGAGAATGTTGTTCATACCATGTATAGTATTGAACTGTTTAAATATGAAACCCTTGCTTTATGAAACCCTGATATTGATTTGAAGTACCCTTGTTCTTGATATCCTGTTATTGATGAGCCTATTGATTTCACCCTTTGGTTATCTGTCTTTTCTGTTCAAGTTACCTATTAAGCCATGGATTGTATTGAACCTTTTGATTATCCTTGTTAACCCTGTTTAATGATACCTTATTTCTCTTAATCTCCCTATTGATCCCTACACCAATGTTAATCCCTCAAATTTAGTGCTTTATTATCCCTGATACAGAATTCTTATGAATTGTTCCTTGCGTATCTTTGAATCACTCCCTGAACTTTGTTTCCTTAAAAATCTGATCTAAGAATGAGTTTCGACTTGAAAGAGTCCAAATGATTTCAAATGCTTGGTAATGATAAAATGAATTTTTGAAAACCTACTTGTTTTTCCAACTCAAGGTTTTCCAAATGAATTCCTGATGGATTGGATTGGGATGTAAGAGGCTAGTGGAACTAGTCCAGTCATGGTAAGAGGCTAGCAGGGCTAGTCCAGTTTAAAGACCGGCATGGAGGTCGATACGGGCTGATCACCCGTATATAATGAAATGGAAAGATAAAGTGATCCAATCAAGGGTTCTAAGTGATTATTTAAAAAGGGAACTGAAACTTTTGTTCAGTAAATTGATTTGAAAATGAAAATGGTTTATATTGCTTTGAAAAGAGTTGATTATGTCATTGTGGAGCTTAAAGCTCGAGAACCCTGATTCTTGAAATTTTTGATCATATGATTGATTCTATATCTTGAAATACTGTTGCTTTCCTCTATCGAAAGATCTATTTTGATCCTATTATAATTTGTGATGAATGTCGGCTTTCGTCCTGTTTCGAGCCTTGTTCCTTGAAAGCCCCATACTATTCTTCAGATACCTTTCCTTATCCCAAAAAGATGGAAATCTGCCACCTAGATTAAATAAAGTAGAATGCCCTAGTTTTGTTAAAGCATATTATGATTTGATATTGTAGAACTGCTATATAGTTACTTGCTGAGTTTTATACTCATTTGTTTTGTCTTAATCTAACCATGGCAGTTAAGCAAGAAGATGGCCAGGCTTAGGCGCACTGCTCGTAAGAGCGTTCCTGGTGGTCCCTACCGTGTTGAGGGCTTCCGGTTGCCAGAGCAGGTAGTGGTTTTTATGAGTGAGCTTGCGCCTAGAAAGAAGTGTATAAAGATACAATGGGTTATCTGTCGGTTCCCAGCCGGGATCGATATTGTTTATTTAATAATATTTTGGGTTTGTAAGTTATATTTTATGATTGGTAGTTGTGATCTTGTCTCATACTTTATCCTGTTGATCCTGTTAGTAGTTAATCGGGGTTTATGCATATTTAATTAATAGATTAGAGGTGTGTGAGTCCTCATTTCCTAACCCCGAGATTGAGGGTATCACAGTTGGTTTTATATTGTACTACACACATTGGTAGTGTACAACTACTAAGGTGTGTGATGGTGCATTGCGTTCTTGCATAATTCACGCGTGCCGCCACCGTGCACCGGACCGGTTCGAAGGGCGAATGTCTCGGGGTCTCGTGTACGTGAGGAGTTCTTGTTACTGGTGGTAGTTTTGGTGCAACTTCCGAGGTTATTGATTGGACCACTTACGGTTTTTCACAAGCCGTTGAATTAACTGGATTACCAGAGAAGTTCAATGGTAGCATCGGCTTTTCTCGTTGGCAGAAAATGATGAAATTGTGGTTGATTATAAAGGGTTTATGGCCGGTTGTGGAGTATGAGAAACCGGTTGTGGATCAAGAAAAGGGTTTATGGCCGGTTGTGGAGTATGAGAAACCGGTTGTGGATCAAGAAAAGGCTGACACGGTTAAAGATTTTGTGAAGTGGGCTGAGAAGGATGGGGTAGCTAGGACGGCCATTTTGGTTGCATTAACCAACACCTTATTTGATGTTTATTCTTCTGATGCCTACTCCGCAAAACTCTTATGGGAGAAGTTGGACCAGACACACAATACTGACTCACAAGGTCTGGAAAAGTATTATGTAGCTAGGTTTCTTGAATTTAAGCTGGTAGACAATAAGTCCATGACTGCGCAAGTGCATGAGTTCGAGATGATAGTGCATGCTTTGAAGGAGTCTGGAATGGACCTCCCTGAAAAGTTCAAGGTTATGAGTGTGATTGAAAAGCTTCCAAAATCTTGGGATGAGTTCTCTCTCTCTCTCTCCCTGAAAAGACAGAAAAGAGAGATCACCTGGACCAACCTTATGCTGGACATCTCGGTCAAGAACAACACAAGTCCAAACCGGGACATGTGATGCCATGACTTTCAAACGCACCGAAATCGTAGAAGAGTCTTTACGGGAAGTCTTGAGAGAATGTTATGGATGAGCTCATCTAGAAGGATGGAATTAGGGTTAAGATTTTCATGAGTTGCCATGATTAGATTCGTATTACATTATTCTTGTGTATGAGAAAACAAATTTGCGGTTTCATGTAGGCTAATTTGTAAATACCATATATATAAGAAGAATGAGATATGTGATAAGTGTCCAACTCCCAATGAAATTCTAATAAAAAACATAGTTTTTATATAAAATAAATTTTAAAAATATAACTTTAGCAACCAAAAATCTGTTAATTTTATTATTTTCAAAATTGATTTTTATAGGTTGATTCAGGACCAGAAATATAACCAAATTCTTTTAAAAACTGAAATAAAGTTGCATTCGAAGTCGTAAAAGTGCGATTGTATATTAATCAAAATTTTTTCAATTCCTTCTGTTTGTTTCTTTAACCATCAATTAGAGCACATTCGAGCCATTCCAAGGAACTTCCATGCGAACAGAGTTACATACATGACTCGATTAAGCATGATCGCTTCAATACTGTTCTAAAGTCTCATATATTAGTCCATATCGTAAGCCCATATTATAAGAAACCCACTTTTCGTTATTAATCTCACATATTCTTAGCCTTTCAGGTCCAGTTTAATCTCATAATTCACAATTCCAACTCAACGACCTTGACACCGTGAAGTTAGGCAGAGCAAAAAATCGATTTAAATATAGGTCTTCGTGTGTACGAAATGCTGTCTTATAAATATCTCCTCAGCCACACGTATATGATGGTAACCTGCCCTTAAGTCCATCTTGAAAATCCATTTGGCTCCTCTTAATGCGCCTAATGACTTATTTATGATTGGGATGAGATACTTATTTTTCACCGTGATGCTATTCAATCTCCGATAATCAACATACATAGGCAAATAATTGTCATTCTTTTTAACAAGTATGATATGAGAGGCAAATGGAATTTTACTATTTTGAATGAATCTAACTTGCAACAGTTCCTTAATCTATTTTTCTATCTCCATTTTCTGCACATAAAGAACACGATAGCCTCGTTGATTCACTGGTTGACTCCTAGTCAAAAGAGGAATCTCGTGATCTTGCTTTCTTACTGGAGGAAACCCACATGGTTCGAAAAATATATCTTCAAACCGAGTTAACAACTCCTGCAATCAAGTGTGCTTTTGTGCATCCAATTCCTTATGGCCCAAGTTGACCAGAGTGGAACTGACATAACATAAGTAACCTTATTGCTATGGGTTTGGAGAATTAAGCACTTTATGCAATTTCTTGCAACTTACTATCTGCAAATTTTTCCCAGAATCCACTCCTTTAAGAAGTACTGGATGTCCTTCTTTATTGATAGTGATGGTGAAAACTAAAAAATCAAACGTTATTGGGTTGAATTGTTGCAACCAATCAACACCCAATATTACATCTGACCCTCCAAGAGGGTACAACCTCAGATTATATATGAACTTATTTGGCCCTGAATAATATATGACGGGTCTTTACAAGCAATATCAATAAACTTATTGGTGCCATCAACTAAATTTACTGATGAAGTAGAAGTTACTTCATCCACTAGGCCCAGATGTTTGACCAAGTGTGGATCAATAAAGTTATGGGTAGAGCCACTGTCCAACAAAATATGCACTTTTCTATGTTTGATATGTCCTTGAAGCCTTAATGTACTGAAAAACCTGTTGCCTGACAGTGCTTTCAGAGATATTTCTCCAGCAATTTCCTTGTCATGGAGGAGGGATTCCATTTCATCCAACACCCTAAACACATCTCCTTCTTGCCTGGGTTCATCATTCTTTTCTACCATCGAGTATAATTCCATCCCATATAATATGTTTTACAAATTTAAATGGTTGTAGTAAATCATTTGCATTTCCTTTATACTTTGAAGATCTAAATTATAGACTAACATTATCATTTATACCAGCATTCACAAAAATCATGGGCTTTATAAGAAAATTATTTCAAAATTTATTTCACATTCAGTATCATTTTCAAAAATTTACAGGATTAAAAAATACTTTTGAGAATCTAACCGGTGCATATACTTGCCTAATCCCATGATTGGATACGAAATATTCCGAAGAACGCTCATATACATGCTAAGGTGGAAGCATGCTTATAAATATATCTACAGGTACATTAGGAACTATGTCACCTAGGTAATTTATTTGAAATTAAAAAGAGATCGATTATTAATAATAAAATGTCAAATTTTTCTTGGGCACATACAATGTATTTGTATTGGTACAAAGGAGAAAATAATAATATAAAAGCTAATCAATGCTTCAATTTGAGAGTTTTAAACAAGCCGTATGTTACTTTACTTATCAGTTTATAAGGTGGTAGATTGCCTAGAGGTTAAAATATTCTTATACCTTAAATATCAGTATCTCGGAATACATATGATGAATATTTGAAATGGCATCACAGAGCTCTTAGGTTATAGTAACCAACTCATCAATGTGACGCAATAAACAAAATGTTCAAAGTCTGATAATTTAAATTGGAGAAGGGGGGTTGTGTGTTTGCAGTTGCTAAGTTAGAGGTTGTCTCTGTCATGCGTGCAAGCTGAGTGGGAGTCTGGAAGAGAGGACCATTAGTAGGATTTATAACAATGAGAACCTAGAAAAGAGAGTTTCAAATGCTCATCCAAAAATTTGCATGATCATCCTTGTTCACATTCCCGCCCTTGCGAAACTTTTCAGTGTAAAGAATGTTGTCTATAACTAAGTCTCTAACTAAGAAATAGTTATAAAGAAAAGTTCTAACTTGTTTTCCCATAATAATTTTTTTTAAAAGAGCTGTTAGAAAGAAGGATAAAATCAAATCAATAAATTATAGTTTCAAATTCAAGAGCGAGACAAATATGTGTGTAGCTTTGTGAGTCAGAGTATAGGAAACCGAACCTGATGTAAAATATTTGCATTTGTGAGCATCACATATTTGGGGTTACTTGTGAACCCACTTGTATACATAAATGTAGCAATATTATCAAAACTTATGGTTTTATATGCATATTATTTTCCTGAAATAAAGAGTAACGCAAAGAGAAACATATTTGTTGGTTAAACATTAATGACGTGCTTCTATAAACTGAAAAATCAGTAAGAAGATAGTCAAGATATACAAATGAAAAAATCAAGGATAATGTCATTATAGGACTACAAGAAGTGTTATTTCCACCAATTTTGTGATGCTTATAAATGTGTGACATGATGATGTTGAAATAAAACAAATGCCAACTACTGTTTATATATGTTCAAAATTTAATAAAGTAACAGTTTTTACTGACAAAATTGGGTGTCATAATAAATTATTTGAACTACTATAACTATCACAAAAAATTATAAATATCCGGTGTTAAATACAAAGTAACTTACGAGCATCATGCTAGTTAAGCAAAATCATTCCATTTTCATGAACCGTATGTATGCCTTTTTTATAATTCTGAACAAGTATTTTTTCAAATAAATTAATATTCATGCACGATATATCCCCTTATAGTTGGATTAAAAATCTTACAGCTTCTTGGGAAGAAAAAACTTCTGCAATCCGGTTGAATAATTCATAATTGTCCGCGGTCAGTGCAACACCGTCATAAAAGTGAGCAACAAAAAAAATAATACATCTAAGAAATTTTATAAAGAAAATTAATGTAACAATATTACGTAAAAAATAGAACTAAGAAAAATATTACAATAAACACACATATCATCATCAAAATACACATAACATATATATAACTATAAAAACACACACCAAAACTAATATAACTAAAACATCCATTACAATCAAATGTCATAATTTAGACAATATGTCATACTCATATATCATCAAGAAACATAAACTATATCTTGGGTTCATCCAACTCATAAGAGTTAATTGGGCATGCAATTTTTTTAAACTATTAATGTCAATTTTCCACGTCCATCGACCCCCCACTTGGAAGTACTATTCATTACATCAAGGCAATTTTTTTCTACATCTATTCCTTCAATGACAATTGCGTGCTGAACCAAAAGGTCATCCTTCTCATATGGAGGATGCCGATAAAAATAGTATAAAAAGATAAGATTCGATAAGACTTATGTTTAACATGTTTGAACAAAATAATTATAAAATTATATGCTAATACCGCTTTGTGAGTATCAAACTCTGGGATCAAATCAAACACCCATATCCTCTTCTTCTTATTTAGGGCTACAAAAACATCTTTAATGCTCATGTTCTTATTAAAACTTTCTATAAAAATTCTTGAAAATTGTTCATACAATAATCAATAAAAAAAATAAATAATTAAAAATGACAAAATATACGTAAATATATGTACCTCAGAATTTAGGACATGCCCCTTTTGTTTATCTAATTTTTCGTTGAATAAATAGTTGTTTATATATCCAACTCCATAATTATTTACAACCTTATAAGATATAGCCAACTCATAATGGTAACATCAATAACATCATTTTTTTATTTTACTTCATACTTATATTAATGTCACATCTTTTCCATGATTTCTTGAGAGGAAACATGATGTTTCTTCTTCAAAAATCTCCTGTAATAGTCTGATGACATTGTTGCTATAATTGTTATTACTAAGACATTATTCTCAATAATACAAGCATGACACATTTGAATTTAATTAAAAAATAAAAATATGTAAATATTACCGTTTCATTCACAATTAAATATAATATATTTCTTACACATGTCATATTTGGACAAATCGATCGCGGAGTTTGTCTACCTTATGAGTCATGTTTGGACAAACAGATTACTAAAAGGAGTTTGTATGAATTTTACCACGGCTATTCACACCCCCACCACGATCAATAGGTGTTACTCACTTTCACGTACTCTTTTTCCTAATTTATTCGGTCAATAATGAGTGCGTGTTTACCAACTTAATATTTGATCATGACATTAGGAGGATGCTTGAAAATACTCTGCAAAGATGTAAGATAATAGACATGTTAAAGGTTGAATGAAAAAGAAAGTTAATTATTAAACATCTTAAGGTTAGAAAGAAATAGTTAAATATTTTACCTCTCTATGCTCCATAAATTGACGGGTCACTTTAATGACCCGTATAATAGTCCTTTTATTTTTACTATTATAGCTTTAAATACTTTCTCAATGTTAATATTTTCTTAAAACCTTGGAATAAATACTCTTGGACACAGTAGCATAAGATAAAAAAATAGTAAATTAAGTAAAAAAAATGAACATAATGATTCCATAATTTTCCTTACTTCCGTTTCTTCTATGGCCTGCTTTCTTCCATTAACACTGCATCAAAGGGATACTTCTCCAAAATCCTACTTTTTTGTGTCGGACAAATGTTAAAGGCACTATGATGGAACACTGAAAACACTCTCCTTGATCCCTTTTTTATCTTTCGATGCCTCATGATAATAGTAACTTACACTGTCTAAAATATCCTAAGAAGACACTTGATATTTCTTTGGTTTCTTCCATCTATAGTAATCCGACGACACGGATATAGCCACCCAATGAGCCAACAACAATAGAGTACAAAATCATAGAGCAATTAATCACAATTTAGAATAGATTTTATACACAAAACCATATCTAAAAATGTTTCCCGGTAAAGTAATTGTTTTAGGGGGGTTGTATGCAATTACTTAACAAATCGATTAATCAAAGAAGTAAAGTAAGCACAGATGAATCAAATAACAGTTTATATTGATATTTGATAAACTGTTACAAAAATCTCTCAAGAACAATATTCTTAAGAGCTGCTAGATTATTGAATACTCGAATTGTGCGCGCATCACTAAGTGATAACCTATTATGTGTTTATATACTACACAGCTACAATCAATCTCTATCAATTACAAGATATGTTACAGTATAACTCTTCTACTTTCTATACATATCTAAATCAAATATGATCCTATAAATAAGCACATTCTGATTTATCTCACAGCTCTGACTTGTCACTCAAGTCATATTCAACGGATAATCTGATCAACGGATGTATGTTAGAGTGTTAACGGATATTCATATGTAAGTTACAATGGATGACTGAATAGAGTGTCAACGGATGATAATGAAGCTTTCAACGAATAATTATATCCTGACGGTTGATCATATCCTGATCGTTAGATAGATCCTGATTCTTGGCGTAGCCAATTCCCAATAATTTCTCCCAATTTATGCTTTGCAGAATAAGCATAAATTCTAATAGAATCGTCTAGTACAAAAAACCAAAGAGATAAAATATAGAGTGTATCTTATATCGGACTTTGATCTTCATATTTCTTGGTAAACTCTGCAGTAGCTCTGAACAAAAGTTGTAACTCTTTCATCAATTTTCTTCAACATTATCTCTTCTAATATGATCTTCAAGTTCTTTTCATATTCAGGTTTATCTGACAATTGATAGATATCAGCTCTTAAGTTTCTAATATGAGTTCTTTCAATCATCAACTCCTCCAGTGACACATAGCAGGCTTTAGGACCATCTGGATTCATGGTTATGTGTCTCTGTGTGAGAACATTCTCAATCACAGCTCCTCCTTTCTTCATGTTGACTTCTTGCCCTTTGAGATTCATGTAAGTAGGAATGTATGATCCAAAGTAATATGAACCATTATCCAGTATCCTTTTTCAAATATTGGCAAGAATCATATTTTACCATTCTGTTGAAGTTTCATCTTCAACTCTTAGCAAATAGTGAATATATTTCAGTTCCTTTGTTGTCATGATCAGTAGTTCATCAGGTGAAAGAACTTGAACTTGATCATTTTGCAATAAGAGTAAAATCTTTTGCTTAGGTTCAGAACCATCATGTTTGTCAAGTATAATCTTCACAACTTCAAGTTTGTCTAAGTAATCAACAGTAACTTCCTGACCAAGACTATCAGTAAAAGTGAAGTTCAACAACTTTGTTAGATATATTTGTGATGTCATGTCTAATCTGATTTGTTTAGTTTCAGAACTTACTACCAGAACTTAACTGGAAATCAGAACTTACCGAAGACAGGAAGTTATCAGAACTTAAGCCATTAAGACTTACATCAGAATCTAAGTGCGGATACACTTAAGGGATGAAAAGCGGCTGATTTACAGGAGAGGATCTGGATTAAACAAAAGAAGATATGCTTGGAGAGTTCTACAGCTAAAGGACTACAACATATAATCTATGATTGATGTATTTTAGGAAAAAGAACATATCATATCAATTAGGAGATATCTTGTAACTGTGTAGTATATAAACACAAATTAGGGTTTACACTATATGTGTTATCATTCACGAGAATATTATTTATCGTAACCCTAACAGCTCTTAGTGATATCATACATCACTGAGAAAGTGGATTAAACTACTATAACAGAGTTTGATATATTGAATAAACTTGTTTTCTGTTACATACTTGTGTTGATAATCGAATTGATTGTTGATACTATATTCAACCCCCTTCTATAGTATCATTGAGGCCTAACAAGTGGTATCAGAGCCAATTTGTTAAGCTTACAAATAGTTAAGATCCAAAAAAAACAAACAATCATGTTTAATCAATCAAAAACACAAGACCCGCAAGAACCTGCAAAGGTTCAACCCATTCAAAACACCAGTATATATGAAACCATCAAGGTTCCTATGCTCAGGGTGTCTGAGTACCCTGTATGGAGTGTGAAGATGGCTATGTTTTTGGAAGCTACAGATCCATAATATTTAAACAAAATTTATATTGGTCCACTCAAGCCCACAAAGCTTTCTGTTGCAGTTGGGAATGAGCCACAGAAGATGATTCCCAAAGAAAAGAGAGAACTCACCACTGACGACATCTCTTCACTAGGCAAGGATGCAAATGTAAGACACTTGCTTCATAGTGCACTTGACAATGTCATGTCAAACAGGGTGATTGGATGCAAGACTGCAAAAGAAATCTGGGATACATTGTAAGTGAGATGTTAAGGAACCAATGCCATCAAAAGAACAGACTGACAATACTCACACAAGAGTATGAGCACTTTGACTCAAAATCTGATGAGTCACTAACTGATACATAAGACAGATTCACAAAGCTGTTGAATGATCTGTCACTAGTGGATAAGGAATATGATCCAGGAGATTCAAATATGAAATTCCTACTAGCTCTTCCTGAAAAGTGGGATTTGAAAGCTACTACAATAAGAGACAACTATAAACTTGCTGATATGTCTCTTGATGAAATCTATGGGATGCTCAAGACTCATGAACTTGAGATGGAGAAAAGAAAGAAGAGGCATGGAGGGAAGTCTAAGACAGTTTCTTTAAAGACTGAAGAAAATCCAATTGTCTCTAGAAAGGTAAAAGGAAAGTCTCTCAACATACAGTCTGATTCAGAGTCATCAGATTCTGATGATGATGATTCAGAACCTGAAAATTTATCTGAAGTGGATGTTGATGCAGAGATGATGCAACTGTGTGCTCTTATGGTGAAGGGTATCACAAAGATAGGCTACAAGAAATTCAGAAAGGGTAAGAAGTTTTCCAGGAAAGGTGGAAGTTCTGACAAGAAAGGGTTTAGAAAGACTGAAGGCAAAGGAGGAAAGTCTGACAGAGGAGACAACTCAAATGTCAAATGCTACAATTGTGGTGAAAGAGGCCATATCTCTCCTAATTGCAAGAAAGGAAAAGGTGATAAAAGCCAGACACTTATCACAAAGAAGAAAAACTGGGCAGACACTTCAGAATCTGAAGAAGAGGTGAACTATGCCTTAATGGCAAATGCTGATAGCAGTTCTGATGCTGCTGAACTAAAGGTACCTCTATCAACTCTTGCTTTTGATACAGAAGATATTACTGAGTTGAGATTATTTCTGAAAAACATTTATATTAGCTATAGAGATAAGACTTTAGAGAATGAAAGATTAAAATCTGAAAATCTAAAGTACAAAAACAGAAATAGCTATCTTGAAGAAGAGTTAGTCAAGATGAACACTATTCAAACAGAGAGAGATAATGCTGTGTATGTTAAGAATGAAGTGCTTAAACAGAATGATTATCTAAAAACTGAATTAGAAAAAGAAAGAGAAATCATCAGGACTTGGACTAACTCAGGCAGAACAACTCAGAATATTCTAAGTAGTGGAAACTGGAAAGAGGGGTTAGGTTATAAAGATGGTAAAAGTGATACAGGGACTTTGCCAATTAAGCCAATTGCTATCAAACAGACTTCAAAGCCAAAGGTAAATTATGTTAAATTTATTACAAAAACTGTTGTGTCTGTTTCTGAAAAGATGAAAGACTCTAAAACAGAAGTCAAAGAAAAGTCAACTTCTGACAAATTAAAACAGGATAAACCAGCTTTGGTAAACATTGGCTTAATGACAAAGAAGCAGCTTAAGTATAAGCTAAAAGAGATTAAAAATGTGAACAAGGTAAAGGAAGCTAGGAAAAATAGGAATGGAAAGGAAGGTGTGAATAAAAGTAATAATTATATGTCAGTTCCTAATGCTCCTAGAAAGAAATGCTATAATTGTGGAAACCTCAACCATCTTGCTTCTTTTTGCAGGAAAAATAAAGATATAAACTCTTTACCTTCTAGATCAGGAGTTAAGAGTCAGTCTGTTAGGTTTAAACCACAAAATCCTTGTTTTCATTGTGGTAGTTTATGGCATTCTATTTATATTTGTAAGGAATATCATAGTTTGTACTATAATTATTATGAAATAAAACCTTCTTTAAAGAAAATTAGTGTAATTCCTTCTAGTGTAAATTCTGATGCAAAGTCTGAAATAAAGTTTGATAAAAAGTATGTTAGCATAAACTATGAAACTAAATCCGCTGCAAATGCTAACAAACTTAATAAGGCCAAAGGATCCAAGCAAGTTTGGGTCCTTAAAACTAATCAATAGTGGTCTTTGTGATTGTAGGGCAACAGAAAAAACATCCTGGTTCTGGACAGTGGATGTTCAGGACATATGACTGGAAATAAAGCCCTGCTATTAGACTTTGTGGAGAAAGCTAGCCTAGGAGTTTCTTATGGAGATGGCAACATGGGAAAGACTCTGGGATATGGAAATATCAATCTTGGAAATGTCATAATTGAATCAGTAGCTCTTCTCTCAGGACATAAACACAATCTGCTAAGTGTGAGTCAAATCTGTGACAGAGGCTATCATGTGGATTTCTTTGAAGAACACTGTGAAGTTGTAAATTTTACAGGCAAAGTGGTTCTGAAAGGTTACAGACATGGTAACATATATGAAGCCAGACTTTCAACAAATTCTGATGGTTCTGCAATCTGTCTGTTAAGCAGAGCATCAATTGAAAAAAGCTGGAATTGGCACAAGAGACTCTCTCATTTAAATTTCAACAACATAAATGAGTTAGTAAAGAAAGATCTTGTGACAAGACTGACAAAATCAATATTTGCTCCTGATGGTCTTTGTGACTCATGTCAAAAGGCAAAACAAAGAAAATCTTCATTCAAGAGCAAAACTGAATCCTCAATTCTTGAGCCTTATCACTTACTGCATGTTGATCTATTTGGTCCAGTCAATGTCATGTCTATTGCAACGAAGAAATATGCTATGGTTATAGTGGATGAGTTTACAAGATAAACTTTGGTTTTCATTCTTCTTGTACAAGAAGAATGAAACTGCATCTACCCTAACTGATCATGTTAGATAGCTCGATAAGTTAGTCAAAGATTCTGTTAAAATAATAAGAAGTGATATTGGCACTGAGTTCAAGAATTCAAACATGGAAGAGTTCTGCAAAGAGCAAGGAATAAAGCAGGAATTTTCTGCACCTGGAACTCCACAGCAGAATGGAGTTGTAGAAAGAAAGAACAGAACTCTTATTAAAGCTGCACGAACTATGCTTGATAAAGCAAAGCTACTAACCTATTTTTGGGCTGAAGCTGTGCAAACTGCTTGTTTTACACAGAAGGCTACACTCATAAACAAGTATGGAAAAAGACCATATGAGATGGTGAAGAAAAAGAAGCCAAATCTGAAATACTTTCATGTATTTGAATGCAAGTGTTTTATTCTTAAGAATCATCCTGAACAGCTGTCAAAATTTGATCTAAAAGCTGATGAAGGAATTTTTGTTGGATATCCACTTTCCACAAAAGCCTTCAGAGTCAACAATTTAAGAACATGGGTTGTCATGGAATCTATCAATGTATCTTTTGATGATAAAAAGATTACTGGACTTCAAGATTTCAATGATCATGATCAGCTGAGATTTGAAAATGAAGATGTAAATTCTGATTCTGTAAATTCTGATGACTAAATCCTGATCCTGTAAGTTCTAACGGGTTAAATTCTGATGTCATTGAAACTGTGGTAACTGCTCCAAAGGAAAATACACCTGTTCATGGGGAGCAAGTTGATGATCATACCACATCTCAAGACTCTCAAGAAGCATCAGAACCAGTCACTGGCTCTTCAAGTTCTGATTCATCAAGTTCTGATGAGCCAAATTCTGACAATTCTGGAAACTCTAATTCTTCAATTCCTGAAGGATCCAACTCAAATTCTGGAATCTCAGAGAGCATAACTTCAGGGGGAGCATCAGAAAATGCTGATGGAGATAGCATGGATCATAGGGGAGGATCTAGTTCTAGAGATCAACTTCCATCTGCAAGGAAGTGGACTAAATCACACACACCTGACTTAATAATTGGAGATCTTGAAGCAGGTGTCAGAACTAGAACATCAACAACAAATGAATGTCTCTATCATTTCTTTCTATCTCAGACTGAACCAAAGAAAGTGGAAGAAGCTCTTCAAGATGCTGATTGGGTACAAGCAACGCAGGAAGAGTTAAATGAATTTGAAAGAAATTAAGTCTGGACCCTAGTACCAAGACCAAATGACATATCAATTGTTGGTACAAAATGGATGTTCAGAAATAAATCTGACAGTGATGGCATAATTACAGGAAACAAAGCAAGGCTGGTTGCTAAAGGTTACTCTCAACAGGAGGGTATTGACTATGATGAAACATTTGCTCCAGTTACAAGATTGGAAGCCATAAGAATCTTTTCGGCTTATGCTGCTCACAAGAAGTTTAAAGTCTTTCAAATGGATGTGAAAAGTACTTTTCTCAATGGAGAATTGGAAGAAGAGGTATATGTTGAACAACCTCCAGGCTTTATAGATCCAAAATTTCCAAATCATGTCTACAGGCTTGACAAATCACTTTATGGCCTTAAGCAAGATCCTAGAACATGGTATGAGACTCTGACTCAATTCCTTCTGGAAAGTGGATTTCACAGAGGCACAATTGACAAGACTTTATTCTACCTCAACCATGGAAAAGACTTACTTTTGGTACAGATATATGTTAATGATATCATCTTTGGATCTACAAATACAATACTTTATGAAAGATTTTCCAAGTTAATGCAGTCAAGATATCAAATGAGTATGATGGGAGAGTTGAGTTATTTTCTGGGACTTCAAGTCAAACAAACTGAAGAAGGTAATTTTATCAGTCAATCCAAGTACACCAGAAATCTACTCAAGAAATTTAGAATGCAAGACAGTTCTACTGCATCAACTCCCATGGCCACTGCCACCGAGTTAGATAAAGATACTGGAGCATCAGTAGATATTACTAACTACAGAGGTATGATTGGCTCTTTACTCAATTTAACTGCAAGTAGACCAGATATCATGTATGCTACCTGTCTTTGTGCAAGATTTCAGGCTGATCCAAGAGAACCTCATCTAATAGCTGTGAAAAGAATTTTCAAGTACCTTAAGGGTACAACTGATCTGGGATTGTGGTATTCTAGGGAATCAGATTTTAAGCTAATAGGTTACTCAGATGCAGATTTTGCAGGATGCAAAATAGACAGGAAAAGCACTAGTAGAAGCTGCCAATTTCTTGGAGGCAGATTGGTTTCTTGGTTTAGCAAGAAACAGAAATCAATTTCCACATCAACTGCGGAAGCAGAATATATTGCTGCAGGAAGCTGTTGTGCACAGATTCTTTGGATGAAGAATCAGTTACTGGACTATGGGTTAGAATTTTCTAAAATATCTATTTATTGTGATAATCAAAGTGCTATTGCTATGACTGGAAATCCAGTTCAACACTCAATGACAAAGCACATCAGCATTAGGTACCATTTCATAATGGAACAAGTGATGGAAGGTATAGTGAAATTGCATTTTGTTCCAATAGATCAACAACTAGCAGATATCTTCACAAAACCACTATGTGAAGCTAATTTTACAAGACTGGTAAATGAACTTGGAATGGTTTCAGGTTCTTTTTCAAAATCTGTTTAGTTTTTGTTCTAATACATCAGACCTTATGATCAGTGTTTACATATTTTCTTATCTCAATGTAATATGTGCTTAAATTGTAACATATTAAACACTCTTATTATCTGATGTGATTTTATAAACTCTGAAAATGTTTTGAATGTTCTGTGACTATTCAATCCAATGAGGATTATCTTGTTAGATGCTGACTTAGTAGTCTTTAACAAACTATATATCCCATGTTTGAATTAGTTATTTATATGGAAATCAATAATACAAGCAAATTCTGATTTTGATCTTAGTCAAATTTATTTCCTGTATCTTATTACTAATTCACAAACTAGATTATTGCTTCTTATCTATCAAATTCTGATGTCAATAAATCTTAAGGATGAACTACATGCTTGATAAGCCTCACTTATCTGAAGAAAATACAAGAAAGAAAAAATGAAATCAGGTACCCCTTTGAGATCTAGAGTAAATATGTGAAAGGGAAGATCCAAGTGCATTGCTGTATTAAGTAATATGCATTAGAAAAGCAAATTAATTTTTCTTGGTGACTTTTCACATTCTCTGATTACTGGAGAAATATTCTGATAACAACATTAATTCTGATGGCAGTTGTAACTCATTTACACTGAGAAGCCCTTGTCAAAAGAATTTCAAAAGATGCATAAAATAAGCACAAACAGTTGAGGTGGATTCTTGCATAACTTTATTCTACAGTAGACTTCACAATTCAAGACATATTTTAAGCATTTTTTTTAGTTATGCATTATTTCTAAGATATACTGAAGCTTATCTGGCTTTAATCTTTATCTGATCATTTGCACATACACACACTATCACTCCATATGAATGATGAAAATTACAGTGGTGATTAAGTTGTTTCGGATAAACACTTAAGTATTATTTGCATAAATTCTGAGGACAAGTTCTGATGATTAAACTCTGAAGAAACTAGTCAGTACTTGTGTGAAGAAACACAAAAACAGTCATTCCTTTTTTTTGAGTATAAAAGCCATGTTCTGATGACCGTTAAAGTCTGATAATAGTCAAGTTATGATGCAAATCCTGATGCTTGCGTGGCATTATTTAATTTTTTGACTTATTTTTGGTATTTACTGTAATGGTTGTATTTCTCAGAAAAATAATTAAGTGAGATAAAAACAGTCATAATCATTTGTTAGTGGGTTGCGTGTTGGTTTTAGTATGTGCAGATGTGCAATAATTACTGCATATTTACCGTGCCCACTATTTATGTTTTAACTGATTACACGCTTCCAAGTGTAAAGCTGCCGGTTCTAAGTCACAAAAAGAGACATTTTCATGTACAGAGTATAAAAATCAGAGATAAAAAATTATACAATCTTTTACCCACTCTCTCTCTCTCTCTCTCTCTCTCTCTCTCTCTCTCTCTCTCTCTCTTTCTCTCTTATTTTCTTACTCTCTTATTTTCTAACGTTCCCTTATAGGCATTTTATCAAACACTTTGCAAAACACAAAATTTTCACTTGATTTTTCAACAGAAATGGCACCAAAGGATGTTATCTTTAATGGAGCTAAGTTTGTCCCAAACAACTACTCTGCTATCTTGAACTAGGATGAAGCTCCTTCAAAACTTCACTTTGTTCAGGATTTCTTAGCTCACAGTGAGATTGGGTATGCTCTGACTCAACCTCAAGCAATCTCTGCTAAACAAGTGTTGGAGTTCTGGAAGACTGGAATTTATGATGATAGAGGTGCAACTGGATCTCCAAGCATCATATTCTCATCAGGAGAAGATGAGTATTTGGTAACTGTTACTACAGTGAGGCAGGCTCTTCATCTGCCTGAAAACTGCACTTACAACTCAGCACCTGCAGAATCTGTTCTTCAGAACATGATGGCAAGCTTAGGATATGAGAAAATCTTGTCCAAGCTAGGACAATTGAAGAGGCCTTACATCAGGAGGGAATGAAGCTTCTTCTTTGATTGCATTACAAAGACTTTTGCTAACAAATGCTTCAATTTTGATGCCATTCCAATCATGAGTCAATAAATAGGGTATGCACTTCTTAATCAGACTCATTTTGATTATACACATGCTATGTTAGGCTATATTGGTGACAGAATGAAGGCAGATGCAAATGTAGTATATTTTGCTAGGTTCTGTCAATTAATTTATAGTTATTGTTGTTCTGATAAGCCACAAGTGTTCAGTGACCTAATGGAACCTTTTAAGTTACATAAAAGGGCATTTAATGACTTGTTATCTGCTGATAACAAGAAGGGTGTACTAAGACCTCTCAAATACCCCAATATGTCAAACAGTTCTTAGTCAACACTATCCCAGACACTTACACAACCATATTTCCTGATGTAGCACCATCACAACCATCCACTACTCAACAACTACAGTCTACCTCACAACCACCAACATCAACACCTATTGTCAGCACTTTACAGTCTAGACCCAAATCCAAAACCAAACCAACCTCTGGTACTTCTCAAAAGGTGCCAGTTGTAAAATCTGACACATCCTCTAGACCCAAAACCTCAAGAGCTAAATCTGTTCCTCAATCTTCACCAAGGAGAAAAAGAAGGCTGATTCTGAGAGATGAATCAGATGATGGAATAACAGGTCCAGGTTCCTGCATCAGAACCTGTGACAGAAGAAGCTGAAGAGTTAACTCTTCAGAAGGAGAAAACAGCTGAAGCTTCTGGAATTCAAAAAAGAAAGAGGTCTTCACATTCTGATACAGATCATGTCACCCCTCCATCTACAAAATCAAAATCAAGGAAGATAAGAGCAGGTGTGCATATTGCACAAATTCAATATGAGGCTGCTGAAGATGCTGAGGAAGGGGATCAGGAATCTCTGATCTCATCGAAACCTGTTGTGATTGAAGCCCTGCCAGCAGCTGAAGAAGTTCTGAATCTGAAATTCCTGAAGTCCACAGATCAGAACCTGTACAAGAATCTGTGATTTTTCCACCTCACTTTCCAATCAAAGCTACAGATGATGTTGAAGAACAAGAGACAAGTCCTGAAATAGATATTCATAATTTGAATATACCTTCTGTTCTCTATCTGGAAGCTCCACCAGCAAAACAACCAACACCTCCTGTTTTTCCAATTCTACAGGCTGAGATACCATCAACTCCAATTCTGGATATAGATGCTGAAGGGCAGAATTTAGATACAGCTGCATCTGCATCAGAATCTCCTTCAGTTACAATCAGAAGATGAGGAGATTCTAGCAAGTTCTGGAGAGTCAGCTTTAGTAAACAATCCAGTGCCTACAGGAAAGGAGGCTTTATTCCAGTTTGAGGAAGAGGCTCCAATTCCATGGGAGGAAACCTTTAGAGGGGCTGAGTGGATGCATAAATGGAATGATCCTGCTTTTATTCCCAGCCTACATGTTCTGTCAGAACATGTTTCAAAAGCTGATGAGTTACTGACAAGTTCTGACTTCAAGCATCAACTAAAGGTCACTGCTCTCAGTACAAGAACCCTACAAGGTCAACACTCCAAGACTCATGAAAAGGTTGATAAACTTCAGGAAACAGCTGATAAGCTAGCCATGATACAAGATCTAGACAGGAAGAGGTTTATCAGACCAATTCAAGAAAAAGTGGATGTTATTGAGCTTATTCAAGCCAAGCAGCAGGACCAACTGGATAAGGTATTACAAAATCAAGCTGCTCAACAGACTCAATTAAATGAGATCCAATCTTTAGTGGAACTCCTTCTTTCTCTACTCCTGAAAGATGATGCCAAAAAGGGGGATAAGGTAGTTAAGTCCAAATGCTCACCAAGCCAAACACTGAAGAAAAAGGATGATCATGGAGATGACCAGGGAAACTCTGATAAGAGTAGAGGTCACAGTCAAGGAAAGCACTTGAGTATGATTCCTTCTCAACAGACAAGTTCTCATCAGAGATTGTCTGGTTCTACTCAAAGGAGGAATAAGGAAGGAAAGAAGCCAACAGATCAGGATATTCCTTTGTTGATCACTGTTAGGTCACACAATACTATAGAAGGGGGTTGAATATAGTGTTTATACAATCAAATCGATTTAGACCACAAGTATGTAACAGTAATCAAGTTTATTCAATACAATAAGCTCTATTACAAAGTAGGTTAAACTACTCTCTCAGTGATGAACAATATCACTAAGAGCTGCTAGGTTACAATGAATAATGTTCTCGTTAACTTAACATATCTAGTGTAAACCTAAGCTGTGTTTATATAGTACACAGTTACAAGATATCTTCTAATTGATATGGAATATAATTCTGTCTCCTAAAATATATTAATCAGATATTATCTTCTAACAACCAGCCTTGCTTTATTTCTTGTAATTATGCCATCACTGTCAGTTTTATTTCTGAACACCCATTTTGTGCCAACAATTGATCTGCTTTTTGGTCTTGGCACTAGGGACCAGACTTTAGTTCTTTCAAATTGATTTAACTCTTCCTGTATTGCTTGCACCCAATCAGCATCTTGAAGAGCTTCTTCCACTTTCTTTGGTTCTGTCTGAGATAGAAAGGAATGATAGAGACATTCATTTATTGTTGTTGTTCTAGTTCTGACACCTGCTTCAGGATCTCCAATAATCAAGTCAGGTGTGTGTGATTTAGTCCACTTCCTTGCAGATGGAAGTTGATCTCTAGAACTGGATCCTCCCCCATAATCCATGTTGTCTGCATCAGCATTTTCTGATGCTCTCCCTGAAGTTATGCTCTCTGAGATTCCAGAATTTGATTTGGATTTTTCAGGAATTGAAGAATCAGAATTTCCAGAATTATCAGAATTTGGCTGATCAGAACTTGATGAATCAGAACTTGAAGAGCCAGTGACTGGTTCTGATGCTTCTTGAGAGTTATGAGATGTGGTATTATCATCAGCTTGCTCCCCCTGAACATGTGCATTTTCCCTTGGAGCAGTTACCACAGTTTCAATGACATCAGCATTTAACCCGTCAAAACTTACAGGATCAGAATTTAAGTTAGCAGAACTTACAGAATCAGAACTTACAACTTCATTTTCAAATCTCAGCTGATCATGATCATTGAAATCTTCAAGTCCAGTAATCTTTTTATCATCAAAAGATACATTGATAGATTCCATGACAACCCTTGTTCTTAAATTGTAGACTCTGAAGGCTTTTGTGGAAAATGGATATCCAACAAAAATTCCTTCATCAGCTTTTAGATCAAATTTTGACAGCTGTTCTGGATGAGTCTTAAGAACAAAACACTTGCATCTAAATACATGAAAATATTTCAGATTAGGCTTCTTTCTCTTCACCATCTCATATGGTGTTTTTCTATGCTTGTTTATGAGTGTAGCATTCAGTGTAAAACAAGCAGTCTGCACAGCTTCAGCCTAAAAATAGGTTGGTAGCTTTGCTTCATCAAGCATAGTTATTGCTGCTTCAATAAGAGTCATGTTCTTTCTTTCTACAACTCCATTCTGCTGTGGAGTTCCAGGTGCAGAAAATTCCTGCTTTATTCCTTGCTCTTTGCAGAACTCTTCCATTATTGAATTCTTGAACTCGGTGCCATTATCACTTCTTATAATTTTGATAGAATCTTTGACTAACTTATCCAGCTGTCTGACATGATCAGTTAGAGTAGATGCAGATTCATTCTTCTTGTGCAAGAAATACACCCAAGTGTATCTTGTAAACTCATCCACTATAACCATAGCATATTTCTTATTTGCAATAGACATGACATTTACTGGACCAAATAGATCAACATGCAGTAAGTGATAAGGCTCAGGAATTGAGGACTCAGTTTTGCTCTTGAATGAAGATTTTCTTTGTTTTGCCTTTTGACATGAATCACAAAGGCCATCAGGAGCAAATACTGATTTTGGTAGTCCTCTCACAAGATCTTTCTTTACTAACTCATTTATGTTGTTGAAATTTAAATGAGATAGTCTCTTGTGCCAAGCTTTCTTCAATTGATGCACTGCTTAACAGACAGATTGCAGAACAATCAAAACTTGTTGAAAGTCTGGCTTCATATATATTACCATGTCTGTACCCTTTCAGAACCACTTTGCCTGTAAAATTACTGATAACTTGACAGTGTTCTTCAAAGAAATCCACATGATAACCTCTGTCACATATTTGACTTACAATTAGCAAATTTTGTTTAAGTCCTAAGACAAGAGCTACTATTTCAATTATGACATTCCCTAGATTGATATTGCCATATCCCAAAGTCTTTCCCATATTGTCATCTCCTTAAGAAACTCCTGGGCCAGCTTTCTCAACAAAGTCTGATAGCAGGGCTTTATTTCCAGTCATATATCCTGAACATCCACTGTCCAGAACTATGATGTTTTTCCTGTTGCCCTGCAATCATAAAGACCACTATTGATTAGTTTTAAGGACCCATACTTGCTTGGATCCTTTGGACTTATTAAGTTTGTTAGCATTTGCAGCGAATTTACTTTCAGAGTTTAAGCCAACATTCTTTTTGTCAGACTTTATATCAGACTTTATATCATAATTTATATCAGAATTTATACTAGAAGGAATTACACTAACTTTCTTTAAAGAAGGTTTTATTTCATAATAGTCATAGTACAAACTATGATATTCCTTACAAGTATAAATAGAATGCCATAAACTACCACAATGAAAACCAGGATTTTGTGGTTTAAACCTAACAGACTGACTCTTAACTCCTGATCTAGGAGGTAAGGAGTTTATATCTTTATTTTTCCTGCAAAAGAAGCAAGATGGTTAGAGTTTCCATAATTATAGCATTTCTTTCTAGGAGCATTAGGAACATGCATATAATTGTTACTTTTATTTACACCTTCCTTTCCATTCCTATTTTTCCTAGCTTCCTTTACCTTGTTCACATTTTAATCTCTTTCAGCTTATACTTAAGCTGCTTCTTTGTCATTAAGCCAATATTTACTACAGTTTGTTTATCCTGTTTCAGTTTGTCAGAAGTTGATTTTTCTTTTACTTCTGATCTAGAGTCTTTCATCTTTTCAGAATCAGACAAAACAGTTTTTACAAAAAATTTAATAGGATTTATCTTTGGCTTTACAGTCTGTTTAATAGCTATTGGCTTAACTGGCAAAGATTCTTTTTTACTTTTATCATCTTCATAACCTAACCCCTCTTTCCAGTTTCCACTACTTTAGATATCATGCGTTGCTCTTCCTGAGTTAGTCCAAGTCCTGATTATCTCCTTTTCCTTTTCTAGTTCAGATTTAAGAGATTTATTCAATTTTAGCAGTTCATCTCTAATATACAAAGCCTCATCTCTTTCTTTCTGAGTTTGAAGGAGTATAACTAAATCTTTTTCTAAGTATTCATTTCTGTTTCTAAGAGCAAGACTTTCAGAAGTTAATCTTTCATTTATTAAAGTCTGATCTCTAAAACTAATGAACATGGTTTTAAGATATAATCTCAATTCAGTAATATCATCTGTATGAAAAGCAAGAGTTGAATGAGGTACCTTCAATTCAGCAGCATCAGAACTACTATCAACATTTGACATCAAAGCATAGTTCACCTCTTCTTCAGATTCTGAAGTGTCTGCCCAGTTTTTCTTCTTTGTGATAAGTGCCTGGCCTTTATCACCTTTTCCTTTCTTGCAATCAGGAGATATGTGGCCCCTTTTACCACAGTTGTAGCATTTGACATTTGACTGGTCTCCTCTGTCAGACTTTCCTTCTCTTCCTTCAGACTTTCTGAACCCTTTCTTTTCAGAACTTCCACCTTTCTTGGAAAACTTCTTGCCCTTTCTAAATTTCTTGTAAGCTATCTTAGTGATACCCTTTACCATAAGAGCACACAGTTGCATCATCTCTGCATCAACATTTACTTCAGATAAATTTTCAGATTCTGAATCATCATCATCAGAATATGATGACTCTGAATCAGACTTTATGATGAGAGCCTTTCCTTTACCCCTCTTTGAGACAACCACTTTAGGAGATTCCTCCTCAGCTTTAAGAGCAACTGTCTTTGATTTTCTTCCATGCCTTTTGCTCCTTTGATCCATCTCAAGTTCATGAGTCTTGAGCATACCATAAATTTCATCAAGAGTAGTTTCAGCAAGGTCATAGTTGTCTCTTATGGTAGTAGACTTCAAATCCCAATTTTCAGGAAGAGCTAAAAGGAATTTCAGATTTGAATCTTCAAGATCATATTCCTTGCCCACCAGTGACAGATCATTCAAGAGTTTGGCAAACCGGTCATATAAATCAGTTAATGATTCATCAATTTTTTGAATCAAGGTGCTCATACTCTTGTGTGAGTATAGTTTTCCTGTTCTTTTTGATTGCATCAGTTCCCTGGCATCTTGTCTCCAAAGCATCCCATATCTCCTTTGCAGTCTTGCATCCAATTACCCTGTTTGACATGACATTGTAAATTACACTATGCAGCAGATGCATTACCCTTGCATCATTGGCAATAGATGCGATATCTTCAGTTGTGTAATTACCTTTCTCCTTTGGTATCATCTTTGCTGGTTGATCAACAACTGCAACAGAAAACTTGGTAGGCTTATATGGTCCATCATTAATTCTATCAAGGTATTTTGGATCTGTGGCTTCCAGAAACATAGCCATCTTTACTTTCCATATAGGATACTCAGATGCTCTTAGTATGGGAACCCTAATACTCTTATATCGACTGTGGATTTGATTGTTTTGAGTATCTTGAGTTTTGGTGGGCTTAGTTGGAGTTTGTGTTTCTTCAGACATGATTGTAAACTAGATCTCACTGTTTGTATATCGATAGAGAGGCTCTGATACCACTTGTTAGGTCACACAACACTATAGAAGGGGGTTGAATATAGTGTTTATACAATCAAATCGATTTAGAACACAAGTATGTAACAGTAATCAAGTTTATTCAATATAATAAGCTCTGTTACAAAGTAGGTTAAACTACTCTCTCAGTGATGAATAATATCACTAAGAGCTTCTAGGTTACAATGAATAATGTTTTCGTTAACTTAACACATCTAGTGTAAACCTAAGCTGTGTTTATATAGTACACAGTTACAAGATATTTTCTAATTGATATGGAATATAATTATGTCTCCTAAAATATATCAATCATATATTATCTTCTACAAGTCTTCTAGCTGTCCAACTCTTTATGCATATCTTCTATTGTTTTATTCCAGATCCTCTCCTGTAAATTAGCCGCATTCCTTAACTGAAGTACCCGCACTTAAGTCCTGATATAAATCCTAATGGCCTTAAGTTCTGATATAAGTTCTGACTTCAGTAAATACTGATTTCCAGTAAGTCCTGATATTAAGTTCTGAAACTAAACACAACACATAGACATGACATCAGAAATATATCTAACAATCACAAATGCTGATACTTCAAATACTGATGATCAAGTTCTGACAACTACTTCTGATGTGATAGTCCAAGCTGAAAGCCAAGATTCACGGAAGTTTTTGCAGACTCTGAAATTCAAGGGAAAGAAAACAACATTCTTTTACAATGATCACAAAATTCAATCTGTTGATGAAGAATTGGCCAAAAGACTATTCCTTAAGGATAATCCAGGAGTGGATTTAGAGGAATTAAGAAAAGAAGAAGCTAAATTTGCTGCTGAGAAGAGCAAACCCAAGTCAAAAGCTTCTGATGCTAAAAAGCCACCAAGGCCAAAAGAAAAAGGGATTGTGATAAGAGAAAGATCTTCCACAGAGATTTCTAGATCAAGGACTAAATCTCAAACTACTACTGATCCCAAAGACAAGGGAAAAGGAAAAGTTGGGGAGACAGTCAAGAAACAGAATATGAAGATTCCTCAAATTATGATGGATCCTGTGTGCAAGATGGTTCAAGTCTTTAATGATACTGCTACTGAAGATGAAACAGTTGAAACTCTGAAGAAAAAAAGGATGACAGAAGAATCGAAGACAACCTCTGACATAGCTCAAGTTGTTCAGAGTGAAGAAGTTCAAAACTTAATAAATCCTAAAGATATTTCAGAACAGCAAGCTACAGATGAATCTGCAAATCCTGACCAATTCATCAAGACATCAACCTCTGACACTGTTCAAGTTGACATAGACAGCTTAACATTAGAAGACAAGAGGAAGCTGCTATGAAACAAGTCTATTCCAGTTCAGCCTAAGACTAATCAGATGTTGAATCAACTTGCAGTATTTGGGGTAAAAGCCAAAAAAGGTAGAGACACTTCTGGATTAGGTTCTGACAGAGAGAAATTCCAGACTGGGATAGAAGTTGATATTAGAGATCCATTCACATTGACTGACAAGCCATTTGAAGAGATTACACAGAAGCACCTTGACAAAGTGTTTTCTGCTCAAGTAATGATGGATAGTCATGATGATTATGAAGTAAAAGAGAAATTGATCTTATTTCTGATTGATGGCAGAACTTATAGATTATCTGAATCTGATGTGCTGAAGAAATCTTTCAAAGAGCTCCAATATATTCATTATCTACTGGAGGTAAATTCTAATGTTACCAGGAAATGGTCAGAATATATTCTGAAGACAATAAGAGATTTACTCAGAATTTCTGGTGCAAGAATGACAGAGTATACTCCAATGATGACTGAGGATGATGAAAGAGAAATTCCTATGAGGAAGAATTCTGCTAAGGTAGAAGTAATTCAGAAGGAAGATGCTTATGCTATAATGAAGATTCTACACATCCAAGGGTAATCAGACTTGGAGATGGACTTGAAAGAAATCCAATTTCTGCACTCAGAGCTGCCATATATCAGATTGGTGATACTGAAGATGAAGAACTGCAGCAAGTCAAAGCTCAGTTACTTGAAGTTAAAAGAAATACAGAGACCAAGCTGGTATCAGACTTTGTAAGGAATCATTATGGATTCAGGCTGATTCCGTGAATTTGGTAAAAGCTGCATGAACTGTAAGTTGTATTTAGTTGTGCATATAAACTCTCATTGTATTTGTACTTAAATGTTTTTGACATCATCAAATCTATGAAGTTGTATATTTTTATAATTTACAAGTTGGGGGAGATTGTTAGATATATTTGTGATGTCATGTCTAATCTGATTTGTTTAGTTTCAGAATTTACTATCAGAACTTAACTGGAAATCAGAACTTACTGAAGACAGGAAGTTATCAGAACTTAAGCCATCAGGACTTATATCAGAACTTAAGTGCGGATACACTTCAGGGATGAAAAGTGGCTGATTTACAAGAGAGGATCCGGATTAAACAAAAGAAGATATACTTGGAGAGTTGTACAGCTAAAGGACTACAATAGATAATCTCTGATTGATGTATTTTAGGAAAAAGAACATATCATATCAATTAGGAGATATCTTGTAACTGTGTAGTATATAAACACAGATTAGGGTTTACACTATCTATGTTATCATTCACGAGAATATTATTTATTATAACCCTAGCAGCTCTTAGTGATATCATACATCACTGAGAGAGTAGATTAAACCTACTGTAACAGAGTTTGATATATTGAATAAACTTGTTTTCTGTTACATACTTGTGTTGATAATTGAATTGATTGTAGATACTATATTCAACCCCCTTCTATAGTATCATTGAGGCCTAACAAACTTTAAATTGACAAGTTTAGCTTCATGATGTCATATTACAGCTCTTGTAAATGGTTCAATCAACTTGAAATTCTTGGCTTATACTAACCAAGACTTTTTATCTCCCATGGTATTAGAACCAGGTAAACCATCTATCTTTATACCTCCAGGAATAAAGGTCATTTTATCATTACAAATAAGATCATCAACTTTTCTCCATTTGTATTTGTCTTGATCTTTGGAAACACTTGAGCTTTCCTCTATGCTCTTTCATAAAACATCTTCATATATGTACTCCTACATATATTCCTTTCAGATCTTCTAAGCATGTTTCTGTATGCTTGATTTGCTTTGTCAACCGCAATTCTAATTTTTCCTTCCTGAGCCCTTTCTTCTATGTCAAACGCCATTTCTTCTTCCTTGAAGTTTTCAGCACTAACAACTTCAACATATGCAGAAAGAATCTGTAAATCCATCTGAAATAGAACTTCTTCTTCTTCTTCTTCTTCTTCTTCTTCTTCTTCTTCTTCTTCTTCTTCTTCTTCTTCTTCTTCTTCTTCTTCTTCTTCTTCTTCTTCTTCTTCTTCTTCTTCTTCTTCTTCTTCTTCTTCTTCTTCTTCTTCTTCTTCTTCTTCTTCTTCTTCTTCTTCTTCTTCTTCTTCTTCTTCTTCTTCTTCTTCTTCTTCTTCAGTTTTAACAGAATCATGAATAATTATCACTCTGTCAGTGTCGGGAACATAATTAGAACTTGTGTCGTTATTATCAGGAATTGAACTTGGAGTAACAAGAGCATCTTCTATATTCGATCAATCCTTAGATCCATCCTTGAAAACTTGAGTTTACTATGTAGTTTGATTTTGAATTCCAGATCTAGTTTGAATTATCACAACATTAGAGGTCTTCTTTGCTTGCTTATTGTAATATCCCATATTTTCAAATATTATTATTATAATTATTTGAAATTATTGTGTGATTTTTATGTGAATTTTTGGTGAATTATCTGATAATTGGAATTGATGTTTGAGTGTTTATACATGATATTAATTCAGTGTTTGAATTTTTATGTCCAGAATAAAATATAGATAATTGTGATATTTTTCTGGTAATTTTTGGACTGTTATATGATTTTATAATGATTTATGTATTTATTAATTATTTTCTGAATAATTACAAAACTATTTTATAAAGCCGGTAATCTTCCAACTTCAACCGTTTTTGCCTTATTCTCGAGAGACGGGATATTTTTACATTATTTTCCCATAGGGTGTTTTATAAGAAGCTCAGTTTTGATAATTATCTAAATCTGGTATAAAATTGTATCGTTTTTATAGTTACTTAGCGGCTAAGTAATCTATTTTTGGATCCGATATATAAGTGTAAATTCAGTATTAAATTCCAGAATGTTTCAAAAATCATGAAACTTATATTTTATTAGTATTTGAATATTTCAAAAATTTTAAAATTATTTCAGAAATTTTTCGGATTATATTTACCCGTATGTTTGTTCGTTAAATCGTAAAATGCGGATATGACGCGCGATTTATAAATGTTTTAAAAATTATGAAAATTTTATTTTATTAGTTTTTAAATATTCCGAGAATTTTAGAAATATTTCAGTTTCATAAAAATTATCGGACCGGGCCCCTATCGGGACGTCAAACCCCACAAAAATCAGATTTTTATTTTTATAAAATCGTGGGACTTTCAAATATATTATATTTTCATATTTTTGAAATATTCATAATTTTAGGAAATTTGGTATAAATTTCATATTTATTTGATTAAATATTATTCCCCGCTAATTATTAATTCTGGGCTAATTTTAATTATATTATATTGATTTTAGTTATAAAAAAAATAAAAAAATTCTAAAACTACCCGCACCCCTCCACTTATCCTGTTAGGCGCACAACCCCCCCCCATTTCTATTATCCACATCCTCTTCTCTGTCTCTCCCTTCTGTTATATATTTTTATTTATTTTTAATTTTCAAAAATTCATATCTTACAAACCGTTTATCCAAATTTCAATTGGTATATATATAAACGATCAGCGCTTCGATACCTACGCATAGCTATATATATTGCAAGGTTTTGAGAAGAAAATTTGCGGGGCATATTTCCGTTATATTTCCGTTTTAATTTATTTTCGGGACATTAAAAAGGAGTATGATGGTGGTGATTACTCCACATGGCATCACAACGTGTATATGTCTATGGCTATTAATTTCGGATTTTTCTGGAGATATTTTCCGGACATCACATATTCTCCTCGGGGTGACCACAATTTATTTTGGGTAAGGATTCCGAGTTTCTACTTTTATATTTTGGGTATATTATAGCATGTTAGTGTTTATATATTTATTTCATAATTTTTAGAAATTATTGGACAAGTCACTTTTGGTCCGAGTTTTGGTTCAGGTAGCCGTGTTATTTATTTCTGGAGTGTTTATACGCGTAAATATAAAGTATTGTGTTGATTGTCGTTGGTTGTGTCGATATGATATCGACTGGCCGTCCGAGAAATAGAGGAGGTGTTGTCCGATTTCCAGGAATATATTATTTTTAGTTCTGAAGATTATTGTTTTTATTATTATTCGAAAATAAATCCAAATTATTTAGTTAATGAATTTTAATTATTATTTAATTCGAGTTAATTATTTCTTATGATTTAAAATTTCCGAAAAATAGTTTTGAAGCTTTAAAATATTATTTTAAAATATTTTCCAGGCTCAATAATTCTTATAAAATTATTTTCGGGTGTTCGAGCCCTATTATTTAGTTATAAAATGATTCGAAGACCCGTTTTAATTCCGAAAAATGTTCAAAAATTCATAATAAATAAATCGTTCGTCCGTTTAATACGAAACGAACGCGTACAGACTCAGAAAAATATTCCGCTTTCAATAAAAATACTTTCGAGACCCGAATTCTTTTGTTTCGAAAGGTCGCTTATTTTACGAATCATTTTGAGTCGATTTTTGATCGATAAATCATATTTTTGACCCGATTTCCGTTTTAAACGTACTGAGTCGACCCTTCTGATGAACTGAGTCTTATGTGATATGAATTATGTGATATATGAGTTATGTGCTTATGTGCTATGTGAATTATGTGTATATGTCGATCAAGAGTCCTGTATTTGTCTATTATATTTATGTGTGGGCTATCGTATGGGTAGACGATAGGCTTTTGACGCGTAGTTCGTCGAGTGGTTATCGATTAGACAATTAAAGTTCTATATTTTAATTATAGATGCGGATCATTCGAGTTGATCAAGAAAAGATGTTGGATAAAGAGTGAGATGGAATGGAATTGGATAACTGGCTTCTAGCAATCGCAGGAGCAGCATATCAGTCAAGTGTTGAAAAGAAGGACAGTGATGTCTTAAGACAGAATGTCAGAATAGATGCGTGTTTGCGAGTGTGACTAACTGCTAAAAACCCAAAGGCAAATATCCCTATCATCACTTATTGTTCAAGTGATATTTATTTTGAATCTCATTATGCAAATATTGCTTTCCCTATTCTCAGTTTATAATAGATAAATGTTTTACATATCGCTGAATTAAAATGCTTATCATGCAAGTACCCTCTGCTACTCTATGTTCAGAATAGTTAAATGTTTTACTTATCAAATTACTGGATTTATAAATGTTTTGGATTTTGAGAAAGATGATGTTGTTTTGGTTTTATGCCCAAGTAAATGGGCGAATAAAAGTTTTTAAGGGTGTCGAGTATTATGACCCCTCTCAATAAAACGTTTTAAGATTGGATGGTTGCGTAAGAGGCCGCGGCGGCGGTCCAGCCGAGAGTTAGGTATTATACAGGATATAATACTAATAGGCCGATATGTGCCTTGGGTGCCCCATTTGTTTAGTTGGATATGCTTAGGCATACCGGTGTTGCTCCGCGGCTGATCACCGGCGGCAACACACCGTCGTCCGAGGATTCCAATCTAAATTATTATATTACTTTTGACATCTTACAAGGAATGAATTATATAGTATTTTGTTTTCGGATAAAAGATGAAATGTGGTTTTGATTCAGTTTCTTATTTTGAGAATACTTAGTTTGTTGTTAAATATCAAAGGTGGTATTAGTACAGATGATTGGTGTTGACTTTAGTATGGGATGTTGTGAGCATCAAAGTTCGTAGTGATATCTAATTTGATATGATAACAAAATAAGTATTAATTTCAAGAGTTCGGTTTTGAGTAAAGTTTACGATTCAATCCATAATCATTGTTTCATGTTAGAATTGTTTACGATATTTCTGTAAACACTGTTTTACGAGTTTTATTCTCGTCAAGATTCAAAGTATTGCTGAAGCATTTCACTCAAAAATATCAAAATGGTTTTCAATATAATTAAGGAATTAAATCTGGGATTCCTCAACTAAAATTTTATGATTCAACAACTATGATTTTAAATGTCCTGCTCTAATACAGATGTTGGTTTTATATCAAAATGACCCTATATATGTCATAATGATCTTGCTGAGCATTTCTTGCGCTCATACTTGCCTGTTTTTAAATTTAACCTCCAGTGAGGATTAGCTTGCGCTAGTTAGCTGCGTAATTCGAGGAAACAAAGAAGAAGCTTTTGGAAGGTGGTTGGTCCAGGGTTTGCGGACTAGTGTAAGTTCTTTTGTGTAAAGTTGTTTATATTATATTATACTATAATTGTGTATTTTATAGTGAGCCTAGTATACTTCTTTTCGAAGTTTTACTAGTGGGTTTAGTTTTGAGTTGGAATTTATTGAAAAGAGTTTTAAAAGGAAGTGAAGAATTTATTAATGGAATTTGGAATTCTTGTTTCTAGAACTGTAACCTTAAATGATCTTGGATTAGTTTGGGGTCATTTATGCTAAATATCTTCCGATGACATTTATTTATTGATTAAACATGTTGATTTAGATTGAGGTTTTATAGGACGACCAAATCCTCTGACCCCGGATTTGGGGGCGTTACACTTATCACCATAATCAGGATTGACATTTTTCCTCAAAACTGATTCAGGTTGACATTTTATCTTTGATACTATCTCCCCCTTTTTAGCATTTAGACTTTGTAGAAGAGAGAGAATAACATCCAATTTAGAATTTTTAGCATTCTGACCAGCTTCCAGAGCTGTCAGTTTTTCTGACATTTGATCTTGCTTAGCTTCCATGCTAAACATCCTCTTCATCAGGCCATTTTGCTTGTTTGTACCTATAATAGTCATAGAAAGGTCATCAAGCTCTTCTCTAAGATCAACATTATCTTTCTTTGACTAGTACTGTAGTGGTCTTGATAGAAGCTTTCATGTCAGGATTGGAAACCAAATGAATAGCATGATCAGTAATTGACTGTACTGCTTCCAAAAAAATCTTCTCACTTGGTAATCTCCAAGAATGATTTCATTCATGAGTTCTATGAGCATCAAGAGCAGGAGCATGAATAAATGATGAACCAAAAGTAGACAACTTAGATGCTTCTATTACAGCTTTTAGTGCAGCATCATCAGGATTATCATCATCATCAAAATCTCCAAACTCATCATCATCAGAAAATGTCTCAGGAACATCAGAAATAGGATCAGGAACTTTGCCTTTGAGGTTTAAATCAAGATTTGACTTCGAAGGCTTAGTTTCCTGTGATGAACCTGAAATAAGAGAACCAAAACCTAAATGTCTCTGTTCTTTTAAAATGACCTCATCACTTCTCACACATATATTACTTTCAATAGTAACATCTAGCTCACTTTTATCACTCAAATCTAACTCTCCTTTTGCCAGTACAGGAGCCTATCTCTCAATAATTCTATTTTTCTCTTGATATTTTCTCACAATCTCACTAGAAATACTCAACTTACTAGAAAACAAAGAAATTAGAGGTGGCAAAGAGGAGTGGTCTATAGTCATATAAATACAGGTATCCCAATTAATAGTTCTATTTAAAATCATTCTAGCAGATAAATGAGATATAGACAGAATTATACCTTGAGTGTCAGAAACCATTGGTATTGTTTTGAGTGGTTGTACCAAGATAACTTCAGTGTTGTCCTTAGAAGTAATCGGGACATCAGAATGTGTAGAATCAGGTACAGCTTCATCAGGAATTGACCTTGAGTCAGTAATTTGCTGCTTGTCAGGAATTGATCCCATGTTAGGATTTGATACTAAGTCTGTGTTAGTCCCTAACAATACAACAAGAATTACAGAAGGGGGGTTGAATGTAATTCTGGGAACTTTTTAAGATTTAAAAATAATGTTCTAACTCAATATATATATATAAGTGTTTTGATTTGTAAAGTGCGGAATAAGGAGTTAAGTAAATCAAACACAAAGTAATAAAAACACAAGTCTTTAAAACTTTCTGGTGGATTTGAAAGTATCCACCAGAGATATGTATATATATCGATTTGAGAACTCTGTGAGGCTCAAATTGGCTTACAACTGCTTTACAAGTGAACAAACAAACTACAGAGAAATTTTTAACAGTTACAGCTTTTTCTATTTCTCTTCTAAATGTGTTTGCTTAGTTATTTGTTCTACTAGCTACACTTGGTTTACATATCACCAAGTTTACATGGTAATAAGACAAGATAATAAAATAGAACATATCTAGTCTAACTCCATGCTGCTTCACTACTATTTTCCAGCATATTTGAATATCTTTTTAATTGCATGGAAATGGTAATGCTTCTTGTTCTTGAATTTCTGCTAAACAGGCTATCACATTCCTTTTGCAAACACCCGACGCATGTGACTGTATTGTCACTGTTAACTGATGTTTGAATATGATCATCCGTCGGGTAGCTTTGTCAAGCATCCGTCGGGTAGCTTTGTTGATCATCCATCGGGTAGCTTTACTGATCATCCGTTGGGTAGCTATGTTGATCATTCGCCGGGTAGCTATTTATCACTTGAATATATTTTATTTATACAGAATTTCAAGACATTACATATTTACAATTAATCCACCTATTCTGCATATCCACTAGTAGTCAACATGACTTATAAACTACTACAGAATCTACATAATATGTTTGCAGAAATGTGCTAAAATCTTATTTGGTACATAACCTACTCACTCGATGGATGTCAAATCATCATCCGTCGGGACTATATTGAATCATTCATCGGGACTATATTTGATCATCCGTCTAGTGCTAAAAAATTCACTAAGTTAAATCTACTAAGGTGTTTTGTTAATCTAATCATCAAGTTCACAACATATTCCCAACAATCTCCCCCAATTTATGCCTACTAGAATTGTAGCCATAAATTAAGAGAAACTTGATAATAACAAAATACCCTAAAAATACAGATTTAAAAGGTAGTATATAAAACTGAAAACTGCTTCATTATTTACTGAAAAATGGACAAGATAAAGTGTACAAAGACTTGCTCACAATCATTTTCAAGGTGCTCCTCTAGTCTGAGCAGATAAATCTATTTCCTTGATGGTCTGAATTTCTTCCCAAGCTTCCTGTTGTTTTCTTCTATCTGATTTTGGAGCTGTCTGTGGAATTCAAGTTCATCAGCTTCTAAGAGATCTAGCATTTCTTGCATTTCCAGTAGAGTCTCATTGCTAGAGATGCTCAACTGGTCCTCTAATCTGAAGAATCTTCTTACTCCTTTATTATCTATGAATTCCATCAGCCAGGGCCTTAGATGCACTCTACTCCCTACGTAAGGAATAGTTAAAGTTTTTGGGAGTGCATCTTTAGCTCTAATACTCCTCAGTTCTTCAATCTTCTTTAGAACTAGTCTTTTAGCAGTCACATTGAATCCAAAGTTCTTCTTGAAGGATGAATAGACCTTTATCAGTATAGATTGGCTTTCTTGAAGAATCTTGTGAAGTGGCCATGTGATATCTTTTCATCCCTTATACCTGAATACTAGCTTTTCAGGTAGATTTCTATAAGCATCAATCCCTCTAACTTCTTCCAGTTCATCCAGGTAGAGGTTTAGGTCAGATAATTCCTTGATATCACAGATGTACATGATATCTCCCTTGTTGACTTTGGTTTGAGCTTTGGTTAGGGACTTGGATCTGAGAGTTGAAGGCTTCACTTTCTTAATTGCTCTAACCTTTGTTTTCTTTGGCTTCTTGAATAGAGGAATGTTTAAAGCGGGAATTGGTAGACTATCCCAGTCTATTGGCTCATCCTTTGGAATGATAGGTTCACCATGAAAGTTCTTGAATGGATCTATCTTGAATTCCTCATGTGCCACCGAGGGCATTGATGTCTGAGATGTAGTAGTAGATTGTTTAGGAATGTAGTCTTCCAATTCCTCATCACTGAAATCCAATTTTCTTTTATCTTGAAGCTTGTATCTGAATTTTCTTTTCTATTGAGGTGCATTTTGCATTTTCTGATCTTTAGATTCAGTAATTTCAGATGGTTATTCAGGAATCTCTTTTGTGGTCTTCACAGCTTGAAGCTTAGCCAAGATAGCAGCTTGCTTCTTTTCTTGCCTTAACCTTTCTTTCTATTTTCTTTTTGCTTCTACAAACTGAGGGTGTCCATCCACCACACAGATTTCTTTACCATTTCTGAAAACCATGGCAATTCTCCTTTTCAGTACTGAATCTGCTGGATCTTTGTAAAATGCTATTGACCTTGACAACAGCTTCTTCTCATCTGGCCTAGGTGTCTCATACACTGTATCCAAAGGATTCTTGTCTGAAAACTTTGAGTAGTTCACTTTTGGCTTCATGATCAGATTTGCCTTTGGAGATATGATGCAGGATGTTTGGCCTCTTTCCAGATAATTCATGCTCATTTTATTCACACAAATTTTCTTGACTTGGGAGTGATGAATGACTATTTTTTCTGGATTCTGCATTGGATCAAATTTCTTTTGAATATTTTCATCAATTTTCTTCCAGTTTATTGGACTCAATTGCTTCTTCTCAGCTGCTTTCAAATTGGCTGTTGCTTCATTGATCAGATCAATGCTATCTTTAGCAGGTGGCTTTGTGAAAGCAATTGCTGGCACAATTGCTTTACTTACTTAAATATTGAGCACTTTTTGCTCCCCATCACTCCTTGAACTCTCTTGAATGATTGGGACATTTGAGCTTTCTTTCAGCCCCTTTTTATTATCAGCAAGTTGAGTTGAGGAAGAGGTCTGTGCAGGCACTAGCTTCTGAAGCAAGTCTATTTGCTGTGCTTGATATAGATGAATTGCTGTTAGAGAAGCTTCCTTAGAAATCATCCTTTTATCCAGAGAATCCATCTTGGTAGCAAGATCAAAGTTTTTCTTTAGCTGTCTTTTAATGTCCATCATTGTTGTTTCTGGAAGTCTAGCCTCAAATATGTCAGAAATGTCCTTCTTGAGTTGATCAAACTCATTTTTGATGGAAGTGACATCTTGACTATGTTGATAGCCTTGGATTTATTGTAATTGGAGAGAAGCAAGATGTGCTTGCAGAAGCTTCTTGGTGCTAGAATTTGTTGATGATTGAAGAGCAGACTATGTATGACTGATGAGTTGGATGAGGGTGGTCTTGAAATGATGTTCATCACATTTCTTGGAGAATGCCCATGATGGCATGCCTGATCTGGAACTAGGGCATACTTCTCCCCTATGTCCAATGGCTCTCCTTCACTATCATCACCCTCATCTCTAAAGAATTCTTCTGAACCACCAGTCTCATAATCAATGTCACCAGTATTAGAGGGCATGGTTGTGATTGCATTTTTTTCTCTTTGCATAGACTGTGTGGTGTGCACCAAATTCAGCATCCTTTCTGCATTGTCATTTCCCTGTCCAGCTAGAAGTTGATATGGTAGAACAGGATGAGTAAATGTCTCAGCATCCAAGGAGGTGGAATCTATGACAACTTGACTTTGCTGAGATAGTCCCTCCCTGTCTACATCCTGGACATTCATTAACTCACTTGCAATGACCTCCACCCTTATTACTCATGTACCTGCATTTCTCTCATTATCTCTCTTTTCTTGTATCAAGGGCTCCCCTTGGCTTCCCACCCTCACACCCTCACCTTCACCATCTAAGGTAGGACTCCTCTCACTCACTTTTGCCAGTCCTAAAGAAATGGACTGCATAAATTCACTCTTTTTCTCTCCTTTTTCCTCGGAGCAACCCAGACTCTCACTCAGATCACTACCTTCCCTCAATCATAAAAGTGATTGTACAATTACTAAGTCATCTGCACTTGTGACTATTGTTGAGCCTTGAAGTTGTAGAGACTCCCGACGGATGAGAAATATCCATCGGGGTAGTAATTTGACTATCCAACGGATGAATGCTGTTAGGCACATCCGTCGGGATACAATCACTACTCGACAGATGAACAATATCCATCGAGTGAGTAGAAATGAATGAGTTTGGAGTGGAGACTATTATAGACTCTGTACAGATTGATGAAAACTTTGGCACAGATGTCTTAATAGTCTCAGAAAGAAATGGCAAGTGAGCCAACAAATCATCTAGAAGATGATGCTCACTTGCATGGATTTTTGGCTTCTCCAACATAGTTAAAGATGGAGAATTTGGTTGAGATGTATGAATCATATCTACATCTAGTGAGTGTGTGGGAGAATTCGGTGTTTGAGGTATTTTATCTTGTACAGATTTTGGCTGTGACTCCATATTTGTTGGAGCCACATCAATATGAATTTGAGATGGTGCAGTGACTGGGCCTTTAGCTTCAGTTTGCACTGTGTGTGTGCCCTGTGCATCCCCAAGGGTTTTAGATTTCTTCTTTCTAGTGTAAGTTTGTGGTGAACTTGTGTCCCTGCCTCTTTTGTTTTGTGCTCTTGGCTGGGAGCTTGTTTCAATTATTACATCCTTTTGGGAGGATGAAACTAGAATTGAGCTTATATCCTTATTAACAACCATAGTTTGTTGGGAAACTGTGGTGTGGCTAGGTTTAGGTACACTCTGCTCACCATCCTTGTTCTTAGGGATTCTTTGATTTTCACCCTGTTCCTCATCTTTCTTACCCACCTTCACACTCCCCTCTTTTTGTTTAGTAGATTTTGCAACTGCTATCTTTTGAGAGACACCAGAGGGGGATTTATTTATTTTTGTTTTTGAAACTTTTGATTTGGTAGCTTGGGTAGGCATCTGTTGGATCAAAGACATAGATGCCATTGCTACACTAGAAGGCAAAGAAATGTGTGAGGTTGGAAGAGTGGAGACAGTAGAAATTACCTCACTTACCTGAGGTCCCTCCATTATTGGAAAATAGAAGAGGGGCACCTCTTTGTGGTGGTCTGCTCTATTAAGCGCTACAATAATTCTTCTTTCTTGAACCCAACAATTCAGCTTGTTGGTTGGGTTCTCAATCACAATATCCTCAATGAGATGGTTAGCAAGCATCATGAAAAATCTTGCATAATACACACTCTTACCCCTCTTATTAAGATCCCCTAACTTATACCCTAACTTAAATAACACCAAATCACTGAAATTGAAATATTTATCAGTAACTAGCATATAGAGCATGTTAAGCATATAGATGTTAACAGAATCACTGAAATTGAAATATTTATCAGTAACTAGCATATAGAGCATGTTAAGCATATAAATATTTACCAAAAAACACTTTAGTTACCACATCACATAGATAATTCCATTCTTTCATAAGACCCAACCTTCTAATTTCACTTAATTTAGAGGTAGTGAGTGCATAGCCCATGGAATTTAGCATGTTAACTATGTCAGTGTCTGTGTGTGGAGTAGTAACAGTATTATCAGGAATCCTAAAGCATGCTTTGACAATATCACTATTAACACAAAACTGCTTACCTTTAAGAGTGAAAGTGATGGTTTTGTCAGTTGAGTTGTAGACTGCAGTTGTCCATATCTCCTCTACAACCTCACAGTAGATAGTGGGAGATTCCAGCATAGCATAGTTGAGATTACAGCCTTTCACAAAATCCATCATTTTGTGATAATTTCCAGACTGTTGAATTTCCTTGTTCACTAGAGCTGTGAAGTTGTTCTTCTCATTGATGAATCCAGTTTGAGACATGATTTTGACGACTGGTGCCATTGTTAGAGATTGAAATTTGCAGAGAGAGAGAATGATTGCTTTTGAGGAAGAAAGAAGTTAGAGCAGATGAACTGAGAGAGATAAAAGAAAAGAAATGAAAATGAATTTTGCTTTTATACTCTCTTGAAAAATAAACTGACAAAAGTAATAAAGAACCAATCAAAATAGCCCAAAATAGCCATTTAAATTAAAATAAACCGTAAAAATTCTATCAATCATCCGTCAAAATATATTTACATACTGTAAGTAACTCGATGGATGATGTCTAGAAAATTAACGGCTAGGATTTGGACAACTCGACGGATGAGGATAAATCTATTTATCCTTCAGGTTTTTAAAATATTCCAGAAAGGTAATTGAATTTTAGATATTCTATACCGACGGATGATCAGACTCGATGGATACTGATCATCCATCGGGATGTAAATTTTGACTTAGCCAAAATTTCATCCAAAGCAGAAAAATCAATTAAATTTCTGGATGCATTGCAACTTGCAAAAATATCTGAAATAATTCAAGAATAATTAAGCATACCTAACTCACTTACCAACCTTGAAAAGGTGGATTCATCCAGTGCTTTGGTAAATATATCTGCAAGCTGCTTTTCACTTGGAACAAAATGAAGTTCGACAGTACCATTCATTACATGCTCCCTAATGAAATGGTACTTGATATCTATGTGCTTTGTCCTTGAATGTTGTACTGGATTTTCAGTAATGGCAATTGCATTTGTGTTATCACAGAAAATAGGAATTTTTTCCACTTGCAGACCATAGTCTAGAAATTGGTTTTTCATCCATAAAATCTGTGCACAGCAACTGCCAGCATCAATATATTCAGCTTCTGCTGTAGAAGTAGAAACTAAATTTTGCTTTTTACTGAACCAGGACACTAGCTTGTTTCCTAGAAATTGACAGGTTCCTGTTATACTTTTTCTATCAATTCTACAACCTGCATAATCTGCATCTGAATAACCAGTTAGATCAAAACCAAAATCTCTAGGGTACCAAATGCCAAGTTTTGGTGTACCTTTGAAATATCTGAAAATTCTCTTAATAGCAATTAAGTGAGATTCTCTAGGATCAGCTTGAAATCTAGCACAGAGACATGTAGAAAACATTATATCTGGCCTACTAGCTGTTAAGTATAGAATTAAGCCAACCATGCCTCTATAACTTGAAATATCCACAGACTTTTCAGTAGTGTTTAATTCAAGTTTAGTTGCAGTGGTCATGGGAGTTTTTGCAGATGTGCAATCCATTAGTTCAAACTTCTTTAAAAGATCATAAATGTATTTAGTTTGATTAATGAATATTCCATCACTAACTTGCTTAACTTGAAAACCAAGAAAGTAAGTTAGTTCTCCCATCATGCTCATTTCATACTTACTTTGCATCAATGTGGCAAACTTTTTGCAAACTTTTTCATCTGTAGAGCCAAATATAATATCATCTACATAAATTTGAACAAGTATGCTAGAGCCATTAACATATCTAAAGAATAAAGTTTTGTCTACAATACCTCTAGTGAAGTAATTCTCTAAAAGAAACTTTGACAAAGTGTCATACCAGGCTCTAGGTGCTTGCTTCAATCCATAAAGTGCTTTCAAAAGATAATATACATGATCAGGTAGATTTGGATCTTCAAAACCAGGAGGCTGACTGACATAGACTTCCTCCTCCAAATCCCCATTCAGAAAGGCACTTTTGACATCCATTTGATAGACTTTGAAATTGGTATGAGCTGCATAGGCTAGGAAGATTATGATGGCTTCTAGTCTTGCAACAGGAGCAAATGTTTTATCAAAATCAATCCCCTCTTGTTGACAATAGCCTTTAAAAACCATTCTAGCTTTGTTCCTTATAACTATGCCATTTTCATCCATCTTATTTCTGAATACCCATTTGGTGTCAATTGAGTTCTTTCTTCTAGGCTTCGGTACCAGCTTCCATACATTGTTCCTTTCAAATTGGTTTAGCTTTTCCTGCATAGCTAAAATCCAATCAGGATCCAACAGAGCTTCTTCTACCTTCTTTGGTTCTTCCTTAGAAAGGAATCTGCTATACATACATTCTTCTTGATTTGCTTTCCTTGTTTGAACTCTAGAAGATGCATCACCAATAATTAGCTCATAGGGGTGATCTCTTGTCCATTTTCTCTGTTGAGGTAGATTTGCTCTAGATGAAGAGGCCCCATTGTTGTCTTGATGTGTGACTGAGTTTTGATTATGAGAAACTCCCCCTGAGTTTGTGAATCTTTGATTTGAGCAAGGGGAACTTTCTGTGGGTGATCAACTTTGACTTTCAGCTTCTCTTAATGACCTGACAGATGACACACTTGGTGTCCCGACGGATGAGGCTGATTGTCTCCCGACAGATAAGGCAGATTGTCTCCAGAGGGATGAAGCATTCTGTAACTCAACAGATTTTGAATTATGAGCTTCATCAGTAGTAGATTTTTCTGCATTATCCTTAGTTGTAGTTTCTTGATCACTTTCATCATCACTGTCATCACTAACCATCTCCACATTATCAAATTTGAGGCTCTCATGGAAATCTCCATCTTGTAGTCCTTCAATCTTTTTGTCATCAAACACAACATGTATTGATTCCACAATAATGTTGGTTCTTAGATTGTAGAATCTATATGCTTTTACCACAGCATATCCAACAAAAATTCCTTCATCTGCTTTAACATCAAACTTCACATGTTGATCAGTTTGATTCTTCAAGATGTAACATTTGCAGCCAAAGACATGAAGAAAATTTAGAGTTGGTTTTCTGTTCTTGAACAGTTGGTAGGGAGTCATGCACTTTGCTTGATTAACCAAAGAAATATTCTTAGTGTAGCAGGCAGTATTTACAGCTTCAGCCCAAAAATATGTTGGTAACTTTGATTCTTCAAGCATTGTCCTTGCAGCTTGAATAAATGATCTGTTCTTCTTTCCACTACTTCATTTTATTGTGGAGTTCTTGTTGCAGAAAACTCATGCATAATCCTAATTTCTTCACAAAATGATCTCATCACAGAATTCTTGAACTCAGTTCCATTGTCACTCCTGATTCTTCTTACCTTGAAATCAGGATGACTGTTGACTTGCCTTATGTGATTGATGATGATTTCACTAGCTTCATCTTTAGGCTTTAGGAAATATGTCCAAGAGAACTTTGAGAAATCATCCATAATTACTAGGCAAAATCTTTTCCTTGAAATGGACAACACATTGACTGGTTCAAACAAATCCATGTGTAGCAATTGCAAAGGTTCTTCAATTGTTGAATCAAGCTTCTTTCTGAATGATACTTTGATTTGCTTTCCTTTTTGGCAAGCATCACACAGTCCATCTTTTGTAAACTCCACTTGAGGGATACCTCTAACCAATTCTTTCTTGACAATATCATTCATGGTCTTGAAGTTTAGATGGGACAGCTTCTTGTGCCATAGCCAACTTTCATCTTGACTTGCCTTACTGAGAAGGCAAGTGACAAATTCTGCATTTGATGAGTTGAAGGCAGCTAAATACACATTCCCTTTTCTCACTCCAGTGAGAATCACATTATTGTTCTTTTTGTTTGTTATAACACATGCTACTGAATTGAATGTTACTGAGTTGCCCTTATCACAAAGTTGGCTGATGCTCAACAAATTGTGCTTGAGACCATCCACTAGAGCAACTTCTTCAATAATGACATTATCTTTTGAAATCAAGCCATGTCCCATATTAAAACCCTTGTTGTCATCTCCAAAAGTAATACTAGGGCCAGCTCTTTCCTTGAACTCAGTGAGCAGGGTAGAATCTCCAGTCATGTGCCTTGAGCAACCACTATCCAGATACCAAATATTCTTTCTATTTCCCTGCACACATAAAAATCAAGTTGATTTTGGTACCCAAGTTTCCTTGGGTCCTTCCTTGTTAGCTTTCTTCTTTGGTTTCTTAGACTTAATCACATCTGATTCATCCTTGATCATTTGAGATGGGCCTTTGAAACCAGTCATTTGAGCAGAATTATTATGCATAATTTGATTAACTGGAAAAGGCATGTTATTTACAAACATATTATTCCAGTAGGGCATGCTAAATGGCATTTGAGGAATAATAAATGCAGAATAATAAGGATTAGGTGCAAATGGCATAGCAATAAATTGTGCATTCATATTCTGAGCAGACATAGCATTCATAGGCATGGCAGACATGGCATTCATGTTGGGAAAAGAAGGAGGTACAGTCATGGAGGTGGGCATGGCAATTTTGCAATTAACAGACAAATGATTAACACTACCACACTTAACACAGATTTTTCTAGGTGCATATTTATCAGGTGTGTAGTTGTTATGCTTGTTAATTCCTACTTTTCCATTTCTATTGTTCTTCTTTTTAGCATCTATTTTAACCTCAATCTTTTAAAATCTGTCATTCAATTGCTTGATGGACAGATGACCAACATTGACCTTCTTTTCCTTCCTAACTTGACTTGATTTTTCTGGAACAAAATTCTTGGTGACAGATCCATATTTCTCATTCAGCTTGGCTAGCTTGGCTTTGCTCACTGGTTTGCTTATAGCCGACAGATGTGGCTCTCTTTCACTCGATGGATAATCATTTTGATTACCCGACAAATGATCCTCATCATCCGTCGAGTCCACATCTGTAGACTGTCCTTCAATCAAATTGGATTCCATCATTTCCTTGCTTTTCTTCCAGGCTGCATCACATAAGGACTCAATTCCTTGAACTTTAGTGATTTGAGCATGGACATCTCTGGATGATTTCCATGCCTTGATCACTTCTTGTTCACGATCAAGCTGCTTCTTCAAAAAAAATTCTTTATTAAAGGACTCAGTTAATTCCTCGTTAGCAATCTTACACTCAATTCTTAAATTCTCAAATTCAATGAACTGAGACTCTAGCACATTGTTCCTCTCACTTCAAAACAAATTGTTTTCTTTAATTTTAGCATTTTCTTTGGTGAGAGACTTATGAGTAACACGCAAGTAATATAATTCTGTGGACATATCATTAATACATCATTACACTCATCTTTAGTTAAATGTGCTAGGTTAGTGGTGATTAACTGATTACTTGAAGAATTTGTTTCTGTCTAATCAGACTTGGCCATCAGGGCTAGGTTGACATAGCTTGTTTCTTCATCTTCATCTAGTCCAGTAGCTGCCCAGTCATTTTCTTGGGTTATGAAAGCCCTTTCCTTTTGCTTGAGCAACTCAAAGTACTTCTGTTTATAATCAACAGGCTCAAACTTTTTCTTGGAATCTGAATTTTTGCATTCATTTGCAAAATGACCAGCTAAGCCACATTTGAAACATTTGAATTTTGATTTATCCACCCTGTTTCTATTTGGCTTAGTAGCTCCAAAGTTCTTTTTGAACTTGAGCTTGGAAAACCTTATGGATAAGAATGTTAAGTGTTCATCAATATCATCCATGTCATCTTGACTCAATTGATCTTTATTTTCAGCTATCAACCCTTTGCCCTTGCTTTCACAGACCTTTGATGTAGACTTAACAACTTCTATCTTCACTTCTTTCTCTTTCTCCAACTCAGCAACTAGTGCAATGGACCCTCCTTTCTTCCTTCCTTTCTCCATTCTCTAATCTCGCTCTATTTCAAGCTCATAAGTCTTCAGAATGTCATACAGTCTCTCTAGGGTAAACTCCTTGTATTCTTGTGAATTTCTCAAAGAGACTGTCATTGGTTTCCATTCCTTTGGAAGAGATTTAAGGAACTTGAGGTTAGAGTCTTCAGTTTGATATACTCTTCCATGCAGCTTCAGTTTGATATACTCTTCCATGCAGCTTCAGAGCATTTAGTAGCTTTTAAAATCTACTAAAGATATCAGTGAGAGACTCACTTTCTTCACAGTGGAAATGCTCATATTGCTGAATCAGTAACTACATCTTATTTTCTCTTACTTGTTCAGTACCATCACAGATTATTTGAATTGTGTCCCAAACTTCCTTGGCTGTTTTACAGTTAATGATGTTATCAAACATATCACCAACTCCATTGAATAAAATATTCATAGCCTTCTTGTCTTTACTGACTTGTTCAATATCAGGGTCTGACCATTCATGCCTTGGTTTGGGAACAAATGGCTCATTTCCAGTTGCAGTTCTCATTGGTACATGAGGACCTTTCTCTATGCAATCCACATAGGCCTCATCTTGAGAAAGAAGATGAAGATGCATTTTCACCTTCCAGTGGTGATAATTGTCTTTGTCTAAAAAAGGAATTTTGACTCCAACATCCTTCTTGTTCATCTTGCTATTTGTTTTGATCTTTACACTCTTTGTACTTCAAGAGCTTGCTCTGATACCAATTATTAGTCCCTAACAATACAATAAGAATTACAGAAGGGGGGTTGAATGTAATTCTGGGAACTTTTTAAGATTTAAAAATAATGTTCTAACTCAATATATATATATATAAGTGTTTTGATTTGCAAAGTGCGGAATAAGGAGTTAAGTAAATCAAACACAAAGTAATAAAAACACAAGTCTTTAAAACTTTCTGGTGGATTTGAAAGTATCCACCAGAGATATGTATATATATCGATTTGAGAACTCTGTGAGGCTCAAATTGGCTCACAGCTGCTTTACAAGTGAACAAACAAACTACAGAAAAATTCTTAACAGTTACAGCTTTTTCTATTTCTCTTCTAAATGTGTTTGCTTAGTTATTTGTTCTACTAGCTATACTTGGTTTATATATCACCAAGTTTACATGGTAATAAGACAAGATAATAAAACAGAACATATCTAGTCTAACTTCATGCTGCTTCACTACTCTTTTCCAGCATCTTTGAATATCTTTTTAATTGTAGGGAAATGGTAATGCTTCTTGTTCTCGAATTCCTGCTAAACAGGCTGCCACATTCCTTTTGCGAACACCCGACGCATGTGACTATGTTGTCACTATCAACTGATGTTTGAATATGATCATCCGCCGGGTAGCTTTGTTAAGCATCTGTCGGGTAGCTTTGTCAAGCATCCGTCGGGTAGCTTTGTGGATCATCCATCGGGTAGCTTTATTGATCATCCGTCGGGTAGCTATGTTGATCATCTGTCGGGTAGCTATTTGTCACTTGACTCCATTTCATTTATACATAATTACAAGACATTTAATATTTACAATACATCCACCTATTCTGCATATCCACTAGTAGTCAACATGACTTATAAAATACTACATAATCTACATAATATGTTTGCATAAATGTGCTACAATCTTATTTGGTACATAAGCTACTCACTCGATGGATGTCAAATCATCATCCTTCGGGACTATATCGAATCATCCGTCGAGACTATATTTGATCATCCGTCGAGTGCTACAAAATTCACTAAGTTTAATCTACTAAGGTATTTTGTTAATCTAATCTTCAAGTTCAATACATATTCCCAACAGTCTGCAATAGTACTTTGAACTACTGGTTCTTGTGGGACTTGAGGTGTAAAAGCTTCTTCAATCCTTTGAACTAAAGGTTCTTATGCGGTTCCCTCAAAGATGGGATCATTGATAACAACATCCAATTTAGCAATGTACTTCTGATGAGCTTCCTTTTCTTGTACTATCTTCTGAAGATCAGCATTCACAACAATATGACTCCCTTGAGCAGTGTCAGGAATAGTCTGCTGAATTTCAGTGCTTGCACCCACACTTTGAGCAGGTGGTTCTTGTGTAGCGGGGGCATGAACAGTTGCATCTTCACATTGAGAAGATGGTTCTTGTGTACTGTGCCCCTTCTGTGAATATTGCTGCTTGGACTGCTTTCTGACATATACCGTGTTTATTCAGCCTTTCTTTAGTTTTATCACAATTTGACTGTGCGAGATCATAAACTGATGAAAACTTGTCAGGATTTGTAGTTTCCTGACCAAGAGCAACTTGAGCTAATACTTCCAAACCAGCTTTTTGTTGCTTAGCCTGATGTTTGTCAGCTACTTTAACTAGTCTTCTTTTCTTTTGCACATGACTAGCTTCTACAATTTCAGCTCTTGCTTCCTCTGTCTAGCACCAGTAATCTCCACTGGTCTAACATGCAATTTAAAAACAATTGGGCCATCACTATCAGTATCAGTATCTGATGGCTCATTTACTAGCTTAACACAAGTTGTAGTCTTCATTTTCTTTCCACCTACACTCTCCTTGATGCTTGTTGGTGATACATTTTTCTTCCTTTCTCCACCTTGTTTCTCCAGTATTTTAGGTGAGAGTGAATCAATCTTTGAACCTGATTATCTCTGAGACACATCAGTCCTAGCTATTGGTTTTGATTTTGCAACTGATTTATTTTGAGAAGATTCAGAGGTGTTATGGTGTTTAGATTTGGAAGTTCTAAGAAATACACTTGGGTCAAGAATATGATTGGATGTGTCCTGTTCCATACTATCAGGATTTTGAAAATTGTACTTGTGGGGCATTTTGTTAGACAAAAACACCCACAATTCCCTTGATTATTTAGAATCCTTCTGATTTTATTAACTTAGATATGAAAATTCATCAACAATTTTTTTAAAAACAAAATTTCAAGTACTAATTAGATTTCACAATTTCAATGAAAGAATCGTAATATGAGATTAAGTGTGGACCTTTCATCGAGTGTCACTGTATCATCTGGTTGCTTCTTGAGATCTTGTGCTATAACTGTTCTTCATTTGTCAAAAATAGCTCGAGTGGAAATTAGTTTCACACATGCATTATTAAAATATTCATTATTCACACATGCATTGTAGAAAAGAATAGGAACATTCATAATGAAAACAATGTAATTTTCACTAATATATTTGAATCATTACACATAAAAGAAAAGAAAGAAAACAACATAAAGAACCCTAACAATTAAACGCTAGAGGATCCTTCATAGCTTCTTCTTCTCTTCCTTGATTCTATTCATCGCCCGACGATGGTATATCCTCGACATGAAGACTGCAAGAGAAATAATGTTCTCTTGCTGCTCCAGGGCTACACGGTGTCATTGCTCCGCCTCTTCATCTCTCCAATCCTCTTCCAGTTGAGTCTCCAGTGTGAAAAACTGGAGCTCTAACTGATTAGCTCAAATTAGGGCATCAAATACTGACCTAGGTATGTCAGTAGGATGGTAGACCTGACAGTCTACCTGGACACAAAGTCCAAAGGGGTTGAAGTAAAGGCGCCCCTCAATCAGGTTGTGAACAAGAACAAAAGCTCCGTTATTACGGCTGTAGAATTGAACTTGATCCATGTGTTTGATGAGTAAAAAGATTTAGGGTTGAAGAGATACTGAAGAGTTGTGTTTAGCAGGGAGTGAATTATTTGTGAGATGAGTTGCATGATTATATAGAGGAGACGCGAGGAACTGAAGAGACTCTATTGATAATCGTGTAATAATGAGGACAACGTGCATAATATTTCGCGTATCTATGCAAGTAAAAGTAAAGTCTCTTTATTTACTACTATTCCCAAGTTTAAAAGGACACTAATGACAAATTTATCATGATTACTCTCTAGAGAATAAAACAAAATTGCATTAATTAAAATCATGAAAGAAGTAATGTTACCATCATTTTTAGAAAAAATCAAGTCTTGTCCATCATGATCTGAGATGATATTTGCAATCCACTTTGAAAATCCAAGTAATTTCAATCATGATTCCCCCCCCTTAGTATTTACATTGATGAACTTAGTAGCAAAATCAAAAATCTCATCATCATTAATCAATTTATCAAAAATTGACAAATCATCAGTATTTAAAATCCACCATTAGTTCCATGTGAAACTCCTCCTGTCTCAGTGCTAGTTCCTGATTGAATTGGTTGATATTGCTCCCCCTCAACCTGTGCATTGTCATAACTGAACTCTAGATCATCATGATTTTCCTCTTTTCCTAAATTAAGCTTTTTGTCTGCAGTTACAACCTCTTCACGGGTGTCTTCTTTTCCAACTTTATCTACTGATGCCTTGTTTACCAAACAAGTTTCAGGACCATCAATTTGCTTAAAGTTTGGCTTCATAGATGTTTCCATGTGTAACAGCCCGCACTTCCGGACTATTAATTCTAAATCGAAACTAAAAAAAATATAATTATCAATCCAAAATTCTATTATAAAGGTACTATTACGAAAGCGCAGCTAAAAGCGGAAGTCCAAAAGTCAATCTAGTCCAATCATAAGTCCTCGAACTCCAATGATATCCAACTCGAACTCTTAGGCAAAACCTGAAATATTAAAAGAATGAGCTGCGAAGCCCAACAAGCAACTACCATTTGACGGCTCAAAATAATTATTTATGTCTTTTTCGAAACACAGTTTAAACATGTTTGACACATAACACATATCACACAAAATCACACATATATTCGATAACAAGGTGAACAAAATGCACACGATATAATCAATAACCATAATCAATATGAAGCACATGACACATTTTATAATCCACATAATCAAAATTCTTAATCAATCAATAAATCTTAATAACAAATTCTTATCCTTAGTCCCACAGTCCTAAATCACACCTTATGCCACACTTTGCCAGTGATCGGCATCTTATACTTTATGCCACACTTTCCAAGTGACCGGGTTCTAATTCTTATTCGATGGGGAGATAGTTCACGTCCCTCATCAAGTGAAACCGAAGCTTGAAAAGGTATCGATGTATTCCGAAAAATGCACAAACTATTTCTAAGTTCTAAGTATCACACTATCCAGTGATCGGAATCTTATTCTTATATATGACTAAGACTGGGGATTTCTTTGAATTTGTTTCTTATCAATCACATATCAATATCATACTTACGATTATCAAAATAAATATTCGAGCATATGAACCAAACAATATAAGATATGTTACACAACAAAAACGGAGCAACAAATAGTTACTTACAAAAAATGTAGGAAAACAAATAATACAGAGCAGCGGAAAGTTATTTGCCTCAATCACGCAAACAGATAATTGATACTAGAATACATAATCAATCCTTAGCAACCCATCAAAACGAAACATCTATAATTTCGATCTTCTCCACGATTCCAATTCTGATCAGATACTTATTTAGCCTTTTTGACCCTCTAAACGACGGTTTCTTAAAAAACACGAAACACGAAATTTGAAGAGAACGAAAATACCTTTCCAAAAAGTCCAGAATCATCAAATTCTGACTTACGATACATTTTTTATGAATTTTACAAGATTGCTGATTTATGAGTAAAAGAGCCCTACGAATTTTAATACAAAAGACGAGGAACACGAATATGGCATATTTATAACGATATAAAACCCTATATCTTAACCTACAAGTTATCCATATTAGAATATGATCCAAATTTTAGGCCCATTAGTCTAATTCAAATTTTAAATCCTAATCTTAATCAAATTTTAATCATTTTTTATTCTATTATTTTATTATTAATCTCATTCTAAAAATTACGGGATATTATACCATGTATGTAAGCTTTGAAAACAATATTCGTTCTGATCCTATGAACTACTTCACAGTGAGTATCATAGAACACAACATAGAAACCTTTGTCAGTAATTTGACTGATGCTCAACAGATTGTGCTTCAGTCCATCTACCAGAGCTACATTTGAGATGATGACATTTCCAATGATTATATTGCCATATCCTAGTATTTTTCCTACATTTCCATCACCATAGGAAACCATTGGGCCAGCCTTCTCCTCATCTTCCGACAACATGGATTTAGTTCCAGTCATATTTGCAGAAAAACCATTATCCAGTACAAGCACATTCTTCTTGTTTCCCTGAAATCAGAAGTAGGGAAATCAGTTAGCATTTTTAAGAACCCATACTTGTTGGATCCTTTTGGACATCTTATGTATTTTTACAGCAGAATATTTCCTGTCAGGAATTGATCCATCAGGAATTGCTCCATCAGGATTTGTCTTGATAGTTTTAATTTTAACTCTATAAGATGTATGCACATTCAGTTTAGTAATTCTATTTAAAACAATAATTTTATTGAACTTAGATAAAGGATCATAATTGTTGTGATACAGACTATGATAATCTTTATAAGTGTAAATAGAATTCCAAATGCTACCACAATGAAAACAAGGGTTCTGTGGTTTGTAAAGTACTGATCTACCACTAATCTTATACTCAGGAATTTAAGACAATTTCTTTTTAGGCTTCCTGCAATCAATAGCAATAAGATTAGTATTACCACAGTTAAAACAAGCTTTTCTAGGAGCATCAGGAATGTAATTACAGTTGCTTGCCTTATTTATTCCTTGTTTACCATTTCTACCTCTCTTAGACCTAGATTTGTGAGTCCTAGTAGTTACCTCGCAAATTTTCTTGTCTAACTAATTTTTAGAAAGAAGTCATATATTCTTGCTTTTCTTCTCTTTAATTTTAGGCTCTTCTTTTCTTTTTTATTAGAAACTCTAGGTTCAACTATCTTCTTATCACGATTCTTAAAGGTAGAACCAACTTCATAAACAGACTTCACTCCATTTTCATCAGTTCTCACAAACTTAACAGGAGTAGTGTTATTAATAGCCCTATTGATATTCCAATTAGTAAATTTAGTATAACCTAGACATTCTTTCCAATTCTTATCACTAATGAAACTATGAACTTTTCTACCTGAAGTCATCCATTTTTTAAATACCTCTCTTTCCTTCTCAAGAACTTCCTCAAGTCTGACATATTTGATGTTTATCTGAGTTTCATTATGTTAGGCCCTTTAATATGCTTTTTCATTTTCATTCATGCATATTAACTCGGATTCTAAGAAATCATTTCTTTCCCTAAGCTTTTTATTTTCAGCAATTAAACTGTCATATTCAATAGTCTTACTTTTAAAAGTGACATGTAGAGAGTATAAGAAAGTTTTCAATTTAGACAGATTATTTGGATCAATAGGGAATACAACTGAAGGCACCTTATCAGTTCCTGAAGCATCCTCTCCATGAGTTGTCATGAGTGCATAACATTCATCAACAGTGTTAGTTCCTAATGATTCCATCCATTCTTTGTTGGAGTTTGTTGTGACCAAAGCTTTTCCAGTTGACTTGGGGCACTCAGTAGTCAGATGTCCCCTTTCATTGCAGTTGTAACAAGTCACCTTGGTTTTGTCAAACTTCCTTCCCTTGGTGTATTGTCCTTCATTCTTTCTGAACTTGCCTTTGCCATCTCCAGAATACTTTCTATTAAAACCACCTTTCCTTTGTGCTTTTGTAAACCTCATATTTCTAAAGCCTTTCACTAGCATTGCAGCCATCTCAACAACTTGAGGATCATCAAATTTAATCTCAGAATCCTTGTCAGTATCTGTGTCAGGATCTGATAAATCATCAGTATTTGACTCTTCCACTATGTTCCTTCTTCTTGACCTCTCACTCATCTTTTCCTTGCCTTTATGAGTCTCAACATTTAGAGCCACAACCTTCATCTTCCGACTTTGTTGGATCTCCAAGTCATGGGTTTTCAGCATCCCATAAATTTCATCCAGTGTCAGTAAATTAAGATCATATTGATGTCTGATTATTGAGGTTTGAGCATCCCAATCTTCTGAAAGAGCTCTCAGAAACTTGGTGTTTGAGTCTTCTCTATCATACTCTTTTCCAACCAATGATAGATCATTCAGCAGTGTCAGAAATCTATCATAGATGTCAGTAATTGACTCATCAGCCTTGGCATCAGATTGCTCATATTCTTGCACAAGAACAACTCTTCTATTCTTTTTTATTGCCATTGCACCTTGACACTGTATCTCCAAAGCATCCCATATGTCTTTTACAGTCTTGCAGGCAATCACCTTGTTGGACATCATATTGTCCAAACTATTATGCAGAAAATTCCTGACTTTCGTATCCTTAAGCATCGATGCCTTCTCAGGATCTGAACACTTTGATTTTTCTTTCCTGATATAGTGCTCAGGAACATCTGGGGTCATAGCCACAGTTTCCATAGGGTATGGAGGTCCTGTTTTGATGATATCACCATATGCATCATCAATAGCTTCCAGGAATATCAACATCTTTACTCTCCATGTAGAGTAATCAGCTTTCTTCAGGATGAGAATTTTCATGCTTTCATACTTACTTCCAGACATCTTGACCTTTTCAAATTAACAGTTAATTTGACTGCTTTGATATCATTTGTTGCCCAGTAAAGTAATTATTTAAGAGCTGCTAGGTTGTAGAATACTCGAGTTGTGCGTGCATCACTAAGTGATAATCTATTCTGTGTTTATATACTACACAGCTACAATCAATCTCTATCAATTACAAGATATATTATAGTATAACTCTTCTACTTTCTATATATATCTAAATCAACTACGATCCTATCAATCAGCACATTCTGATTTATCTCGCAGCTCTGACTTGTCACTCAAGTCATATTCAACGGATAATCTGATCAACGGATGTATGTTAGAGTGTCAACGGATATTCATATGTAAGTATCAACGGATGACTGAATAGAGTGTCAACGGATGATAATGAAGCTTTCAACAGATAATCATATCCTGACGGTTGATCATATCCTGGTCGTCAGACATATCCTGATTCTTGACATAGCCAATTCCCAACAAAAAATATAACAGTATTACATCACATGATATAAACCCTAAATTAAATCAAACACTGAGTATATGGCTATTTTTTGTCTTGATCAAAGGGGTTAATTTACAGTCTTGGCATTGACTTGAAAATATTGTGCTGAAATACAACAAACCAAGATGAATAAAGATCAGTCTCATATGAAGATGTACGACCTAATTATTTCGAATGGGCAGAACATAGTTATAGGGCACATATCTTTTGAGATTAACTCATCTATTATATTTTAGTGGGCCATTTAAATTAAAATCCCATAAGTAAACCAGAAATAACAAATCCATTATAAAAACTGATAAGTTAAAATCACCAAATTTAATATTTTAATGGCAGTTAACATCATAATATCCACATATTAATAATGAGTTATATTATTCCAATTAGTTATGATGATAAAACTTCCAAATAACAGGTTTACCTATAGTACTATTTATTATTATACATTTCAAAAACACGGCATAAACAAGCATAAAGCGATTAAAAACAAAAACAAAATAACATAAGATCTAAAAAAATTTGAACATACAAATATTACATCATAAATCTGTTCATACATACACACTATATTGCACGGAAACGGGTCCAGGAACATATACGGCTATGGGTGCAGGTACATGAAATGACAATTTTAAAATTACAGGGTACGGGGCCGACAAGTAATATATTAATAAAATATCAAAATTTTTATATAAATAGGATAGATGCAACATTCTCAAATATTAACATCATCAGAGATTAGCAGAGGACCTTTTCCACATGTAGCCATAAAATTGATTAGAGGCTTTCTTGTTAGAACCCTTCAACCGTCACTCACGATTGTCAATCCTTTCTGTGGATAACTTGCTTTAATAGGTTTTAATAATCTTTCAACCTCCACTTCCACTTAGAGAAGTGTTATATTTGTATATATAAAAAGAGTGTGTATATAACTCATTAAAAGCATATGATAGTAGGCGTCCTCGTGCAACATAGCATACACATATAAACAGTAACGGAGGCAGAATCGATTTTTATAGGGGGCCGAATTTACATTACAATTTTAAAAATAAAAATTAATTTTAATTTTTAATTGTAAAAAATTAAAATAAATATAAATTTAACTCATGATTAGTAGAATAATGTTAAAAAGGCGTTTATATTTTTGACATACATAGGACCATGCCAATAGTTTGAAAAAAAAAGAAAAGAAAAAAAGTATGAAAAACAAGGGAAAAAAGAAGAAGAAAGGTATGGAATAAAGAAAAGAAAACAAAAAAAGAAGGGCTGGACATGGGTTGAATCCTGATTTGTAGGGAAGAAATCAAGGAAACCAACCATCTAAGCTGGTGAACTAACAATGCAAGATTGTATACTACTAATTTATATTGGGAATTCTAGAGGGGGCCAGGGTACCCCTGGACCCCCTGTCTCCGTCTCTGCATATAAACAAAAATCTTTTTAAAAACATATAACATAAGAACACAAAATCTAGAAAAATGCAGACAAACAAATCAACAAACAAACAAATGAACACATATAAACTGGAAATATCGATATAAAACTCAAGTACAAAATACAGACCAGTTAAAGATCCAAGATTATCAATCAACAAACAAATCAATCACTAATTTTAAAAGTCTACAAAAAGCAGCTTAAAGAGTACAAGATCAAAGGCCAAGATTAACTGACAAAGCAAAGTCACAGACATGCACGATTTGCAAAGATACACTAAGCCATAAATAGAAAGTTTTAGTTAACGTAAAGTAGGGTTTAGTACATGCTATTGCATGCTGTGTAAAACCTGTGTTTACTGTTCAATAAAGTAAATACCGGATGCTTTGTTTCAGAAGTAACATATAGATCTAGAAAATCTTGTAACTCTCTCAAGAAAAAAGCTGAGTTCTTTATCAACAAAGAACCCAGAAATTTATAGCAAGACATACTTGATTTTAATATAAAATTAAGTGAGTTTTGAAGATAGTGTGTTCATGTGCATGTTTTATTATTTCTGTTAAAACACTTTATCACTACAAATTAGACTACTTAGTTCACCACATCCATAATAGTTCAAAAAGCTTAAAAATAATCCAAAACACATTCACCCCCCCCCTCTGTGTTGTATTCATTACCTAACTGTAATTAAAGGCCCAAACCCATCATACTTTCCCTATATACGGGGCTCCTCTCTTGTATTTGAGATACCTAAAATTCTGTAATTTAGGAGTACGGAATAGATTTATTATCAAACATTTTTTTGTCATTTTTATTTGATTCAGCACCGTATTTTATTTTACGACGTTTCTTTCTTCTCGGCTTTGTTTATTTTTCGTGGTTGCCACTTGATAACAGAAGTGTACTACTTTACTGCCTTTAGTTTTTAATTGTTTTAGTTTTTTGCACGCACACGCCAGCCTTCCCTTGGTTTTTAGTTTAGTAAATTATATATTTTAACTTGTTTTATATTTTTTAGGTGCTTATTTTGTGTCTTGTTTATTTAAGGATCATGCAGCTAATTTTCTTACCTAGGATGAAGATGAAGTTAATTTAACTATTATTGATATCTCCTTGTTCATATTACTTGATGATTCTCATAATTTTTTGGCACTTAATTGTTCAATTAACAAAGTAATTTTGATATATTATTGTTATCGAATTTATCTTTTTAGCCTATGCTTGCTCCATGAAATTTTGATGGGTTATTGTTAGCTTGTCTCGTTAATTGATTTATGTTATTTGTGAAGGAAGGATAATTGATTTAGGGTGAGTTGATATTAATTATATAGATTAACGGATTCAGATTCCTATATTTTACATATTATTTGTTATTTGCTAATTAGGTTAAACAAATCTTATCACAAATATTTTTGTCTAGTTCGCCTGATTTGAATTGTTAGAGTTTTGAAATTTTCATAGTCTCTGTGGATCGACTTATATTTTATACAAATAACCACTATGCACTTGTAGTAGTTTTACACATAAGGTTTTTGTTGTCGGGGACTATTGGTAATTTTCTCTTCTTGATATTTAATTGTTCTGATTAGTTTCTTGTTTTCTCTTTGTTTTTTAAGGAATAGTGAAACGGAGGAAAGTTTGGACAAGAAGATCGCTAGAAGGCTTTATCGTGTCTTTTAAAATTTTTGAAAGCGCTTTTCGGTATTCTGTATCACCTTTCTCTATTTTTTCTTTTTCTCACTTTCATTATTGAAAAAAAAAATTAAAAATTAAATATTGGAAAACCCCAAAAAAAAGTTAGTAAATTATTAACAACAAATTTGTTGCATCATCCATTCTCTCACACAGGATCACATCATTAAGATTTTTTTGTATTTATTGCATTAAATCTAATAAAATTGTGGTGATTGCGGGAGGAAAGAGGTACGTACAATTTAGAGTAATTCACGTACTGTAGTACATTCATAAGTGTTTATTTTCCCGCAAATAACTAATTCCTTCATCTTGCATTCACCTACCTTAATAAAATCATGTAGACATGGCCCCTAGGATATCGCGCTCAACTAGTAAGAGAATATAAGAGTGAACAAATCTTTGAGTATTCTTGTGTTCGTGTCTAGGCAAACATGAAGCTTACCAGGCCATTTGAATTGGTGACTTAGAAAGGTGGGTAGCCTCTTGGAAATGCTTCCCCCCCCCCGAGAACGAGTAAAAGATAGGTATGAGGGCATTTGATAGGTCCATTAATAACATATTTTTTTAATACCTATTTTATGTTCATTTTCGTAACTTTATTAATAAATAAATTATTTTACTTCATTTTGTAGGAAAATAAATAAGATAAACAAGGAAGGAGGTGGACCATCCTTGAAGTCAAAGAAATAAGATAAAAAATTGAGTACTTGTTGGAGAAGAAAAAAATAAGTAAATAATTTTAGAATCAGAATCAAAGGCCGAAATCCATCATATTTTTCCTATATATATGGACATCCTTTCTTGTATTTAAGATACCCAGAATTCTGTAATTTAGGAGTAGAGAATAAATTTATTTGTCAAACAGTTTTTATCACTTTTATCTGATATTTTGGCACCGTATATAACAAGTTACAATATATAATTTACCAAACCAAAAATCAAGGGAAGGCTGGCACGTGCATGCAAAAAACTAAAACAATTAAAGGCATTAAAGTAGTATACTCCTGAAATCAAGTGGAAACCATGAAAAATAAACAAAGCCGAGAAGAAAGAAACGCAAGTAATATGTTAATTTATTTTTTCTAATTATATCGGTGTTATTAATGAAAAAGTTGTTTTATTATTTAATATAATAATTTGAGCTTAATAAAGTGTACCTACTATTGATGGAGGAATTTGGGAGCAACAAAGTCTAAGGTTCGTAGCCGAAAACAAGATCTGTTACGGTGGTTGTTCGTCGGAAACGTGAACAGTAATTGTTGGATTTGATGAATAGTGTTCGTTGGAAAGTATGAACAGTGTTTGGTGGTGATGATTATTGGTGGCTGAGAATGCATAGGGTTAGTGGTGACTCCTTTGCGCTCTCGCTTCTGACCCCTTGCAATTTGTCTACGTATCCCTATTTATAGGGAATCAAGCCAACGTATTTCTTGGGGAACAAGAAACCTAATAGGATTAGATCTCTTGTCCCGAGGCCTAGTAGGAAACCTACCGAAAACTGTCTTCTACTAGTTTTAGGAATGTCCGCCGATGAGGCCCAACCACAAAGGCCCAAGGCTCGTCCACGGCTTCGAGGCTTCACGGATAAGGAATCTCCCTGGCCAAGGATAACCCTCCGCTACCAGCTGTTTCTCTAATCCGTGGACGCAGGTATAGACGTGGTTCACCCCAGATGTTGGACGTATCCTTGTCCCCCAGATAAGGAGCCCTTACCAGATTGCAGGCCAAGTGATCCCAAACTTTTGGGTGCAAAGTGCCGGATACTCCGAAGTCTCCGAACGAGGACACCCGTTGACTACAGAGACAGAGCTCCCAAAGCACACGCCAGAATTTACCCCACATCCCCAATGAGGACACCCATTGACTACAGGAGGGGGCCTTTTGTCCAGGCATACCCCTGGAGGTCTTTGACCACGGAAACTGCCTTCCTATAGATGCACTACAGGAAGGAGTTCTTTAACAGAGTACCTGCAACAAATATGTTAGTAATAATAATCTTCATCTCCCTCGAATCCTCTTGAGAACCCATCCAGATATTAATGCTAAAATCCCATCCAAGTCATTCTTATTACTTAGGGCGCGCCCTAAGTTTTTCCAGAGGTAAAGGGGGTCAATCCTTTAATGAATTTCCCAACATTTTCCTTCCAATTAACAAGGTGCGCCTCCCCCATCCGGTGAGGGCGCACCTTCAATATCTACTTGTGCACTTTTTCCATCAATCATTCGTAACATAGGGCGCGTGCGCTCCTACTTTACTTCCATAAAGGAAGTTCATCTTATCTGTTCCTTAATTCTAGGTATTTATATCTCAATTTTGACTATTTTATTCATTCTTTACCTAAATAATGTTTATACCAATTTTCGGGCATAACACCTACATATGTATTATGTTTGTGTTATATGAATGTACTACACTGTTAGCCGCATGATGAGTTATTATAACTAGTTTTGTTATACACAAATTTATTAAATCAAACACGAGTTATGAACTTACAATTTATTAACTCCCGAGCCTAACTAGTACATGCTAGTGTAAAACTATATTCATATAGTAGTATGTATTGCATCAGTGTGCATGTTTATACTTGATATAAGATTACAATATTTACCAGTAGGGATATACATAAGTTTTTTTCTTAACTGTATTAAATTAATATGGATTTTAGATTCATGTGAAGAAATCTAGTTGCTACTTATTAACGGGTTCTTGATCATCTCTACATTGATTTATTAGCCGTTACTTATATACGAATTTCTGGACTCTCTGTCTCTTCTTATATTTAAAGTAATTGGAACAAGCTCCTTATCATGTTCTCTCTTCATTTTAAATATTGAATACTTGTTAAATATATTATTACATCAATTTTATAAATTGGCACTCTTTCGTGCTCTCTATATTATCTTACTCAGATTTTTTACTCAATTTTTAGCTATAGTCTATATAGTTGGTTTATATAAATTGGAGAACTTATTAGCTTTATTTTCACACATTTTAGTATTTTCGTTTTGAACATTTAAAACATCGAAATATATCAGGATTTTCAGTTGTTTTCAATTTCGGGTTATAATAATTTATATATTTTGCTTAATTATTCCTCTTTTAGTTAATGGTCATAAAATACAGGCTGTTATCAAAAGGATCATAATATATACTTTTTATTAATAAGCGAAATAATGTATAATTTGGTGGTAAAAGTACCAAAATACTAAATTTTGGTAATTACCTAATACACTACAACAAATCAGGGCTTTTACGACGGCCCACTTACGACGGTTTTTTTTGCGCGCCTAACTTACGACGGTAAAATCTTGTCGTCGTAATTATTTACGACGGAAACCATATTGTTGTGCATATGTTGTGTACTTGATGATTTCATAAACAAAATATCTAAGTAGATTTTACTTGGTGAAATTATGTAGCACTCGACGGATAAGAATTATAGTCCCGACGGATAACTCATTATAGTCCCGACGGATGATTAACTTATTATCCATCGAGTGAGTAGCTTATGTAATAATAAGTTTGTAGCACAGTTATGTATGCACCTTTGTATAGAATCTGTAGTAGCATATAAGTCATGTTGACTTTAACTAGATATGCATAATAGGTTGATTAATTGTACATAATTGATGTCTTGTAATTCTGCATAAATGATATAGAGTCAAGTGCCAAAATAGCTACCGACGGATGTTTAACAAAGCCATCGACGGATGATCAAATGACTATCAACGGATGTTTAATATAGCAGTCGACGGATGATCGATTAAATCATCAACGGATGTTCTGAAAGTCGATGGATGATCATATGAAGAATTCAAACAGCAGTTGAACAGTGAAAGCTGACACACAACCGTCGAGATGTATACAAACACACTGTGGAAGCCCATTAACTGGGTAATAGAGGACGAAAAACAGCAAAGCTTAAAACTGTTAGATTTTATATTTGTTTAGTCTTTTTGACTTTGTAATCTTGGTATTATATAAACCAAGAGAGTAGCAAATAGAAAAATAACTGAGATATCTGAAAAACACAAAAAATAGAGAAATATTTGTAAGCAGAATCTTTAGCATTTCCTGTATTCTCAGTAGTTCCATTTGTAAGCAGCTGTGAGCATTTCTGCACACAGAGTCCTCTCGATATATTATATATATATCTGGTGGAATTGTTTAAATCCACCAGAAAGTTTTTAAAGACTCTTGTTTTTAATTACTTATATTTTGATTCAATTAAGTTTACATTCCGCATTGTGCTAATCAAAACAAATATATCTATAATTGAGTTGAACATTTTTATTTCAAGAAAAAGGTTCAAGAATTCCATTCAACCCCCCTTCTGTAATTCTTGCTATAATTGTTAAGGGACTAACAATTGGTATCAGAGCAAGCTCTTAATCTACAAAGAGTTTAAAGATCAAAACAATTCAGCAAGGATGAACAAGAAAGATGTTGGAGTCAAGATTCCTTTTCTTGATAAAGATAATTACCATCATTGGAAGGTAAAAATGCATCTTCATATGCTTTCTCAAGATGAGGCCTATGTGGACTGCATAGAAAGAGGCCCTCATGTTCCAATGAGAGCTGCAACAGGAAACGAGCCATCTGTTCCAAAGCCAAGGCATGAATGGTCTGATCCTGACATTGAACAAGTCAGGAAAGATAAAAAGGCCATGAACATTCTATTCAATGGTGTTGATGCAGATATGTTTGATAACATAATCAACTGCAAAACTGCCAAGGAAGTTTGGGACACAATACAGATAATTTGTGATGGCACTGAGCAAGTAAGAGAAAATAAAATGCAGCTCCTGATTCAGCAATATGAGCACTTTCACAATGAAGAAAGTGACTCACTCACTGACATTTTTAGTAGATTCCAAAAACTACTAAATGTTCTTAAGTTGCATGAAAGAGTCTATCAGACTAAAGACTCCAATCTGAAATTTCTCAGATCTCTTCCAAAGGAATGGAAACCAATGACAGTCTCATTGAGAAACTCACAAGATTATAAGGAGTTTACTTTGGAGAGACTGTATGGCATTCTTAAGACCTATGAGCTTGAGATAGAGCAGGATGAAAGAATGGAGAGAGGAAAGAAGAAAGGAGGATCCATTGCACTAGTTGCTGATCTGGAAAAGGAGAAGGAAGTGAAGATGGAGGCTGTAGAATCAACTTCAAAGGTCTGTGAGAATAAGGGTAAGGGGCTAGCTGCAGAAAGTGAAGATTCATTGAGTCAAGATGACATAGAGGACATTGATGAGCACCTAGCATTTCTTTCAAGAAGATTTGCCAAGCTCAAGTTCAAGAAGAACTTTGGAGCAGCCAAGCCAAATAGAAACATGGTGGATAAGTCAAAATTCAAATATTTCAAATGTGGCTTGGCAGGGCATTTTGCAAATGAGTGTAGAAAGTCAGATTCCAGTAAGAAAAGGTTTGAGTCTGTGGATTATAAGCAAAAATACTTTGATCTACTCAAACAGAAGGAAAGGGATTTTATTACACAAGAGAATGACTGGGCAGCTGATGGTTTGGATGAAGATGAAGATGTCAGCTATGTCAATCTAGCCCTAATGGCCAAGTCTGATGAAACAGAGACAAGTTCCTCAAGCAATCAGGTAATCACTACAAACCTTGCACATTTATCTAAAGCTGAGTGTAATGATACAATAAATGACATGTCTACAGAATTGTATCATTTGCGTGTTACACTTAAGTCTCTCACTAAAGAAAATGCTAAAATCAAAGAAAACAACTTGTTTTTAAATGAGAGGAATAATGTGCTTGAGTCTCAGTTTGTTGAGTTTGAGAAACTAAAAATTGAGTGTTAGATTGCCAAGGAGGAATTAACTGAGTCCTTGAAAAAGGAAGAAATTTTGAAGAAGCAGCTCGAGCGTGAACAAGAGGTGATTAAAGCATGGAAAACATCCAGGGATGTTCATGCTCAAATCACTAAAGTTCAAGGAATTGAGTCTATTTGTAATGAAGCCTGGAAAAAGAATAAAGAGAAACTAGAACCTATTTTGGTAGATGGGTTGCTGACAGATGTAGACTCGACGGATGATGAGGACTATCCGTCGGATAACAAAAAATGTTATCCGTCGAATGATAAAAATCCTCATCCGTCGGCTGTAAGCAAACCCATTAGCAAAGCCAAATTAATCAAGCTAAATGATAAGTATGGGTCTGTTTCCAAGAACTTTGTTTCAGGAGAGTCAAGTCAAGCTAAGAAAGGGAAAAAGGCAAATGTTGGTCACATGACTGTCAAACAGTTAAGTGACAGACTTGAGAAAATAGAGGTAAAAACATATACTAAAAAGAAAAACAATAGGAATGGTAAAGTAGGGATTAACAAACACAATAACTACACACCTGATAAATATGCCCCTAGAAAAATCTGTGTCAAGTGTGGTAGTATAAATCATTTGTCTGTTAATTGCAAATCTGCCATGCCTACTCCCATGTCTGTTCAGCCTCAATTTCCTAACATGAATGCCATGCCTCCCATGCCTGTCAATGTTATGCCTACACAGAACATAAATGCACAGTTTGCTAATATGCCATTTGCACCTAATCCATATTATGTTGCATACAATATGCCTCAAATGCCATTTAGCATGCCTTACTGGAATAACATGTTTGCACCAAGCATATCATTTCCTGTTAGCCATAATATGCATGATAATTCTGTTGCATTAAATGGTTTCAAAGGCCCAACCCAAATGACTAAGGAAGAATTTGAAATTCCTAAGTCAAATGAGTTAAGACCTAAGAAACAGAAGAAGAAAGCTAACAAGGCAGGACCCAAGGAAACTTGGGTACCAAAATCAACTTGATTTGATTTTGATGTGTGCAGGGAAACAGAAAGAATCTTTGGTACTTGGATAGTGGTTGTTCAAGACACATGACTGGTGATTCTACCCTGCTCACAGAGTTTAAGGAAAGAGTTGGCCCAAGTATTACTTTTGGAGATGACAGCAAAGGTTATACTGTGGGTTATGGCTTGATTTCAAAGGACAATGTCATCATTGAAGAGGTTGCCTTAGTGGATGGTCTCAAACACAATCTGTTGAGTATCAGACATCTTTGTAACAAAGGCAACTCAGTAACCTTCAACAAAGAAGCATGTGTTGTGACTAACAATCAAAACAACAAAGTGGTTCTCACTGGTGTGAGAAGAGGAAATGTGTACCCAGCTGACTTCAACTCAACTAAAGCAGAATCTGTAACTTGTCTTCTCAGTAAAGCAAGTCAAGATGAAAGTTGGCTATGGCACAAGAAGCTATCTCATTTAAACTTCAAGACCATGAATGAGCTGGTAAAGAAAGAACTAGTAAGAGGCATTCCTCTAGTGGAGTTTACAAAGGATGGACTGTGTGATGCCTTCCAAAAGGGGAAGCAGATCAAAGCATCATTCAGGAAGAAACTTGATTCAGCAATTGAAGAGCCTCTGCAATTGCTTCACATGGATTTGTTTGGACCAGTCAATGTATTGTCAATTTCAAAGAAAAGATTTTGCCTAGTAATTGTAGATGATTTCTCAAAGTTCTCTTGGACATATTTCCTAAAGTCTAAAGATGAGGCTAGTGAAATCATCATCAATCACATAAGGCAAGTTAACAATCATCCTGATTTCAAAGTTAGAAGAATCAGGAGTGACAATGGAACTGAGTTCAAGAACTATGTCATGAGAGCATTTTGTGAGGAAAATGGGGTCTTGCATGAGTTTTCAGCAGTAAGGACTCCACAACAGAGTGGAGTAGTGGAAAAAAAGAACAGATCTCTTATTGAAGCTGCAAGGATAATGCTTGAAGAATCAAAATTACCAACTTATTTCTGGGCTGAAGCTGTAAACACTGCATGCTACACTCAGAACATCTCTCTGATTAATCAAGCAAGATGCATGACTCCTTATCAACTGTTCAAGAATAAGAAGCTACCTCTAAATTTTCTTCATGTCTTTGGCTGTAAATGCTATATTCTGAGAAATCAAACTGATCAAAATGGGAAGTTTGATGCTAAAGCAGATGAAGGAATTTTTGTTGGATATGCTGTTGGTAAAGCATATAGAGTCTACAATCTAAGAACCAACATTGTTGTGGAATCTATACATGTTATGTTTGATGATAAAAAGATTGAAGGACTGAAAGATGGAGATTACCATGAGAGCCTCAAATTCGACAATGTTGAGATGGTCAGTGATGAAAGTGATGATGAGAGTGATCAAGAAACAGTGTCTAAGGATAATGCAGACAAATCTACCACCAATGAAGCACAAAACTCAACATCCGTCGAGTTGTAAAATGCTTCATCCGTCGGAAGGCAATCTGTGTTATCCGTCGGTAGACAACCTGCCTCATCCGTCGGTACTCAAGATTCACCATCCGTCGGGTTATCAAAAGGAGCAGGAAATCAAGACAGATCACCCATAGAAAGTATCCCTTTCTCAAATCAAAGATCCACAAACTCAAGGGGAGTTTCTAGCAATCAAAACTCAATCACACATCAAAACAACATTGAGGTCTCTTCATCTAGAGCTAATCTACCTCAACCAAGGAAATGGACAAAAGATCACCCTTTTGAACTGATTATTGGTGATGTTTCTTCTAGAGTTCAAATAAGAAGAGCAACTCAAGAAGAATGTCTATACAGCAGATTTCTGTCAAAGGAAGAACCAAAGAAGGTAGAAGAAGCTTTGTTAGATCCTAATTGAATTTTAGCTATGCAGGAGGAGCTAAACCAATTTGAAAGGAATAAAGTGTGGAAGCTGGTACCCAAGCCTAAAGGAAAGAATCCAATAGACACCAAATGGGTATTCAGAAACAAGATGGATGAAAATGGCATAGTAGTAAGGAACAAAGCCAGACTGGTTGCTAAAGCCTATTGCCAGCAAGAAGGAATAGATTTTGATGAAACATTTGCTCCTGTTGCAAGACTTGAAGCCATCAGAATCTTCTTAGCCTATGCAGCCCATGCCAATTTCAAGGTCTATCAAATGGATGTCAAAAGTGCCTTCTGAATGGAGATTTGGAGGAAGAAGTGTATGTTAGTCAACCTCCTAGCTTTGAAGATCCAAATTTTCCAGAGTATGTCTATTATCTACTGAAAGCACTTTATGGACTGAAGCAAGCACCTAGAGCCTGGTATGACACTTTATCAAAGTTCCTTTTGGAAAATCACTTCACAAGAGGTACTGTAGATAAAACTTTATTTTTCAGAAATGTTAATGGCTCTAGCATAATTGTTCAAATTTATGTAGATGATATTATTTTTGGCTCTACAGATGAGAAACTTTGTAAAAAGTTTGCCAAACTGATGCAAAGTAAGTATGAAATGAGTATGATGGGAGAACTAACTTACTTTCTTGGTTTACAAGTTAAGCAAGTTAGTGATGGAATATTCATTAGTCAAACTAAATATATTTTTGATCTTTTAAAGAAGTTTGATCTAATGGATTGCACATCTGTAAAAACTCCCATGTCCACTGCAACTAAGCTTGAACTAAACACTACTGAAAAGTCTGTGGATATTTCAAGCTATAGAGGCATGGTTGGCTCACTTCTGTACTTAACAGCTAGTAGGCCAGATATAATGTTTGCTACATATTTATGTGCTAGATTTCAGGCCGATCCTAGAGAGTCTCACTTGATAGCTATCAAGAGAATTTTCAGATATCTCAAGGGAACACCAAAACTTGGCATTTGGTATCCTAGAGATTCTGGTTTTGATCTAACTGGTTATCCAGATGCAGATTATGCAGGTTGCAGAATTGATAGAAAGACCACAAAAGGAACCTGTCAATTTTTAGGAGACAAGCTTGTGTCCTGGTTCAGTAAAAAGCAAAATTCAGTTTCTACTTCTACAGCTGAAGCTGAATATATTGCTGCTGGCAGTTGCTGTGCACAGATTTTATGGATGAAAAATCAATTGCTAGACTATGGTTTGCTAGTTGAAAGGATTCCTATTTTCTGTGATAACACAAGTGCAATTGCCATCACTGAAAATCCAGTGCAACATTCAAGGACAAAGCACATAGACATCAAGTACCATTTCATAAGGGAACATGTAATGAATGGTACTGTAGAGTTACATTTTGTTCCAAGTGAGAAGAAACTTGCAGATATTTTTACCAAGCCACTGGATGAATCCATCTTTTCTAGGTTGGTAAGTGAGTTAGGTATGCTTAAATACTCTTGAATTTATCTGAGTTATTTTGCAAGTTGAAATGTAGCCAGAAATTTAACTGATTTTTAGTCATGGATGAAATTTTGGCTAAGTCAAAATTTGCATCTCGACGGATGACCATTATCCATCGAGTTAAGTCGTCCGTCGATATATAATGTGCAAATAAAAATCAATTACTTTTCTGGAATCTTTTAAAACTCGACGGATAACAGTTTATCCTCATCCGTCGAATTGTCTAAATCTTAACCGTTAATTCCCTGAACATTATCCATCGAGTATACTTACAGTTTGTAAGTATTACACGACGGATAATGGGTGGAATTTTTATAGTTTATTTTTTAAACGGCTATTTTAGGCAATTTCTATTGGGTAGTTTACTTTTCTTTATTATTTTCATCCGTTGTTTTTGAGGAAGTATAAATCTTATTTCATTCCAATTATTTTCTTTTATCATTCTCAAATTCAACTGCTTTTATTTTATTCTCTCTCAAGCAAATATCCTCTTTCTCTTCAAAGCTTTCATTCTCTAATAATGGCACCTATAGTAAAGATCATGTCTCAGACTGGGTTCATTTATGAGAAGAACAACTTCACTGCTTTGGTCAATAAGGGTATTCAGCAATCAGAAGACTATCACAAGATGATGGACTTCGTGAAGAGCTGCAAGTTAAGTTATGCCATGTTTAAATCACCCATAATTTACTGTGAAGTTGTTGAAGAGATGTGGACCACTGCAATCTATAACTCTACTAACAAAACGATCACTCTAACTATCAAAGGTAATGAGTTCTGTATCAATAGTGATGTGATAAAAGCATATTTCAAAATTCCTGATGATAATGTAACTTCACCATACACTGACACTGATATTATCAATATGCTTAATTCCATGCATTATGCACTTCCTACTACTAAGCTAAGTGAGATTAGAAGATTAGGTCTTAGGAAGGAATGGAGTTTCATGTGTGATGTTGTGACTAAAGTTTTCTCTGAAAAAGTCAGTAATTTTGATTCTGTGAACATTTCCATGCTTAACATGCTTTGCATGCTAATCACAGATAAATTTTACAATTTCAGTGACCTTGTCTTGTATGAGTTAGGTTTTAAACTAGGTGAGTTAGCCAAAAGGGGAAAGAATGTATATTATGCTAGATTTTTTATGATATTGGCTAACCATCTTTATCAAGAGATTGTACTTGAGAACCCAAACAACAAATTAGCTTGTTGGGTTCAAGAGAGAAGAATCATTGCAGATTTGAACAAAGCCAACCATCATAGGGATGTGCCAATGTTCTACTTCCCTGTAATGCAGACACCTCAGGTAAGTGAGGTAAGTTCATCCATACCCCCAACTATTCCAATCTCGTCAATTTCTTTGAGTTTAGGTGTAGCTATGGCAACTGTGACAATGACCAAATAGTTGCCTACCAAAGCTGCCAAAATAACTGTAATTTCCAAATCCAAGTCAAAGAAAACCCCCTCTGGTATCTCTCAAAAGGTACCAGTTGAAAAATCTACCAAAGTCAAAGAGGGGAGTGTGAAGGAGGGTCAGTTAGGTGAGGGAAGGGGTGAACATCAAAGAAACCCCAAGGATAAGGTTGAAGAGTTGAGTGAATCCCAGCCTAGCCACACTGCAGTTTCTTAACAAACTGTAGTGCTTAAAAAGGACAAAAGCTCACTTCTAATGAACAAAGCTCTCAGCCAAGAGCACAGGCCAAAAGGGTTAGGGACACAAGCTCACCCCAAACTTACACAAGAAAGAAGAAATCCAAAATAACTGGGGATGCACAGGGCACACACACAGTGCAAACTGGTGCTAAAGACACAGTCCCTGCACTTTCTCAAATTCAGATTGATGTGGCTCCAATAAATGTGGAGTCACAGCCAAAATCTCTTATAATAGAAGCCTCTGAAACACCATACTCACCAACAAACTCTCTGGAAGTGGATATGATAAACACTTCAATTCCTGATTCCCCTTCTTTAACTCTGTTGGGGAAGCCAAAATCTATTGCAAGTGAGCATCATCTTTTAGATGATTTGTTGGCTCACTTGCCAATTCTTTCAGATACTATTGTGACATATGTGCCTCAAATAACTTCAATCAACACAGAGTCAACAATAGTTTCTCTTCCCACCTCATTCATTTCTACTCTCTCGATGGATATTGCACATCCATCGAGTAGTGATTGTATCCCGACGGATAAGCTTAACAACAGTTATCCGTCGGATAGCTTTACCACTCACCCGATGGATATCACTTATTCGTCGAGTGTCTCTGCACAACTTCAAACTTCAATTATTTCTAGTGCAGAAGATTTAGTGGTAATACAGTCACTCTTAGGACTGAGAGAGGAGAGTGCTTTGAGTGAGAGGCTGGGTTGCTCCTAGGCAAAAGGAGAGGAAAAGAGTGAATCTCAGTAATCCATTTATTCAGGATTGGCAAAAGTGAGTGAGAGGAGTCCCACCTTAGTAGGTGAAGGTGAGGGTGTAAGGATGGGGATCCAGGGTGAGACCCTGATGCAACAAAAGAGAGATTATGAGAGAAAGGCAGGTACAGGAGAAATAAGGGTGGATCCAGCCATTGCTAGTGAGTCAAGGATTGTGGATGATGCTGAAAAGGGAAGACAATTTCAACAACATTACAAAGCTGAAATTGATAACATTTCCTTGGATGCTGACACCTTTACTCATCCTGTGTCAGCCTATCAATTGTTGGCTGCTCAGGGCAATGTGGAGACAGAACAGACTTTGAATTTAGTACACACCTCAGAATCTCTTCAAAGAGATAAAGCTGCTGTCAATAGGATGCCTTCTCAAGCTGGTGAGCCATCTGAAGAATTTGGAGTAAATTCTAATGATGATGACTCTGTTTCTTTGGATGGAAGCATGAACTTAGGGGGAGATGAAGGCCCAAGTTCTGTTTTAAATTTACCTGGCTGGGCATGGACAAAGGAATCTACACCAGGACAATTTGATGTGTCTTTGGTCAAGCAAGTGATGGCTATTCAAAAGGCCCTTCAGGAAACTTTAGATGCTAGTGCCAAGGCTATTCTTCAAGCTTACCTAGACTCTCTACATCTAATGAAGATCCAGCACTTAAGACAGAATATGAGTATGGATGAACTAAAAAGAGATATAGCTGACTTGAAGACATACAATTCTGAGAAGCTGGATTCAGTGATGCCATATGGTACCATGCAAGATCTATTACTAAGATTGAGGAGAGAATCAGATTCTGAAAAGAAGCTAGCCAAGCTGGAAAACAGAGTTCAAGTTATTGAGAATTCAGTGGCTATCCTTCTTCAAAATCAACAGACTCAGACAAATCTTCTCATGCAACTGGCTAAAGCACAAGGCCTAACTCCTCAACTTGATGATAACAAAAAGGGGGAGAGAGAATCAAGTAAGGGGGAGAAAGGACCAACTAAGGGGGAGAAACTTCAAGTACAAATCAGCAAAGTAATTGTACCTTCAATTACAATCTCCAAGCCAACAGTTGCAGATGGTATAGATCTAATTAAAGCAGCAGCATCAAATTTGAAAGTTGCTGAAAAAGGAAAGTTGAGTTTGATCAACTGGAATAAGATTGATGAGGAGATACAGAAAAAGTTTGAACTAGTCAAGGAGCCAGTTCAGTCAGCCATCCATCACTCTCATGTCAAGCCAATCAGTGTGAATGAGATGAGCATGAACTATCTGGAAAAAGGACAATCTTCCTGCATCAATTCTACAAAGGCTGAAACAATTCTTAAACCAAGGGCAAATTATCCAAAGTCATCTTGGAAGAACCCTATGGACACTGTGTATGAGACACCCAAGCCTGATGAAAAGAATCTTATGTCAAGATCTATTGTCATCTATAAAGATCCAGCTGATTCAGCTTCAAAAAGGAGAATTGCTAAGATATTCAGAAATGGAAAGGAAATTTGTGTGGTAGCTGGACATCCACAGTTTGCTCAAGCAAAGAAAGAAGAAAAAGCCAGATTAAAGCAGGAAAAGAGGCAAGCTGCTCTAGATGCAAAGAAGTCTAAACAAAAGAAAGAATAGATTGTTATCTTGGCCAAGCTACATGCTGTGAATTCTTCTCAACAAATTCCCTCTCAACCATCTGAAGCTGCTGAATCAAAGAAGAGGATTGAAGAACAGAAAAAATCCCCAAGGAAGAAAGAATTGGCTAGAAGAACAAAAAGGAAACTGGATGTTGTTGACAAGGAATTGGAAGATCAATTTCCTAAGGAATCCACACCAGCTACAACTCAAGCATCAAAGCCCTCTATGGTATTTGAAGACATAAGGGTGGTGGATCCCTACAAGAACATACATGGTGAACCTATTGTGCCAAAGGATGAGCCAATAGAGTGGGATAACATACCAATTCCTGACTTCAACTTACCAATCCTTAGCAAGCCAAAAAGGACAAAGTCAAGGGCAGTCAAGAAAGTGAAGCTGTCACCTCTCAAATCCAAGTCAGTAGTTAAAGCTCAACCCAAGGTCAACAGGGGAGACTACTTGTACTTGTGTGACATCAAAGAATTTTCATATCTAAACCTTTATCTGGATGAACTGGATGAAGTAAGGGCAATTGATGCATACAGAAACCTACCTGAAAGGTTGGTGTTCAAGTACAAAGGAGGAAGGGAGATTCAGTGGCCACTTCACAGGATTCTTCAAGAAAGCCAAGCTGTGCTGATCAAAGTCTATTCATCCTTCAAGAAAAACTTTGGGTTCAATGTAACTGCAAGAAGACTAGTATTGAAGAAGATTGAAGAGCTGAGGAGTGTTAGAGCTAAAGATGCACTCCCAAAGACTCTAATCATCCCATACACAGGGAGAAGAGTGCATCTAAGGCCCTACTGGCTGATGGAATTCATGGATGACAAGGGTGTGAGAAGATTCTTCAGATTAGAAGACCAACTGAGTATCTCTAGCAATGAGACTCTCTTGGAAATGTAAGAAAAGCTAGATCTCTCAGAATCTGATGAACTAGAATTCCACAGGCAGCTCCATAATCAAATTGAAGAAAATAACATAAAGCTTGGAAGAAGATCCAGACATTCAAGGAACTAGAAAAATCTGCTCAGGCTAGAGGAGCATCTTGAATTGACTGTGAGCCAAACCTTGCACATTTTAATTAATTGAAGCACTTTTAGTTTATCTACTTATCTTTAAAGATATATGTTCATGATGTTTTATTATCATCAAGTATCTCTTAATGTATGGCTACAATTTCAGTAGACATAAATTGGGGGAGATTGTTGTGCATATGTCGTGTACTTGATGATTTCATAAACAAAACATCTAAGTAGATTTTACTTGGTGAAATTATGTAGCACTCGACGGATAAGAATTATAGTCCCGACGGATAACTCATTATAGTCCCGACGGATGATTAACTTATTATCCATCGAGTGAGTAGCTTATGTAATAATAAGTTTATAGCACAGTTATGTATGCACTTTTGTATAGAATCTGTAGTAGCATATAAGTCATGTTCACTTTAACTAGATATGCAGAATAGGTTGATTAAATGTACATAATTGATGTCTTGTAATTCTGCATAAGTGATATAGAGTCAAGTGCCAAAATAGCTACCGACGGATGTTGAACAAAGCCATCGACGGATGATCAAATGACTATCAACGGATGTTTAATATAGCAGTCGACGGATGATTGATTAAATCATCAACGGATGTTCTGAAAGTCGACGGATGATCATATGAAGAATTCAAACAGTAGTTGAACAGTGAAAGCTGACACACAGCCGTCGAGATGTATACAAACACACTATGGAAGCCCATTAACTGGGTAATAGAGGACGAAAAGCAGCAAAGTTTAAGACTGTTAGATTTTATATTTGTTCAGTCTTTTTGACTTTGTAATCTTGGTATTATATAAACCAAGATAGTAGCAAATAGAAAAATAACTGAGATAGCTGAAAAACACAAAAAACAGAGAAATCTTTGTAAGCAGAATCTTTAGCATTTCCTGTATTCTCAGTAGTTCCATTTGTAAGCAGCTGTGAGCATTTCTGCACACAGAGTCCTCTCGATATATTATATATATCTCTGGTGGAATTGTTTAAATCCACCAGAAAGTTTTTAAAGACTCTTGTTTATAATTACTTATGTTTTGATTCAATTAAGTTTACATTCCGCATTGTGCTAATCAAAACAAATATATCTATAATTGAGTTGAACATTTTTATTTCAAGAAAAAGGTTCAAGAATTTCATTCAACCCCCATTCTGTAATTCTTGGTATAATTGTTAAGGGACTAACACATATTATGTCGTAAGTTAATTATTTTATTATTAAAACTATTACCAAAGGAATAAAAAACTACAACCAGCCGCGTAGAAGTACGACGTCGTGTTTTCTTTACGACGACATTTTTTATTTCCTTCGTAAGTTCAATATCTTATCATTATATTATCGTTAAATTTTATTACAAAAAGAAAAATAAAAGCTACTGTGAACGATGACGTCATTTAATTATAACTTACGTCGACCTTTCCGTCGTAAATTGTCATTTAATTATAACTTACGACAGAATTTTCGTCGTAAATTATCATTAAATTAAAACTTACGACGGAATTTCAGTCGTAAATTGTCCAACTAACCGCAATAAATGCCACCTACAAACATTTGTTAGCCGTTCAAAAGTATAATATTTTAAGCAAACTTACGACGAAAAATTGATTCCGTCGTAAAGTAATCTGTGCAGTGTGCAAAATGCTATTGTCTCTTTTGGAATTTCATTCTTTTCACTCTTTTTTTCCTAACAAAAACATATCTTTATATTATTCAAAATACATGATGACATAACAACAACTATTTCAACAATCTTCAATGTAAGTATTCAATTTTAATCTCCTCTTTAACTGTATATATGCATTTAAATATATAATTTATTATTATATTTAGTTGCATGTTCAACATATATATTTATATATGTGTGTGTATATGTATGTGTGATTATATGTTATTGACTTAGCATTTTTTCATTTATAGATGTCTTACGATTCTAGTTGGATCACTAAACGAATTATTCCTGGTGGTTATGGTTTTACGGAAGAATTTAACAAAGGGGTCAAAGTTTTCTTGGCATTTGAAAAATAAAATAGCAAGGAACCGGATAATCCAGAACTTTTGATTAGATGTCCATGTAATACATGTAACAATCAACTCTTTCAACTCATTCCCGATGTTGAGTTTCACTTATATGCCGTCGGTTTTCTTGAGACTTATAGCATATGGCATTATCATGAAAAAGAAGGTGGCTCAAGGCATGAAGAAATGAATGATCGTGAAGATGTATTTGATGAATATGAGATGTTAAGGGATGCATTTAGAAGAGAAGAATTTGGAGGTGTCAATAGTATGCACGAGGAGCCAAACGAGCAAGCATCTAAATTCTTATACAATGTGAATAATGTCGGAGAACCAATATATACGGGCAATACCAAGTATACGCAATTGAAGTTTATAACAAGATAACTACATTGGAAGAATCATAATAAATGTAGTGATAAGGCCTTTGATGAGCTACTCCTCTTACTTGGAGATGTGTTTCCGGAAGGGCATAAACTTCCTTTTAATTATTATGGAGTTAAAAAGATGGTCAAGAAGCTAAGCATGGGATACGAAAAAATACATGCATGTGAGAAAGATTGCATGTTGTTCTATGGTGATGATAAAGATTTGGAAAATTATAAGTACTGTGAGTTAAGCCGATACAAAGATGCAACTAATGGCGGGAGTGATACCATTCCGAGGAAGATCTTAAGATATTTTAAGATCACTCCTCGTCTACAGCGTTTGTACATGTCTACTCACACAGCCCAACATATGAAGTATCACAACAACAAAATTGTGGCTGAAGGGGTTCTTAGTCACCCTGCAGATGGAGAAGAATGGAAAGAATTTGACAAGAATTATCCAGATTTTACAGCGGATATTCGTAATGTAAGGCTTGGTCTTGCAACTGATGGATTCCCGCCATACAGTAATACTACTTCTACTGTATACTCAGTTTAGCCTGTTGTACTACTTGTGTACAACCTTCCACATACCATGTCCATGAAGGATCCATACATGTTCATGACATTACTAGTACCTGGGCCGAATGATCTTGGGAGGAATCTGAATGTCTATCTTAGGCCTTTGATTGATGAGCTGATTAGTTTATGGCAGGTTGGTGTGTAGACATATGATGCTTCTACAAAGACCAATTTTATGATGCGGGCAGCCTTGTTATGGACTATCAGTGACTTTCCCGGGTTGGGTATGGTTAGCAGATGGTCAACCCACGGAAAGATGGCTTGCCATGTTTGTATAGGTGAAGTTAAAGCTAAGCAACTACCGCACAACAGGAAGTCCAATTTTTATGGGTTACATATGGGGTTCCTAGATAAACACCGAAGAAATCGACGAAAGGTCGAGTTATCCGTAACATGTGTGCTGGTATCAAATTCCCACTACCAGGGAAACCACATAGCAAAGAAAGGGCAGATGGATTTGGTGATTCACACAATTGGACACATATCACTAGCTTCTTTGATCTACCATATTGGGATTCATTGCGCCTACGTCATTGATCTACCATGTTGACTTCTATTCTCAATAAACTTTGTTTTTAACACAAATAAACTTTTGCTTTTTGTAAATTTTATTTTCTTTGTAGTTAGTGTTCATCCAATTGTCTATTTATTTTATAAAATAAAAATATTTTTTAAATGATTTGTAAATTATATTAAAAATTTATTAAGTTACGTTAAATTAAGTAAAATAACTTATATTTATTTTTAGTTTTTTAAAAAAAACTATAGATTACTAAGTAAACTACTGACACAAATTGCTTTATATTTTCTATAAACTTTATTTATTTATAAACTATATTAAAAAATTATTAAGTTATGTTAAATTAAGTAAAATAACATATATTTACTTTTATTTTGAAAAACTACTAACTACAAAGTAAACTATTAACACTTATTCTCGATAATTTTAAAACTAATTAAGTATTAGCAAATGACTTTAGTAACATTTATTAACTTTTAAACTGAAAATTATTGATTTAACGATTATATTTATTACTGTCCATCACAACGATTATTTATTTTAAATTAAAAATATATTTTAATAGTAACAAATTTATGGGCTATATTTAGATTATATTAAGTAATATTAAATTAAGTTTAATAACATCTATTTATTTTTAATTTGTAAATTAATTTTTATCGATAATTAAGTACTATTAAATAAACTATATTGAAAAGGCTAATTATAAGATAGTTATCAAATTACATTAATTAATATTAAATTATCTAAAAAACAGATATTTGATTCATAAGATAGAGATACAATTCGTTTCACAAAATAAAACTAATATGTTAGATTTTTATATCAAGTAAAATAATGCAAAACTAGAATTATAGTGAAAAATTTCATAACTGATTCGATTTCTTCTAACCACATAACTATTTTTTGCAGGTAACAATTTAATATTGATATTAATATATTAATTTTAATTCGTGTTTCACAAGAATTATGAATAATTTTTTACAAATATTAATTCGATATTTTTAATCTCGGACCCGTATTTAGCACGGGTTATCAACTATCTATACTAATAAGGAAACCATTTTAGGTCTTAAATTTTGGGACTCACTAGAAAATTATACAACTATTTTTAAAATTTTATGTAATAAAATCTCAACCGACAAAAATTAACTTTTACTCTTTATAAATTTTATTTCTCTTCAATTTACTTTAAATTAATCGTATTAGTATGTTAACATATCATATTTCAGGGTTCGCAAATAAACTAAAATAATAGTTATTTTCTCAAGATGTCAATAACTAATAATGAATATGCATAATCATGATTTACTAAACAGATTATTAATTTATCGAATATTACTTAATCGAGGTTTGACCGTAGTGCATACTTAATAGAAGTTAAAACAAAAATAAAATGAGTATATGTTCCCGGTTAATGTTTAGCTTTAAAGCATTTCAAGGACACCTGCTTAAGCTATTTCATATAGAAGGGCGGTCGCCTTCCAAGTTCCGGTGTGTTCCCACATTTATCTATTTCTAAGTTTAGCCAGAGGTTGTTACCAATTGTTGTCAAAAACATAAGTTTTTCTGATGATGTTGTTAGGATGTCTACTATCTCGAAGCTGTTCAGTTGATTGTTGTGCTTGTGAAAGCTTATGATTTCCAGTTGCACTCTTATTTAACCAAGGTATGGAAATTATGGAGGAGCTAATCATTTTTTATATTAAAATCAGCGTTGCAGAGTTGCCTAATCCTCCCCCCTCCACACCATTGTCATCAGTTCGGCTCCTACTTCACTCAGGGTGATATCATGATGAAGACTATAAGGCTGCTTCTTCCTTTTAATGTATATAAAATTAATTTGTTTTTGCATATTGAAGCATCATATACCATGCAGGTAAGGTATGGACATGAACATTTATGTAATGTGAAGAGTAGTAGATACTTGGTTTCTGCCATTCATTTACAAACAGTGCCATCATGTGCTTTAGTGTTATATGCTTTACCTTCATATAAGAGTAATCATATACAATTTAGGGCTTAATAACCAACTTCAGTAACTATGCAAATATTTAACCCTGAACTGGTAATTCGTACAGTTCCGATGGTTTAAGCTCATAGGGACATGGTCTCAGAAGTATTTAAGCCAGCAATGGAATCTCTATGAAGGAATGAAATGCGAGAAAGCCTTTTTCCTTAATATATCAGGTACCATTTCCGAGCATAAACTTGTAACACATAGCCATAGATGTGCAATAAAAGACTTAACCTAAAGGATGTATCACCAAAATCTTAACTGTTTCCTATTATTCTCTTGACATTGTAATTACTGATCACTAAGTACTTCAGGAGTTCACGTATTCTTTCCAAATTGCATATTTGTATTTAACGGAAAACCTGCTTAAGCTCGTTCATCTAGAAGGGCAGGTCGCTTTCTTAATTGCATATTCGTATTTACCCGAGACAATTGCGCGATTATAGTGGAGGTAGTCATCTTCATCTGAAACTTGGCGATATTATGGAGACTGGAGTGCTGTGGACTGCCACAGAATGCAAACAGAGGATCTTTCTGCTGTATGTGAAACTTATTTTTGCATGCTGAAAGCATACCATGCAGGCAAGGTATGTCCATGTAATTTTTTGTAAAAAATAAAGAGTAATTGAGACTTGGCGTGACAAATATTTTGAAAAACGCCAACAAGTTGTTTAATGTTCTGTCATAAGGCTTCAGAAACAATTTAGTAACCACTTTTGGAACTTAAATTACATGTATCCTTAATCCTAAACCGCGTGGTGACAGCTTCATGAAGGATTCAAGGCAATAACTACTGACTGCAGATTACAGACTTTGCATTTCAGCTCATAGATTTACAGTTGCTGTTATTTCTGTTAATAAAACAACCTCTGCTTTATAATCTAACACATTCTTCTTACATTCTAAGTATGGATGAATACGCATTTTCTTTCTCTACTTATGACGAAGCATGGTTTCCCTTGCACATTCATCACATGATTCATATGACTTCCTTTATTTCATCTGGAAGCAGGTATTCAGATGCTATCTTCATTTGAGAGAGTCTGCAACTACTTCATGAAAATTGTCTACCTTCTCTTTAAAATCAACTACTCGTTAACAAGAAAGACGCGGTTCAGGAGTAGTCGAAACAGAATCATAAAAATCTCGAGTCAGATGAAGTTCAAAGGTAACTGAAGCAGAATCTTAAGAATCTGGTAATCAGATTACCAACCTTGATTTAACTCTTCTGCATTAGGGTAATACTACAAATCAAATGCTAAAATGTCGCATATAGTAACTTTCTTCCTTTCAACACCAATCATCTTCCATAATTCATACCCACGGCCACCATAACAGTAAAAGCAAAGCAACAGAAACATAATATACTCAGAGGATGGAACATTTGTGCAAGTAGACTAAAGGGTTGATGACATTTTTTTAATCCTGTCAACAGCTGATCGAGAGGCATTTGCTTCATTTATAATGTTGTGTGAAATGAGAGAAATCCAAGACTTCACGAAAATGTAGTAGCCTGAGACGATTTTTCTCTACTCTAAAATCATTTTATGTGACTATCATCAACTGAGACCACCCTGGGTAAAATGTAGTTCTGGATTAAGGGGTTTTTTGGTTGATATTCGGAAGGGAAAGTTTTACTTGAGTATTTCAGTACACAAGGCTATTTACGACATCTTTTAAGACTAAAGTTACCATACTGGACTAAAAATGATGAAAAAATCGATGATCTATAATCCAAATTGAGAGTCTAAGAGTGATTACAGTGCTTACACTACTTGGTCCAGCAGGTGTTTCTGAGCACTCATTTTAATTAATGACAAACTGACCCGTCATTTAGTTTAAGCCACAACTATAATTAGATTCAGAAGATGCATACTGATTGGAGCTTCACACCCAAACGGCCAGTACGATTAACTGATGCAAGACAGTACTCCTAACAGAACCTAATATGAATGCATGGTGCCCGATGCCAGACATTAAACATGAATAAAACATATTGGTTCTACATAAAACAACCATACTAATAGCTCCAAAAGACAGTTAAGTACATGAAAGTTTAGAATCCGGAGAACTGGCTACTAATAGCTCCACGAGTCGATCAAGTACATCATAGTTTATAAGCAATAATAAAGAGGTTCCACAATTAGCTCCAGCAGCCTATTATTACATAGCTAGATAATAGAGAATTCCTACACCCGAGGTCGCACAAACTACTCCTTAAGAGTTAACTGTCATCAACCACTACTTACCCAGCGGGGAGAAACAGTGGTTGACTCTGTCATATTCTGCATACAGATAGTCCAAACAAAATTAAAAATTTTGCTACAAGAAACAGTAAATTAAAAAGGCGATGCAATGACAAACTCTGTAGTGTCAATCTTCATTGCCATAATTGCACAGTTAGGCGGTAAATCTCGGCTTACACACTAATTCACTACCAAAACACTAACCTATTTTTAAGAGAAATAATGCACACTATCTTAAGATTATTTAATTCTTTCAAATAGCCTTTTGGATTCCATTATCTCTCCCAAAAATAGCGGGACATTATCTTTAAAATAAAAGAATTTTAAAATAGTGGGCCATTATCTCTCCCAAAAATAGGGTTTTTGTTTTGGTAACGGATTAGTGTCTAAGCCAATATTAACTAATATATAGAAAATATAGTAAAACTAATAATTATGACAATTTCTTACAGATAAATCACATAGATATTGACAAATGAAACCTGAACCTAGATCACAACCTCGTATTTTGTGTATTTTCACTGAGAGAATCCTAAACCTAAATGCCCGATTTTTTAACAATTCACAACTTTCAATAGGGGAAATCCTGAACCTAACCACAGCTTGCTTTTTTACAATTGATAACATTGAAAAGGGGTAAATGCTCTGATTGTATGCTCCCACGGATGCATTCTCTAAATCTCCTTTAAACAAAAGCTAAATGCACAAAAATAGGTTAATATAGAGATGAATGTTGACTGCATGCTAACATGAAAGACAGAGATACAATAAACAGCACCAAGAGAAAAGAGAGAGAAAAGAGAGAGACGCTACCATCAATTTCAGTTTTCAGGGCAATAGAATCGAGGAGGTTGCCTGATCCGAACAAAACGAATAGTTCTATCGGTAATAGGAATATGGATATCAACTTTAGCTTCAAAGGTTTCAGTAATGCCTTCAGTTGCATCATGGGCCTCAAACGTGATATAGTACCTATATGGACAAACAGGCTCCACATTTGTCTTGATCACATTCACGTTGCCGAAGTTTTTACCCTGTCAAATTAAAAAATTTCCAAAACAAAAGCTATAAGGACGAATATCTAAAAAACAATATGCACTAGACTGAAAAAACAAACCTGAGCGCCATTATACTCAAGAATGGCTTTTTCCGCGCACTCGACAATGTCAGGTAAATGATCACCACATTCAGTGATATTTGCTGCCGGGTCGTACAAAGGAAGGATCATACTAGCATCAGTCACTTTAGAATAGTCTTGAACATCAAATCCCTACAGTATTTACAAAAAAATAGATTTATCCTTTTAAGTAATTATATAACTATAGTAACAATAACTCAAGAATCAAAATTCAGACAATTGCATAAAAATAAAATCTTCATCTTCTGTATTCTAGAGAGAGAAACATAGCGTCCACTTTAATCCAAAGATATTTCGCGATCGCATTTTAGGGTTTCTGATCTCTCTCCCATCTCTCTCCTCTCTTACGTCCCTCTCTCCGTCTCTCTCTCTTACGTCCCTCTCTCCGTCTCTCTCTCTCTCTCCCTCTCTCCGTCTCTCTCTCTCCCTCTCTCTCTCCGTCTCTCTCTCCCTGTATTGTTGTAACACGATTCTTCTTCAAAATTCAAAACATAAAAGAGAGAGAGAGGGGGGGGATGAGAATGTACTAACATCGGTCTCATACAAGTCAAGTTGAAGACTGGCGATGTCTCGAAAGGTCATGGTACGAGATCCATCAGGCGAGACATGATCGTCATCTTCTTCCTCTTCGAGATATGCCCTATGCGCAAAATTATTCATAAACAACTGCAATCGTTCTTCTCTAGAAAGTATCTCTTTGGTCTGCTTATCCCCTTTCTGCTGTCTGCTGCTGCTCGCCATCTCGATTGTTTTGCGCCCTAAAACAATTAACCCTAATTTCTTTTCTCTCAATTAAATATACTTCTTTCTAATGCAACAATAAACACTAAATTTTATGAGTTTAGTGCATTTTAGAAATTAGAGGATCAATCAAAATACACCAAATTCATGAGAGTTATTATTTATTGCGTGCATTTGACACACATTAAAAAATCCGTTAAATATTAATAAAGAATTTTTCTAGCATGTGTCACGGCAAACACACCGGGCCTACCTACCCCAAATTATCCTACCTTTGCAATTCCTCTATATTAATATTTTTATATTATTAAAATTTATAAATTTTTCATTTAATATTAAGTTAAATAGTATATAATTGATAAGATTTGAACCATTAATCTTATTAGTATATTTGTAAATAATAATATTAATATTTGTTGTTGGTGGTATTCGAAACTGAAATTTGGATAGCGTATAAATAATAATATAATTATTTATTGTTGGCGGGGTTTAAAATTTGGGAATTTAAACAGTGTAATATAATAATATAAATTTTGTTTGCCACGGGATTCGAACCTATAAACTTGAATAGTGTATATTTTTTATATGTAGATATAACAATTATAATCACTTGATTAAGACGATCCGAACATCGTAAACAAAAATAATCAAACTAACAAAAAAAGGATAACAAAATATAACATGTTACGATTATAATAGTATATATACACCTCATATAATAATACTCTATGCAGTAATAACCTCCCTATTGTAATAAAAAATTACGGTTCCAATTTGGGTTAGTTATAATGAAGAATAACATCTACATTGTAATATTCTATATTTTTTTCAAATCCATTCTTTATTAATTTTCCTCTAATGAGAATAAAAATGCTTAATATATATGTATGTATATATATAGCTATACACACATATGTGTATGTATACATATATATATATATATATTATATATATCCAATTATATATAATGTTCGATGTGTCGTCATATTAACGACAGCAGATTGGAGACTTTGTATTTCAGTACATAGATTTATACATGCTGTTATTTCCAAGGCTAATGAATTAAAGCTTACCAATAACTTCTGCTTATAATGTACATGTGTTAATGCATCCATAATAGTTTTTAGTGAATTAACAGTTGCGGAAATATAGGTTGAAATTTCACATAATATGTCCTATTTTATACTCCCTCTTGTTTTTTTATTTGTCGCTTTGACTTTTGCACACATTTTAATGTACTTTGACCGACTAGTTAAAATTATCATTTATAAAATTTTCTTTTTGTAGATAAAAGTAGACAACTTATATTTTAATTCACAAAAAGAAAATTTTTAAAATTATATTTCTAACTAGCCGGTCAAACCACATTGAAATACGTGCAAAAGTCAAAGCGACAAATAAAAAAAACAGAAGGAGTAGTCTAATATAACTTCCTTATTTTATTTTAAAGGTGCATTAGTTCTTGGTAGAAATTTTTATAGATTCCCATCGTTAATTCCCGTGGCGGCTCCTTCCGACGCCGTGCCTGGACCTTCCTTCTAAGAGCGGGGTGTAGCTGCCGTTGGGTATCTGCAAAACAACACCGGAGGGGGTTTTGTCCTTGCGGCACCTTCGGTGTAAAAATAAGGGTGGCTTGGGAAGATCATCTCTACTCCAAATTGAGAGTCTAAGAGTGATTACAGTGCTCACTGCTTGGTCCTGCTGGTGTTTCTGAACACTTATTTTAATTAATGACAAACTGATCCGTCATTTAGTTTAAGCCACAACTATAATTAGATTCAGAAGATGCAGACTGATTGGAGCTTCACGCCCAAACGGCCAGTACGATTAACTGATGCAAGACAGTACTCCTAATAGAACCTAATATGAATGCATGGTGCCCGATGCCAGACATTAAACATGAATAAAGCATATAGGTTATACATCAAACAACCATACTAATAGTTCCAAAAGTCAGTTAAGTACATGAACGTTTAGAATCCGGAGAACTGGCTACTAATAGCTCCACGAGTCGATAAGGTACATCAGAGTTTATAAGCAATAATAAATAGGTTCCACAATTAGCTCCAGCAGCCTATTATTACATAGCTAGATACTAGAGAATTCCTACACCCAAGGTCGCGCATACTACTCAAGAGTTAACTGTCATTAACCACAACTTACACAGCAGGGAGAAACCATGGCTGACTCTGTCATATCCTGCATATATATAGTCCAAAGAAAATTAAAAACTGTGCTCCAAGAACCAAAAAAAACTAAAAAGGCGATGCAATGAAAAATACTATAGTGTCGATCTTCAGTGCCATAATTGCAATATTATCCTCATGAACTGGTTGACATTTGAAAAACGCAGAACTAAGGTAGATAGCATGGACAATGAAATCTAATCAAACACAGTAAAACACCAACCTCGCACAATTTGTAACGGATAATCAACTCATATGCCAACATTAAAAGACAAATTTCCAGGAAAAAGAAAAAATGTGAAGAAAAGAGACAAACACGTACTTTAGTTTCATTTTCAAGATAAAATAGCCGAGGAGGCTGCCTGAACCGAACCAGCTTAACTGTTCTATTTGTAAGAGGGAAATGGATATCGACTACAGTTTCAAAGTCTTCCTTAATGCCTTGAACAGGCTCGAGGTTTGCCCTGATCACATGCTCCACAACAAAGTTTGTATCCTGGTAAAAATGGTTTCAAAATCATAAGCTAAAATGGTATATAATGTGATTGTTGCCATTAAAAATGTTTTAAACTGTAATTAAAAAAACCTGATCCTTGTTAAACTTGGCAAGTGCTTGCTGCGCACAATCCATCATTTCATTCATGTAATCTTCACCGTCTGTTATACCTACCGATGGGTCGTAATAAGTACGTATCATACCAGCATCATTCACTTCTGAATAGTCCTGAACATCAAATCCCTACATTTTTTGCGAAACTATCAATCAGATAATATTTGCATATATATATACGGTGAAAGTTAAATTTGTAGAAAATAAAATTTAATTAAACACACCTCTAAGTTTCTTTAAAACCCCCCAAATCAACCAAAACATTACAAACTATTGTAACAAATCAAATAACAATTGAAACTTGATTAAAATATCATCATATCTATTAATCTGCAGTGTACAACGAGAAGAACAACAAACAAAAAACAAAACTAGCAATTACACAAATTATAACAATATATAATTATAAGGTGTACTAACCCCGGACTCATACATGTCAAGTTCAAAACTTGCAGCATCTCGAAAGGACAAGGAATGAGTTCCATCATCGGGGTCGTACAGTGGTTCATACAACTTTTCTACCTCTTCTCTATCCTTAAAGCAACTCATAAACCATTCCAATCATTGTTCTCTAGAAGGTATCGTCGTCTCCTCATCATCAGATTTCTTAACATCCGCCTTGTTTTCTGAAACTGCATTATCAACGTCAAAATAATCTTTCTCGTTCAGATTCTTAATATCAGCCTCATCATCCTCTTCTAAAACCCAAACCAAAACCAAACCAAAGTACCCTTGCTGGCCATTCTCGCTCAGTTGCCCACAAACCAAACCAAAGTACCCTGCCTTTTTGGTTCACTAACAAAAAATGTAAAAAACCCTAAGCTCTAGCTTAAAACATAAGAAGTTATCACGAGTATTTGTCCTGAATATCTTATACTCCCCCGGGCCCTGATTAATCGATCATATATACTCCCTCAGTTACTAATCAGTCGGTGGCCAATTTTTAGATCAAAAATTGAAATTTATCTGTTTATTATTTTAAAAAGCTGGAAATTAAATAAGATACAATTTTAAATTATTGTAATTATATATAATATTTATAAATTTTAGTCTAATTTTGATCAATTTGATTGACAAAAGTCAAAACTGTACAACTGGTTAGGGAAAAATAATTAGAAACGAGGGAGTTTCTTTTTTGAGAGAATTGATTGATATGCTTATTTAAATTGAACTAAATAATAACTAAATAAATTGAAGAAATTATCGGATAAAATTTAGCATTATTGTTTATTACCTTGTCTAAAATTTGCACTGATCACTACAAAAAACAGGGATTTTATCGACAGCCAAATCAGTCATTATAAGGCCAATATCGATCGTTTTTAGCGAATAACGACCGACACCACTGGATTAACACCGATTGGTGTTTACTTTTGAGGTTTTTTCAAAATTACTTTTTTTCTGTTTTTTTTCAAAAATACGATTTTTTTTTAATTTTAATTTGCAAAAATATGATTTTATAATTATTTTTTGCAAAAATACGGTTTTGCAACCCCCAACAACTAGATGCAACCTCAATTGAAATAAAAAAAATCAGTACTTTTTCAGTTAAGTTGCATATTTGGTTGATTTTGGTTGCAAGCCGTATTTTTGCAATTTTTTTAAAAAGATCGTAAAATTGCAAAAAAAAACCTAAAATAGTATTTTAGGTAATTTATCTTTACTTTTTTGGTCGAATTTTACATTGTTTGACTATGAATACTGCCACATTGGCATGACAAGTGTCGGGGCCCATCCGACGTTTCGCGGGTCACCTCCTAACAAGTCAGTGCCACGTATCCGCGGGACACGTTAATAACGAAGAACAACTTTGACCGTCTATTACGACCGCCCTTTAGTCATTTTTTGATTATTACAACCAAAAAATCGGTCGTTATAACATACGACACTTTAATAAAGAAGGACAACACCGACCGTTTATTACCACAATCGGTCGATAATTCAGTCGGTGTATTATACGATCGAATTAGTCGTTATACTCTCATAATTGTTTTCGGGTTAAGCGTAATATCGACCAGTTAGTACCGTCCTAACAAGGAGACAATCGTTTGCACCGTCTCCCTCCAAGTCCATGCCACCATTGGCACCGTCTTGTTGAGCCCTTCTTATTGCCTAAAATATATACAAGGTTAAAACGCTTTAAAATAACACAAAATAAAATATAAGTAGCCTAAGTTTAGAAGTTTTAAGTTTTTACTAAAACCAAATTATCCACTCATAATTTTTGTTAACCGACAAACCCTACATCAAACCAAAAACAAATATATAACATACGGAATCAAAATATATAATTATGCGTGAATCTAGTATGTCAGTAATTTGTGTAATATAAAATAGTATTTTTAGTTTAATCTAAGAAGTGTTGGTAAAATTTATGTAAAGCGTCGATTTGTGATAAAATCTTAGTGATTTTGCGTATAGAGGTAGTCGGTGATTTGTTTTTGTGTGTATAATTTGTATGTATCATGTCGATTCTGATTATAAAAATGGCATAAGTTTGTTATGAAAGAGGAGGGAGGAGGGTGTTGGGCATCTTAATAATAGGAAAAAGGGGAGGGTGTTGATGGGCTTGGTTAAATATTTGTGGTTTGGGTTAGTTTCTAATTTTTAGATTAAGTTGATATTTAGTAGAGTAACACCCTATATATATATACAAACTACAAACTACAAACCTTTGTAAATCACTAATTTACAAACTGAAAATCACCAAATATAAAAATAAATTTTATATTAATAATTTAGTGGCGATCACGGAATTATACAAAAATAATCACTAAATTACTGAGAATCACTAAATTACATAATACTGATCAGTAAATGAGTGGTGCCACCGTCATAAATATATAAGTGGATTATTTTATAATCACTAATTATACCTATATCAATCACCAATTGGTCACTAGTTTATAATTTATATTTGAATATTGGTTTGTATTTGATCACTAGCCTCATATATCATTCAAATAATAATAAACATAAAATCCACGCTTAGTACTCCACTAGAATAAATAAATCAAAAGATGTCATGTTAAAGATTTCAATTATCAAAACCTTGTATCCTTCTTGGTCACTATGTTGACCAGAAATTGAAGCAGCCAAAGTGCACTGTTATTTTATTTGACAATGTTGAACCTGGACCCATTGTTTAAGTATAATATTAAATTTCCATTAAACATTAGTGTTGAATTCAACCCTTAAAAACTATATATATATATATATATATACATACATATATTACCAGTTGATGAATATCTCAGTATCTTTAATATGTTCAGGCAACGGAGAAATAAGGTTGAATTCATTCGAAATAATTATTACGGTTAATGTGAAGACTTAAAGGATTCTAAGTGAAGCTGAATGGATATTATAGAAGACTTAACGGTTGATTATATAGTTCATAATACGAAGACCTGAGAGCAGAACTAGTCGTTTGTGAACCTGACCAATTACACTAGGCGTCAATGATCCGTGAAAGGAAACTAAGTATTATTCTTAGAAAGATTTTTAAGCGGTATTCATAATCAAGATTAATGTCAAAGTATTTAATAATGAAAACCCGAAGATTGGAAAATTAGAAGACAGAAGATTGAAGAATCAAAGTTACAGAGGGACTATAACTTAAAGCATACAATAATAAATTAAAGGCTTGAAAGTACTTCAAGTACAAGCTCCTAGACTTGAATTATCGATTTGTAAGCTTAAAAGCAAGTACATGGGTCAATTTCTAACCTTATTTGACTGTATTGTCGATTTATAACCTCCAAGATTACTAAGAAGCATTGTGTCTCTATCATGCACATGGGGGATGAGTAGACTTGATTTCTCTCTCCTTGGTTGATTACTAAGAGCTCTAAATAAAACATTGCCGATTTCTAGCTTCTTTCCATTTACATTGTCGATTTTTACATGCAAATAAAGAAGGTTTCAGTTAGTAGCAACTGGGTGGCCCCATGTGGTCGATTTCTAGAATCTCCAAAGTTATTTGTCGATTTCTAGCAAGTTCAACATTGCATTGTTGATTTATAGACCCTTAAAGATTGTATGGTCGATTTCTAGACTTGCATAGTCGATTTCTAGGACTTAAGGACAACCTTCCATCTACTACAATTTAAATTGTATGGACTACAATGTATCACTTGTCCATATCTTCCCAATCAAGTCACATCAGTCTATATATCCATCAGATCTTGAAAAAACAAGAAGCATTCTCCTAAAAACAGTAACGAAACTCTGCAAAATTCTTTTTGTGAGAAAATAGTTTGCTTTTATTAAGATTTTACAAGGGGAAGTGTTGCCCAAATCTCTTCACACCATTAATGACTAACATTCCATATAGCACTCATTAGATCTTGTTTTTAAAGTTATATTGAATATCATTGTTAAAACTTTATCTTTTTAGAGTGATATGTAGCATATGATATCTTGTATACTGTGTTGTAAGAAAATCCTCATGGTTATTATTCTTAATATAAGAACTTAATCTCGAATATTTTGTGTTCGATTTTTCTATTTATTTTCCGCTGTATTCATCGATTAAAAATGATAAACATACATTCACCCCCTCTATATCTGTACTCTGGACCTAACACCAACTCTAACATATCTTACAACCTTAAAAAGCCTAGCTAGCTCACACTGAAAATATTCACTTAATGCTCATAATAATGCGATTTTAATTTTAAGAAAATTATTTGTACAGATAAAAGAGGACATGTACAATAAATAAATATTATAATTATATGTAAATGCAACGGTAACATTTAAATATTTTAAACTTTCAATTATCAAATAAAATATAATCAACGCATATTTATCAATATAATCTTTAATCTCGACATTCAGAGTTTACCTGAAATTGCCGTACAAGAATGTAAGATATTAGACATGTTAAGGTTTGAAGAAAAAAGACAATTAGCTATTATATATATAGAGGTTTGAATGAAAAAGACACTTAATTATTATACTCTCTATGATTTACATATTGACCAGTCATTTTAGTGACCCCTATAATACTCTTTTTATTCACTAATATGGTTTTAAATACTTCAAGACATCAAAACGATATTTAAGTATAAGTTTTGAATAAATTATTTAAATTCACTTCTCTGTGGACAAAAAATAACACTCCTCCAAATAGCCAATTACACAATCACGAATCAATCTGAAAGTCTTGTTAAAGCCACACCTAAAATATCATGTGTCGTCCCTATTTTAGGATTTCAACAAATTAAAGACATAGTACCAAGCTCTATTAAGTAAATCTTGAGGTGAAACCTTATGTTTCTCTCCTTGATAATCAGAATAGTAGGCACAACCTACTATTCCTGCCACAACAATGATCCAATAGCATTCTATAAAACAAAATAAATATAATGTTAATATAAACCTTAAAATATTATCCATACATATATATTTACCACATTTTTCTAAATCAAATATATTAATTTTCAGCTCTGACATTTCCTTGATCAATTGATACTATAAAAAAAGAAGGTGCAATTAATTAGTGCATGAAATTTCAGTGGTCCAATTTTAATTTCAGAGCCCAATTAGATTTGATAGAAGAAAATAGCTCAATGGGCCAATCTAAGTAACCCAATTAAAAAATTTGAAAATTTTTATCGAAATAGACTTAATTAAACAAATAATCAATTGAGACAATTTAAACGACAGAGTCTCCCATTTGACAATGTAATAAGCAACAAACTATAATCAAAGTTGAATTAAATTTTGGTATCCTAGTTTGAAAAATAATTAAGGAATAGTTTGGGGGTTTAGATAATAGATAACGAGACTAATCTTCACAAACAGATTAAACTATTGTGTAATCACTAGGCTAGTCAATGAATCATATTTGGATCGTATTTGACTAAATTCATATCCATTTAAATTTATTGGATCGAATTCGGATCAAATCGCTTTCGGATTTGTAATAACATAATCCATATCTAAATCCATTAGGATCTCGGATTATCGGATCGGGCCTCCGAATTTATTTTAATTTTTTGAGATGAATAATATTAATTTAACACGGTTCAATAATAAAAAAAATTAAGCACAAAAAGCTATTTTTATAGTTAGATATGCTGTGAAAATAAAAAATTTAAAAATATGTGAAAACAACTCAGCTTAAAATAATTATGAAATAAATAAATAAATAAATAAAATAATGTAGTTTGAGAAATATATGAAAATTAATTATATATGTCAGTTTCAAAAATTAAAATAGAAAAATTTGTGAATTGCGAATAAAACATTATATATGAAAATAATTTCAGACACACGTTATCCACTCATTAAAATATGATGATATGTGGTGTGTACATGAAATTTTAATATGATGAAATGATAGTCTGTGTGAAAATACAATAAAATAACTTAAAAAATGAGAATATTGATGAATATAATGTTGATTCATTATAGTTAAATTTTATTGATATATATATATATATAATTTATAAATAAATAAGTTTAGTAATTCGGATCGGGTCTTTATTGAATCTCATGAGTGAAAATCCATATCCACTTCTTAATGGGTCGGATCCTTATCAGATCAGATTATTATCGTATCAGTTTCATTTTTATACCATCAATGTCCACCTATTAAGGCTCGGGTTGGACCGAATCGGATCGGACCTCTGATCCATTGACAAGCCTAGTAATCATATACAGAAATACAAACTAATCATACAATCCACGATTTTCACCAACAAATACAAACTAATATATGTAAAAGAGTTTCCACAGTCTTTTTATCAGTAAGACGTGCACGGTCAAGCAAATCAGCAATGTACGTAGATTGACACAAAAGATACCCATTTGATGAGCTAGCAACTTCAATTCCCACAAAGTAACGGAGCCAACCCAAATCTTTCATAGCAAAATAACGAGCCAACACACGTTTCAATAACTCAATACCATCACAATCATCACCAGTAATAATCATATCATCAACATAAAAAGACAATAAGATATGACCAGCACTCGTAAATCGTACAAAAAGAGCTAAATCATGATTATTAGGACAAAAACCAAATGAATAAAGTACAGTAGAAAACATCTCAAACCAACAACGAGATGATTGACGAAGACCATAAATAGATTTACGAAGTCTGTCGACATAACCTGGTCGATGCAGAAGACCGGGAGGAGGTGTCATGTAAACTTCCTCGTGAAGATCACCATACAAGAATGCTATATTAACATCCATCTGAAATATTTTCCATTTGCGAACAGAAGCCACTGCAATCAAAGTACGAACAGTCGTCATCTTTGCAACAGGCGCAAAAGTCTCTTCATAGTCCAAGCCATACTCTTGAGAGTAACCTTTAACAACAAGTCGAGCCTTATAATGCTCAACAAATCCATCAGATTTTATCTTAATTTTATCTACCCAATAACAACCAATTGCATATTTTTCTAGTGACAATGTGATTAAATCCCATGTATGAATTTGATGTAAAGCAGTTTGTTCCTCGACCATAACATTCTGCTATAGAGGATCATGAACAGCCTCTCTATATGATGCAGGCTCAGATAATTGGTGAATAAAAGTAACGAATGAAGCAACGGATGGGGAATAAGATGAATAAACAAAATAAGGCAGTTGGGTGGACTTACGTATGCGGGTAGACTGTCGAACTGGCGGAGGAGTCGAACTTTCGGTAAACGATTGAGTGGGAGGAGAATCTAAAATCTCTGGTGATGATTGATTGGTTTTAGAAGCAGGTGGAGATGTCGGAGTTTGAGATGTAGATGTAGAAGTCGGTGGAGATGTGGGAGTTTGAGATATAGATGCCTCCGAAACTGAAGTATTAGAATTTGTGGTTGAAGCATCCTCAATGTACGTGTCAAAAGGTTTAATTAGAATAAGTTTTTCCCGTGTCATATGATACGAACTAGCAGGAACGGAATATGCACGAAAAAGGAAATATGTCGAGAAACATACAATTTTCCACTGACTGGGTTAAAATAACGATATCATTTCTGGGTAATATCGTAGCCCAAAAATACACATAAAGCAGACTTAGCAGATAATTTACTACACTCAACCTGAGATTTAAAAAAAAGCAGGTAGAACCAAAGGCACGCAACGAAGCATAATCAGGCACTTCATCATATAATTTTTCAAAAGGTGACAAACTAGAATTTTGAGCAGTTAGAATTCGGTTAATCACATAAACAGCAGTAAGAAGTGCTTCACCCCAAAATACACTTGGAACATCAGGACAACAAAAATGAGCGAGTTGTTTCAATAAGATGACGATGTTTTTCTTTCAGCAACACTGTTCTGTTGAGGAGTGTCAGTATAAGAGCTTTGACGTATAGTCCCATCAAAAGCAAGCGACAAAAGCGTTAGATTTATATTAACCTCCCAAATCACAACGAAACCATTTAATGATAACTTTATGTTGAGTTTTTATATGAGCTCTAAAATCTTTAAAAATATCAAAAAAAATCAGACATACGCTTCATAAGATAAATCCACATACAACTAGTGAAATCATCAATAAACGAAATATAATATCTAGACCCTCCTTTTGTGGGCATAGGAGCAGGTCCCCACACATCCAAATGCATAATATCAAACGGAGCAAGAGAATACATAGCACTTTTACGAAAAGGTAAAGTATCAAATTTCGCTAATTTGTAACCGCTACAGTTATAAATATCATGAACTTTTAGTTATCCCAAACCTCCAGTTGAAATTAAAATTATAAACGATATTGAGAAACATGACCTAAACGAGCATGCCATATGTAGAAGTTAGAAGATAAATCACTCAAACGAAAAGAGGATAAATCAACATAAGAGTTCCCACAGCAGATGTATTGAGTTCATCCAAAATATAATGTCCTCTCTGCGTACAACATTTCCCAATTATCTATTAAGATCTCAGATCCATAACACAACAAGTAGTAGAAGAAAAAGAAACCAAATAACTAGATTCACATAATTGACTAACCGAAAGAAGATTTAACTTGAGATCCGAAATATAATAAATATCAAGGAGAGACACCGTTGGGATAACTAAAGAACCAACACCTCGTAACGGCATAAGAGTGCCATCAACAGTCATGATGGATAAAGATGAATCATCAGAAAACGAAATAAAAGATGACCAATAAGAAGACATGTGATGAGATGCACCCTAATCTAGAATCTACAGAGAAGAAAATAAACTTGAAGTACCAGTTGATAAAAGACCTGTTGATGATGAAACATACATGTCGAGATATTGTTGAAACTAAACTCAAATCAAATCAAAAACAAAGTCGAATCCAAATTCAACACCAAATTTAAACTGTATCCAAATTCAATCAAGAAACCAAACCTGAAATTAAATACAAACTCAAAATAACCAATTCCCGTTCAAAATCAAATCTGAAAGCAGATCTAAAACCAATTTCAATTCCGATTGCATATTCAAAACTAAAACCAAATCTCTAGCAGATAAAACAATTACTACAATTGTAATATCCCAATAATCGTTAACTATAAAATTCAATCAATCAAATAACCCAAATTACAAGATCAACAATGATGAAAAGAATGAACTAAAAGTAAACAATAACCTGTTGGAACCATCATGTTAGGAATATATGTGCATTAGTTTGATGATATATTTAACAAAACACTTAAGTAGAAATCTAGTGTTTGTAGCCTCAACGGATAAGACCATTTTGGCTATCCGTTGATGGTGTAGCTTTACTTAGAAATAAGTCTAGTGTTGTAGCACATTTCAGTCTCTGAATTTGAGATATAAATTCTTAAATGTTGAGGGAAATTATAAGTCATGTTGACTAACTAGAGGATATGCAGATAGGAAGGCCAATTGTAAGTATTTCATGCCTTGTAATTTTGTATAAATGAAATGGTGTCAACGGATAACTTAAAGACCTTCAATGGATGAGAAACAAAGCTTCAACGGATGTCTCTAAAGCTTCAACGGATAACATCCTTCAACGGATGAGTGCATCAACGGATAGAGCTTCAACTGCTAACACATCAACGGATAAAGCCATCAACGGATGAAGGCTTCAACGGATGTTCTGTTAAATAGCAGTTGACAAGTGGTAGTTGTACCTACAAATAGAGGCACATGGGTTGACAGAGACAACTGAGATGTGGTAGCCTATTTCAGGAACATCAGAAAAAGCAGCCGTTTGACTCTAGTATAAAGAGGCAATAGTCAACAATGCACTGGAGTAAAATGGAGAAGAAACAAGTGGAGAACTTATTTTATTATTGTACTTTTTATCTTTGTCTTCACTTGTACACTTGGTGTTATATAAACCAAGTAGCAGCTAGTAATTAGAAGAGAATTTTTCCAGAGCTGTTTAGAAAAATCTTGAGAGAAAAATTATCTAGTTTGTACTAGGACGCAGCTGTGATCAACTTCTTGAATCACAGATTTTCTGAAATACCATCTCTGGTGGAACAACAATCCACCAGAAAAGTTTTTAAGGTCTGTTGTGTTCTTTACATTAGTGTTTGAATATATATCTGTCAGTATTAGCTTAAAGCAATTCATACACTTGTTTATCTTAAACACATAGCCTTTGAAACTGCTCAAAACTTGAAAAAGTTTTGAGATTTACATTCAACCCCCCTTCTGTAAATCTCATTGTTAGTTCATTAGGAATAACAATTGGTATCAGAGCAAGCTCTTGACACACAAAGAGTTTAAAGATCTTGGAAACTAACAAAGATGAGTAAGAAGGATATTGGAGTAAAAATCTCAGTTCTTCACAAAGACAGTTATCACCATTGGAAGGTGAAAATGCACCTTCATCTACTCTACCAAGATGAAGGTTATGTAAACTGCATTGAGAATGGTCCTCACATTCCCCACAAAGTAGCCACAGTTGCTACGGCCACAATTGCTGTTGGTCAATCCATTCCAAAACCTAGAGCAGAATGGACAATGGAAGACACAGAAGAAGTCCACAAGGATAAGAAGGCTATGAACATTTTGTTTAATGGTCTTGACAAGGATATGTTTGATAATGTGATAAATTGCACAACTGCCAAAGAGGTTTGGGACACAGTTCAGCTACTGTGTGAAGGTACAGAACAAGTAAAAGAAAACAAAATGCAGCTTCTCATTCAACAGTATGAGTATTTTCATTTTGAAGAAAATGAATCTTTAAATGACACATTCAATAGATTCCAAAAGCTGTTGAATGGACTGAAGCTGTATGGTAGAGTGTACCAGGTGAAGGATTCAAATCTTAAATTTTTAAGATCCTTGCCAAAGGAATGGAAACCCATGACTGTCTCCTTGAGAAACTCTCAAGATTATAAGGACTTCACTCTTGAAAGATTATATGGAATCTTGAAGACTTATGAACTAGAGCTGGAACAGGATGATGTATTGGAGAAGGGAAGAAAGAAAGGAGGTTCAGTTGCCTTGGTAGCTGAAAATGAGAAAGAATGCAGACAAGAAACTGTGAGATCAACATTAAACTCCAAAGATGGCACAAGCAAATCAGAATCAAGCAAGGATAAGGAGCAAGTTGTTGAGAATGAAGACAACTCCAGCCAAGATGACTCTGATGGTATTGATGAGCATCTTGCATTTCTGTCCAGAAGATTTGCAAAGATGAAATTTAGGAAAAACACTAGAGCCACTAAACCTCATAAGAACATGGTGGACAAATCCAAGTTCAAGTGTTTCAATTGTGGTATAAGTGGACACTTTGCAAGTGAGTGCAGAAAGCCAACTTCTGAAAAGAAGAAATTTGACCAAGTAGATTACAAAAAGAAATATTTTGATCTGCTCAAGCAAAAGGAGAGGGCTTTCATTACTCAAGAAAAAGACTGGGCAGCTGATGGAGAAGAAGAGGATGAAGATGTGGAATATGTCAACTTGGCTCTCATGGTTGATTCTGAGGAAAATGAAGTTAGTTCATCAAGCAACCAGGTAATCACTACTGATTTAACACAGCTTACTAAAGAAGAGTGCAATGATGCTTTTAATGACATGTCTACTGAACTGTATCATTTGCGTGTGTCTCTTAAATCTCTTGCTAAAGAAAATAGTAGGATTAAAGAGAACAATTTGTTTTTAAGTAATAGAAATGCTGTGTTAGAAGATAAGTTGATTGACCTAGAGAAAACTAAGCTACATTGTATATCTGTTGAAAATGAACTAGCTGAATCTGTTAAGAAAGTAGAAATACTTTCTAATCAATTAGAGAGAGAGCAAGAGGTGATTAAAGCCTGGAAGACATCTAGGGATGTTAGTGCTCAAATTGTCAAGGTCCAAGGAATTGAATCATTTTGTGAGACTGCCTGGGATAAAAACAAAAAGAAAATGGAATTAATTGATGGGCTGTCAACGGATGTGGAATCAACGGATGATGAAAATTATCCGTTGAAGGAAGAAAAGGAGCATCCGTTGAAGGTTCCTCAATTAAAACAGGCAGATGTTTCTAAAAGTGAAAATCTAAAGAAACTCAATAAAAAGTTTGGTTCAACTTCCAAGAACTTTGTCAAAGAAGAAGCAAGTACATCCAAAGATTTCATTAAGGTGAATATAGGACACATGACCTTAGAACAGTTAAAGAATAGGCTCAAAGTGGTTGAGGATAAAAAGGAAACTAAAAGGAAATCTAATAGAAATGGGAAGGTAGGGGTTAACAAACATAACAATTACACACCTGATAAGTATGCTCCTAGAAAAAGCTGTGTGCATTGTAGTAGTGTTAATCATCTATCTGCTAATTGCAAATCTATTAAGAAAACTCCCATACATGTGCCCTCTTCCATGCCTAATATATCTGCATCACCTCTGCATGCTATGCCTGTTATGTCTCAACAGAATCCTTATGCACATTTTGCAAACATGCCATATTTTAACAATCCTTATCTTGCTGCATTTAGTATGCCTCAAATGCCATACAATATGCCAATATGGAATAACATGCTTGCACAATCCATGCCTTATCAAATTCCAAATGTGCTAAATGATTCTGTGACTAACCCTACACCTCAACCAACTACATCTAAGATCAAGGTTGACTCAAAGTTACCTAAGTCTAAAGATGCAGGAGGAATGAAGTCTAGGAGAAAGGCTAACAAGAATGGACCCAAGGAAACTTGGGTACCAAAATCAACTTGATTGATTTTATGGTGTGCAGGGAAAAAGAAGAAATCTATGGTACTTGGACAGTGGTTGTTCAAGACACATGACAGGAGATTTCTCCCTGCTCACAGAGTTTAAGGAGAGAGCTGGCCCTAGCATAACCTTTGGAGATGACAGCAAAGGATTTACTATGGGATATGGCTTGATTTCAACAAGGAATGTCATAATTGATGAAGTTGCATTAGTTGATGGTCTCAAGCACAACTTACTGAGCATCAGTCAACTATGTGATAGAGGGAATACAATTTCCTTCAATTCAGAAGCATGTGTTATCACCAGTAAGAAAGACAACAAAGTGGTTCTAACTGGAGTTAGAAAAGGAAATGTGTACTTAGCTGACTTCAACTCTACAGATGCAGAATCTATTACTTTTCTCTTCAGCAAAGCAAGTTCAGCTGAAAGTTGGCTATGGCACAAGAAGCTATCTCATTTGAATTTCAAGACAATGAATGATCTAGTCAAAAAGGACTTAGTTAGAGGAATTCCTCTTGTTGAATTCTCAAGGGATGGTTTGTGTGATGCTTGTCAGAAAGGCAAATAAGGGAAAGCATCATTCAAAAAGAAGCTTGAAACAACAATTGATGAACCATTACAGCTGCTACATATGGATTTGTTTGGACCAGTCAATGTATTGTCAATTGCAAGAAAAAGATATTGCTTGGTGATTGTAGATGATTTCTCAAAGTTTTCATGGGTCTATTTTCTTGGATCAAAGGATGAAGCAAATGAAATCATTATCAATCACATCAGGCAAGTCAATAATCATCCTGACTTGAAGGTTAGGAATATCAGGAGTGACAATGGAACTGAGTTCAAGAATTTGACAATGAGGCTGTTCTGTGAAGAAAATGGAATCATGCATGAGTTCTCAGCTCCAAGAACACCTCAGCAAAATGGGGTAGTTGAAAGAAAGAACAGATCTTTAATTGAGGCTGCTAGAACAATGCTTGAAGAATCAAAGTTACCAACATATTTCTGGGCTGAAGCTGTTAATTGTGCCTGCTACACTCAGAATATTTCTTTGATCAATCAAGCTAAAGGCATGACTCCTTATCAGTTGTTCAAGAGAAGAAAACCAACTCTAAACTTTCTTCATGTCTTTGGATGTAAATGCTTTATACTGAGAAATCAATCTGACCATAAAGGGAAGTTTGATGCAAAGGCTGATGAAGGGATATTTGTTGGTTACTCAGCTGGAAAATCTTATAGGGTCTACAATCTAAGAACCAACATTGTTATGGAATCTGTGCATGTTGTGTTTGATGATAAAAAGATTGATGGATTAACAGATGAGGGACACCATGAAAGACTCAAATTTGACAACATTGAGATATATTGTGATGATAGTGAAGAGGAGATTGATGGAGATGACACTTCAAAAGGGATTCAAGATATGCCCTTGGATAATGCACAGAATTCTGCATCCGTTGAAAGAGGCAATGCAGTATCCGTTGAAAGACATAGTGCATCATCCGTTAAAGTACATAATGAAGCATCCGTTGATCATAGTTCATCAACGGATAATCGATTTACATCATCAGTTGATAGAACTCCAAGTTTCCTGCAAAGGACCAACAACTCAGGGGGAGTTTCAACTGATCAACACTCTGTCTCACATCACTACAATACTGAGGCCACCTCATCTAGAGCACATCTTCCACCTCAAAGGAAATGGACCAAGAATCATCCCTTTGAACTGATCATTGGTGATGCATCATCTAAAGTGCAAACAAGAAAAGCTACTCAAAATGAATGTCTGTATAGTAGTTTTCTATCTCAGGAGGAACCTAAGAAAGTGGAAGAAGCCTTAATGGATCCAGATTGGATATTAGCTATGCAGGAAGAGCTGAACCAATTTGAGAGAAACAAAGTTTGGAAGCTGGTACCCAAGCCAAAGAACAAGAGTTCCATTGACACAAAATGGGTATTCAGAAACAAGATGGATGAAAATGGCATTGTCATAAGGAATAAAGCCAGATTGGTTGCTAAAGGCTATTCTCAACAAGAGGGAATAGATTTTGATGAAACATTTGCTCCAGTTGCAAGACTTGAAGCCATCAGAATCTTTCTAGCCTATGCAGCTAATGCCAATTTCAAAGTCTATCAGATGGATGTCAAGAGTGCATTTCTAAATGGGGAATTGGAGGAAGAAGTTTATGTAAGCCAACCTCCAGGTTTTGAAGATCAAAATTTTCCAGACCATGTGTATTATCTGTTGAAAGCACTCTATGGACTAAAGCAAGCACCTAGAGCCTGGTATGAGACTTTGTCAAAGTTCCTTCTAGATAATCATTTCACAAGAGGTACTGTTGACAAAACTCTCTTCTTTAGAAATGTTAATGGCTCTAAGATACTTGTACAAATTTATGTAGATGATATTATATTTGGATCTACAGATGATAAGCTTTGTAAAAAGTTTGCTAAATTAATGCAAAGTAAATATGAAATGAGCATGATGGGAGAGCTAACTTACTTTCTTGGGTTACAAGTAAAACAAGTTAGTAGTGGAATTTTCATTAGTCAAACTAAATATATTTATGATCTTTTAAAGAAGTTTGACTTAATGGATTGTTCACCTGCAAAAACTCCCATGGCCACTGCCACTAAGCTTGAATTAAACAAGGCTGAAAAGTCTGTGGATATTACAAGTTATAGAGGCATGGTTGGCTCACTTTTATATTTAACTGCTAGTAGACCTGATATAATGTTTTCTACATGTCTCTGTGCTAGATTTCAAGCTGACCCTAAAGAATCTCACTTAGTGGCCATTAAAAGAATTTTCAGATATCTCAAGGGGACTCCAAATCTAGGAATTTGGTACCCTAGAGAGTCTGGTTTTGATCTAATTGGCTACTCAGATGCAGATTATGCAGGTTGCAAAATAGATAGGAAAAGCACAACAGGCACCTGTCAATTTCTAGGGAACAAGCTTGTATCATGGTTCAGCAAGAAGCAGAATTCTGTTTCCACATCAACAGC